>NC_056737.1:1897952584-1898287584 GCF_019279795.1 Protopterus annectens
ATGCAATAACAAATTAGAACACCTAGTGATTTTTTTTTTTTAAATGTTTAACACACACACAGAAATGCACTAATTTACAACCATGGCTGTAGGAGAAACAGTGAATTTAGCAGACAAATGTCTGACTGAGTTGGACAAATTTCACCAATATTAACAGCAGTTGTTTTAAGGATAATTGAAATATAAGACATATATGAATAATTAGCAGCTTTGTTGGGTAAAGTTAATCACTGTTACAGCATTTTATTCAGAAGAGACTGTGTGATTGCACCTATGAGTATACATGTAAAACACAGCAAATATCTTAACACACAGCATGTGCAGAACATTTCCTTTAAATTATCCAAACCAAAGATTAAAAAATTAATTCAGACAAACCATTCAGTTAAAACTCCAAGAAAGACCAACATAAGTTAGTGTCTTTACTGTGTAAGGCCTTGAATCTCCTGTAGTAGAGGCCCATGGGATATAAAGAAAAAGGAAATACCACTGTTTCAGCACATGGCTTCTGAATGTCCATCACTTTTCAAATTTTTAAGTCTTTACTAACGTACTCAGGTCAATAAGGTTAAACCCCACTAGATGTAGACATGCAACATTTCACACCAAGCTCATCAGTACAGCATTAAGGGGACTTTTGGATATACTTTGGCAACATAGAGCTTAAGACCAAGTCTGTTGTTCATAAATATTAAAGTACTGCAAAATATCCCAAATAGCATCCAAACCGAGGAGTAAAAAGGCCACACAGATAAACCGTTCTGTAAAAAAATAAAGAAAAATCCAGTTAAGCTAAAGTTTTTACTGTGTCATACCATAAACCTCCTGTATTAGAGGACCATGGGACTTTAACGCCTTAATGTTTTTGAAGTATTTTAGGGGTAGGGATTGCAAAACCTTGCTTGAGTGTATAGAATTATTCTAGCAGATGAAATTAAATGCTGAAAAATTTCCAGGTTTAAACTGACACAAACATTGCATGAATTAAAAAGATGGAATATAGTGTTTAGGGAAAATGTTTACTTTGTATCTAGTTTTTAATTATTTAGAAACTCATTTATTTGACTTATTAGTAGATTTTTGTATTTAACTAACTGTAGTTGATATAATTGGTTAAATGGTAGCATGTGATGTGAAAATTTGTAGCATTTAAATGTCTCATTTGTGTTTTGAACTGTTTTCTGATGAAATCTGAAGCATTAAAGATCAAAGCACTAAAAATGCATACATTCTGCACCATTTAGTGTGTTTTTTGTTATTTATGTTACTAGGTTTTTCACACTTACTGGTGATGTACACCTTTTGCTTGGTTTCTTTGTTATACTGCTAGAAAGATGGGATAGTTCTAAATTTGTCTACCTGCTAGAGAAGCCAACAATTTGTCAAATCCTGCTTTGCTGAGTCTTGAAATCCCAAAACAGGAAGATTGTCTGTCTCTTTTACAATGCAACGACACTGGCTAGTTTCCATCCCGTGTGCTTGTTTGAAGTTTGCAGTGCACAAAGAAGAGAGATAAGGTGAGTCTAAGTTTATTTTCCACCTTCTATCTTCTGTTTGAGTTTGTGCAACCTTGCAGTTGACATTAATAGAGATAACAGGTGTTGAAACTTCCTCTAAACTGGAGGGGGTTTGCAGGGGGTTTGCCTTCCTGTAAAAAAAAATGACAATATATTTAGTTTTATGCATCATTTAGAGTGTTCCTGTATTGGTTTTGCAGTGTCATTGACTGGTTATTAAATATTCTGTGATTAACCATGTGTTGACCACGTGATGTGCAATTAATCATAGTCAAAACTTTCACACATAAATGCAGTTATTATAGTTCATATTCTAGGTAAATACTCTTGTCAGTTCAGCATCTATTCTGATAACTCAGATTGCATCATTTTTTTTGTGTTTCAAGAAATTCTGAATGGGGGATATAATTTTAGCTTTACATTTCCTACAGCAAAATGGTACTGATCTGAGACTTTAACACTGATTTTTTTTCAGTCAACTGGAACTTAAGTGAAAGAAACATAATTTATGCGCTTTCAGCTCAGTGAAGTATGGCACCAGTTTTTGGCATCGTGATGGTAAGCGTTGACTGAACAATGGAGTTTGTGATATTTGGTAGTGTTATATTGTATCTTGAGGTGAACTGTCAGATCTAGCTCCATTCGTTTTGCCTGGCACAGAAACAATTTCTATTTTTTTTTCTTAACAACAAATATTTGGCTATGGCTTATTACTAAATAAGTCTGAAATAAGGAAAAATAAATATTACCCTCAATTATCATTTGAATAGCTTGAACAAAGTCCAAGTGTATGGTCTCAAGTTTGTTAGGGCTATGTAATGTTAGATCTGAAGCCAGGGAGTGAATGTTTGGTGCATGAGCCTCTCTGACACTTGTAAGCACCCAGAGTACTCTAGGAATACCTTTTAGGAAAGGGAAAAGTGGGGAGTGTGACATATGATGAGCTGATCTTAACTGAAAGCCACAGCCCTGTACCAAACCTCCAGACAAAGCCATCTAGGAAAGTCAAAGACATTAGACAGAATGTATTCACCTTAGACTTCCTTAGATTCAGAATAGCTGAATAATTCAAAAGGATTACCAAAATACTGTTAGATGAGACTTATCCTTGTTCTTTTTTCTTTTCTGTTCCTATTTCACAGAACAAATTATGTTTTATATTTGTTGTTTATCTGCTTTAGTACAAGATGACTTGAACATTATACTTCTTAGAACAACAGATGTCCTTACATCCTTACATTCACCCACTGCAGTATTCCTTAAAAATGGGGATTCCCTGCCATGAAGCCCACCATCTGATCAGTTTTCCAAAGTCTACCATTGCTTAAAGGTTTGCTGTATGTCAACTGCACACTCCTTGTATCGGGGAGGGCATAAAGGTGACGTTCAAGTGTACCATCTTCAGAACTTCTTTGCCACCAGTCCAAATGCTGTTTTAACCGTCGGTCTGTTATCTCTGTCTGTTTTTTTTTTACCATTTTTCTGGAGTCCTCACAGTTGCAGATAAGTACCCAGCTGGGTTTTTGGTTACTTTTTCTGTTTGTTTTGTGCTGTTTGGGGTTAAAGTCATCCAGGAAGGGTAAATGCCAGTGTGGGAGACTGATTTCCCATAAAGACTGCCATGATTAGGTTCATAGGTTCATACTAGGCTATCTGCCCTGGGGCAATTATAAGCCTAGCCCGATTCTGTATGGCTTACGCCACCCCTTGATTTGAGTATACTGTGCCCTTTTTAAGGTTTAGTTTACTGTGCCTCTGTCTAATAGTGACACGGGAGTAATCCCTGGGACAAACCTACGATCCTCCATCCCTATCGAGATTCTTCTTGAAGAGATTCAGTGAGGTGCTCTGCCTCACATGAACTGGAATTCTATTCCAGAGTGAAGGGAGCCTCTGGGTTATGAACCTGTCCCTCCAGCAAGTTCTATTTATTTCTGTGCTGAGGTTCAAGTCCCTCGAGCGTGTGGCTCTAAGGGATTTAGATTTACTGAGGTGGAGCATGTCCATTAATTCTGGATTTGACATAGCTTTGTATGTCAGGCATAGATCGCCTCGAAGTAGGCGGTATGCAACTGAGTAGAGCTGGAGTTTTTTTAACCGAGCAGCATATGGCATCTGTTTGAGACCCTTGATCCTCTTGGTGAGATACTTTTGGGGTCTTTCTAATTGCTGCAGGTGTCAGGTAAGGTACATCCCAAAAGGGGCATTGTATTCTATGATGGGCCTGATGAGGGATGAATAAAGGGCACGATTACCTCTCTTGATCTAGATGTGAAACCCTTTGTGATGAGGTGGGCTATGTAGAAGGTCTTTCTAACCACTTGGCAATGTGGTTTTCAAAGGAGAGATTGCTATCAACTTGGGTCCCCAGGTCCCTAATAACTTTCTCTGTACTTAATGGGTTTCCACCTATGTGGTAATTTGTGGGCACATTGTTTTTGCCAAAGGGTATGACTATACATTTTTTGGCATTTAGCTTTAAACCATGGTGCTGGCACCAGTTATCTGTCTCTGTGAGACCTTTTTGAAGGATGTTTGTGTCAGCTGGAGAGTCGATTATGGTGCCCAGTTTGCAGTCGTCTGAGAACTTGGTGAGCCATAGTCCTCCCATGTTTGCCTGTACCTCGGAAAAGTATATACCGAACAAGAGTGGTCCCAGGACAGAACCCTGTGGGATGCCACTTGTGACCGGTTTCGAGTCTGGCATGGCTCCAGCAACTCTCACTCTGTGGGTTCGGTCTTTGAGCCAGTTTGTGACCCATCTTGTGACATAGGGGTTTATATTTAAGCTGGATAGCTTATCTATGATGCCCGAGTGGGGTATTGTGTCAAATGCCTTTGCAAGGTCCAGATAGGCTGTGTGGACTACCTTCCCTTCATCTATGGCTTTGGTGACTGTTTTGAAGAAGTCAACCAGGTTCAAAAGGCAGGATCTGCCCTTGACAAAGCCGAACTGGGTAGAATCTAGTGTCTGTAGGTCCCCAATGTCTTTGTTTATGAGCTCCATGATGATCCTCTCCATAGCCTTGCAGACTAAGCTAGTCAGGCTTATGGGGCAATAGTTTCCAGGGTCTGTAGAGGCTCCACTTGTGGAGTGGGACCACTGTTGCTGTACGCCATTCTGTGGGTACATATCCTGTAGTGAGGCTGAGATTGTATAGCTGTTTTATTTGAGGGATTAGTTCCTCTTGGAGTTCATGTAGGACGCAACCTGAGATGCCATCTGGTCCCATGGAAGCAGTGTTTTTTGCTTTGGAGAGGGCAGCCTTCACCTGAGCATCAGAGATGTTTGGGAGGCAGCCCTCTGCCGGGATAGATACTTGCTCTTTTGGGGGGGAGGGGGTGGAGAAGTTTGCACTGAACCTGTCTGCCAGGATATTGGCAATGTCCGTGGGTTCAGTGTATTTTTTGTCATTTAGAATCAACTCAGAACAAGTCTGGGAGTTGCATCCCAGGTTCCTAACATAACTGAAAAAAGCCTTATGATTGTCTTTGGTGTCCTGTGCAATTTTTCTCTGGAAGCTGGCCTTGGAGGATTTTATGAGGGATCGTAATTTTTTGCTAGTACTGATCAGAGATGCCTTCCCTATTAGGGATTTTGCTCTATTATGTAGTAGCTTCCTCCTTCTGTTGTACAGTTTATTTATGGCAGGGGTCCACCAGACTGGACACCTGCCTTTGGATGATTGGGTTTTGGTTTTGTTTGGGATAGCATGATCCATGCATTCCTGGAGATGTCCGTAGAATGCGTTTATATAGGATTCTGCAGTTTGGGCTGTAGTTTCCACTGGCCCTGGGGCCTTGAAGGATTCCACTTCGGTTTTGAGAAGTGAGAAGATCACTTTTGAGAAGTTTTTCACTGTGGTTTTCTGGGCTGGGGGTGGGGTCGGGATGTGGACATCCAGTGAAATTAATTTATGGTCTGATCTTACCAATGAGGGATATACTTTTGGTGTGGAGCATAGAGTCCCCATGTTGGTAATGATCAGGTCTAGTATGTTGTCCCCTCTTGTGGGTGTGGTGATTAGTTGTTCCATAGCATTTGAATTTATAATTTCCAGGAACCGTTGGGCTAAGGTGCTGGGGCTTGAGTAGTGCTCCCAGTCAATGTTTGGGTAGTTGAAGTCGCCCAATATAATGGTGTTTGGAGAGATCTTCATGTTCTCCAATGTTTTCAGGAAAGCCGAGTGGGATTCCTGACTTTGAGAGGGTGGTCTGTAGGATGCTATAAACTGAAAAGCAGTCTTGCCCACTGTTAGTTGCACATGGATGGTCTCCGATATTTCGTGCAATGCCACTAACCTGGAGGTGTGGATATCCTTGATAAATATGGAAACTCCCCCTCCTTTTGTGGTTCGGTCCGGGTTTTGGGGCCAAAAAGCATGATATGAGGTATAGCCTGCTAGTTCTGGGGTGCTCTCTGGAGCCTTGAACCAGGTTTCTGTCACTGCACAGATATCGATGTTCTCCATACTGAGGAGAGCTTCGAGTGCGTGCATCTTGAGGTTAAGACTTCTGGCGTTAAGCAGCATTACCCTTAGTTTCTTGTTCCTTGTGCTGTCTATGGGGGTGGGTTTGACTTTTGAGCCTTGCCTAAAAAAGGCACTATGGGGGTGGCAAGAGCCTTTGCCAATATCCGAAAGCCCAGTGGTGACAGGTGCAAGCCGTCCCTAGCAAAGCAACGTGGCTTGTCGAGCATGTCATCCCAGGCTGAAAGACACTGGATCCCCTTTGAATGACACCAACATTTTAGACAATTGTTAAAATCGATAATTTTGTCTTTGTACTGTGGCATCATTCTAGGTGAGGGTAAGATGCTGCTCAAGGTCAAGGTCATACCAGCCTGGGCTACATGATCAGAGAGCTCCTCTATGTCTCTTTTCATGTAGTCCAGGGAGGTACGTCTCAGGTCATTCACACCAGCATGTACAATGACTGAGTCATATTTGTATTTGCTTTGGAGTGACCTGAGTGCTTGCGTTATGTGGCGGATCCTAGCAACTGACAGGCAGCTCACCGTGACCTTCTCTTTATTCAGCCTGGTGAGCGGGACATCAGTGTGTCTGACAATAGAGTCACCTATTACAAGAGTATCAGGTGTGTTATTCAGCCTTAAGGGCTGTGGCTGCTTGGCACACTGACTTTGTGGGCTATGTGTTGTGCGTGTTTTGTTTTGAGGTAGCGTTTGCTTGGATGTCTGCTTTGGAGGTCTCTGTTGTTAGGTAGATTTTTATTTAGAGCCTCCGAGTATGTTTTTGTGTATTTATGTGTTTGGTTCGCTGATGTGGTGGGACTATGTGATACTGGAATTGTGTTGTGTGAGGTTACCTTCTCCTCCTGACTGGTTACACCAGTTTTGAGATGAGAGAGCTCAGCCTCCAGTTTGGCTAAATAGTTGCATCTCTCACATATATTTGAACCTGTTTGGAGGAGGAGAGGGTTGTCCGTGTACATGAGACAGTTGTAACATTGCCTCAAAATTCCCAGATTCACCAGCTGGACTGGAGAGGAAACCATTGACTGACCTTTGGACATGCTAGAGTAATATAGGGAAACTGAATTTAAGATGAACCAATAGAGGACAGGGTAATCGTAGAGAGTATAAGAGTAAGTAGTGCTTATGGTTTAATAGTGCTAACTTGTAGGATTACTTAATTGGACCAGTGAAGGGCCTTAGAATGAGAATATGGTGTTTAAATTGAGAGATAGAGCAGTTCTAAGGGAAAAAGTGAAGAGCAGACTTTGTGGAGACAAGAATAGTTTAAACCCAATTAGGTGGCGCTGCCTGTTATTGTGCTATGCACAAAAATGCGCAAAACCGCGCAAAAGAGGGTTTTAAGAGAGGAAGATGAAGGAGTTTGGAATTGACCCAAAATGGCCAATAAAACTACAGTTTCAAGTCAGTAACCACTCCCACAGGGACAGGCAGGCTGCTCAATGTTTTTCACTGCCACTGATCAACAGAGAGACTTCCCTTTAGCCCAAGCAAAAAATGGCCTCCAAGAAACTTACAAACAGTTCAAGAACAGCAAGCCTGTAACTGAACTTTTTTAAATCTCAGAAAAGTGGGAAAAAGCAAGATGTTTTTGTTTTTTGTCTTTTTCAGAGATAGCAGAGGTTCACAAGTATCAACAAGTTATAACAGTGCAGTAAATGACCCCACACAAGAGTGCTAGGCCAAAGACAGATAAAATGCAAGTTTTGAGAAAAACGATTTTAAAAATAAGTGCAAACAGGAAATTCAGTAAACAGCTCTAGGTTGTGCTCTAAATACAGTTACTAATGCAGAAATCAAGTTTAACAAGCCAGAAAATGCTCAAAATAGGTGGCTATGCAGAAAAACTTAGCAAATAAACAGAAGAAAAATACTTAAAATCTCAAAAGTGGCTCCTTTCTTCTCTCAGCATTTTCTCCTCTTGGTGGGTGCTTCACCAACAGCCAACAAGCCTGAAAAGATGCCAAAACCACGAGGCAACCAGGTTTTAAGAGAGGAAGGTGAAGGAGTTTGGAATTGACCCAAAATGGCCAATAAAACTACAGTTTCAAGTCAGTAACCACTCCCACAGGGGCAGGCAGGCTGCTCAATGTTTTTCACTGCCACTGATCAACAGAGAGACTTCCATTTAGCCCAAGCAAAAAATGGCCTCCAAGAAACTTACAAACAGTTCAAGAACAGCAAGCCTGTAACTGAACTTTTTTAAATCTCAGAAAAGTGGGAAAAAAGCAAGATTGTTTTTGTTTTTTTATTTTTTTTCAGAGATAGCAGAGGTTTACAAGTATCAACAAGTTATAACAGTGCAGTAAATGACCCCACACAAGAGTGCTAGGTCAAAGACGGATAAAATGCAAGTTTTGAGAAAAAAATGACTTTAAAAATAAGTGCAAACAGGAAATTCAGTAAACAGCTCTAGGTTGTGCTCTAAATACAGTTACTAATGCAGAAATCAAGTTTAACAAGCCAGAAAATGCTCAAAATAGGCGGCTATGCAGAAAAACTTAGCAAATAAACAGAAGAAAAATACTTAAAATCTCAAAAGTGGCTCCTTTCTTCTCTCAGTGTTTTCTCCTCTTGGTGGGTGCTTCACCAACAGCCAACAAGCCTGAAAAGACGCCAAAACCATGAGGCAACTAGGTTTTAAGAGAGGAAGATGAAGGAGTTTGGAATTGACCCAAAATGGCCAATAAAACTACAGTTTCAAGTCAGTAACCACTCCCACAGGGACAGGCAGGCTGCTCAATGTTTTTCACTGCCACTGATCAACAGAGAGACTTCCCTTTAGCCCAAGCAAAAAATGACCTCCATGAAACTTACAAACAGTTCAAGAACAGCAAGCCTGTAACTGAACTTTTTTAAATCTCAGAAAAGTGGGAAAAAAGCAAGATGTTTTTGTTTTTTTGTTTTTTCAGAGATAGCAGAGGTTCACAAGTATCAACAAGTTATAACAGTGCAGTAAATGACCCCACACAAGAGTGCTAGGCCAAAGACAGATAAAATGCAAGTTTTGAGAAAAAACGATTTTAAAAATAAGTGCAAACAGGAAATTCAGTAAACAGCTCTAGGTTGTGCTCTAAATACAGTTATTAATGCAGAAATCAAGTTTAACAAGCCAGAAAATGCTCAAAATAGGTGGCTATGCAGAAAAACTTAGCAAATAAACAGAAGAAAAATACTTAAAATCTCAAAAGTGGCTCCTTTCTTCTCTCAGCATTTTCTCCTCTTGGTGGGTGCTTCACCAACAGCCAACAAGCCTGAAAAGATGCCAAAACCACGAGGCAACCAGGTTTTAAGAGAGGAAGGTGAAGGAGTTTGGAATTGACCCAAAATGGCCAATAAAACTACAGTTTCAAGTCAGTAACCACTCCCACAGGGGCAGGCAGGCTGCTCAATGTTTTTCACTGCCACTGATCAACAGAGAGACTTCCATTTAGCCCAAGCAAAAAATGGCCTCCAAGAAACTTACAAACAGTTCAAGAACAGCAAGCCTGTAACTGAACTTTTTTAAATCTCAGAAAAGTGGGAAAAAAGCAAGATTGTTTTTGTTTTTTTATTTTTTTTCAGAGATAGCAGAGGTTTACAAGTATCAACAAGTTATAACAGTGCAGTAAATGACCCCACACAAGAGTGCTAGGTCAAAGACGGATAAAATGCAAGTTTTGAGAAAAAAATGACTTTAAAAATAAGTGCAAACAGGAAATTCAGTAAACAGCTCTAGGTTGTGCTCTAAATACAGTTACTAATGCAGAAATCAAGTTTAACAAGCCAGAAAATGCTCAAAATAGGCGGCTATGCAGAAAAACTTAGCAAATAAACAGAAGAAAAATACTTAAAATCTCAAAAGTGGCTCCTTTCTTCTCTCAGTGTTTTCTCCTCTTGGTGGGTGCTTCACCAACAGCCAACAAGCCTGAAAAGACGCCAAAACCATGAGGCAACCAGGTTTTAAGAGAGGAAGATGAAGGAGTTTGGAATTGACCCAAAATGGCCAATAAAACTACAGTTTCAAGTCAGTAACCACTCCCACAGGGGCAGGCAGGCTGCTCAATGTTTTTCACTGCCACTGATCAACAGAGAGACTTCCTTTTAGCCCAAGCAAAAAATGGCCTCCAAGAAACTTACAAACAGTTCAAGAACAGCAAGCCTGTAACTGAACTTTTTTAAATCTCAGAAAAGTGGGAAAAAAGCAAGATTTTTTTTGTTTTTTTGTTTTTTTCAGAGATAGCAGAGGTTTACAAGTATCAAGAAGTTATAACAGTGCAGTAAATGACCCCACACAAGAGTGCTAGGCCAAAGAGATAAAATGCAAGTTTTGAGAAAAAAACGATTAAAAATAAGTGCAAACAGGAAATTCAGTAAACAGCTCTAGGTTGTGCTCTAAATACAGTTATTAATGCAGAAATCAAGTTTAACAAGCCAGAAAATGCTCAAAATAGGCAGCTATGCAGAAAAACTTAGCAAATAAACAGAGGAAAAATACTTAAAATCTCATAAGTGGCTCCTTTCTTCTCTCAGCGTTTTCTCCTCTTGGTGGGTGCTTCACCAACAACCAACAAGCCTGAAAAGATGCCAAAACCATGAGGCAACCAGGTTTTAAGAGAGGAAGGTGAAGGAGTTTGGAATTGACCCAAAATGGCCAATAAAACTACAGTTTCAAGTCAGTAACCACTCCCACAGGGGCAGGCAGGCTGCTCAATGTTTTTCACTGCCACTGATCAACAGAGAGACTTCCTTTTAGCCCTAGCAAAAAATGGCCTCCAAGAAACTTACAAACAGTTCAAGAACAGCAAGCCTGTAACTGAACTTTTTTAAATCTCAGAAAAGTGGGAAAAAAGCAAGATTTTTTTGTTTTTTTTTGTTTTTTTCAGAGATAGCAGAGGTTATCTTTTATACCTAGCTGCTGCTCACGACCATACATCTTGTTCAATTTATCAGGCATCTGTCCCCAAAACTATTCATAGTAGGCTTTCTTCCCTTTCCTTGTATCTTGAGAACCAGCATCTTAAGCTTTTTGCTGCAGACACTATGGATGGAACCTTCTGCCCTGAGGGTCAGTTGTCAGGGAAGAAGAAAGTGCATAAGGTAAGACTGGAATCTTCTGCTGTCCAGTCTCTGCCAGGAGTTTCTCCTGAGGTTATTATGAACCCAGAAGTTCACTTGGTTGTTTTGTCAGATTCTTCTACCATGTCTGGGTTGGAGGCCAGTGAGGATCTGGCAGGCAGCATGTCTGACGAGGCTTTGCAGGCATCTGTTTTGGGCATTCAGGGAGAACCATGGTTGACTGTTTCTGAAGGGTCTAGAAGGATTCTGCAGTTTCTCTTTAGTGAAGAGGTTCCTACTGCAGTTGTGGAATGCCATCCTGAGTCTGGGACTTCTCAGGCTTCTAGGAGAGATGCCCCCTTAAAAAAGAAAGATAAAACTATCATGTTTCTTCTGCTCATAGAGATCCACAAAGTGAGCAGCAGGCTTTTACTCAGGGGTTATTTAATGCTTTACTGTCATTGTGGCCTCCTCAAGGGGTTTCAGTTCCTGCTCCTCCTTGGTCCTCCTCTTCCCCTAAAAGCCCCAGAGGATTGCATTCTTCTGAGGTGAATTGTGATGATGACTCCCTTGCTTATTCTACCCAGATTCCTTCTCATTTAGACTATGGGTCTGAGGAAGAGAATTCTCATACTTTAGATAATCCTTCTGAGAACATTTCCTTTGGGGGCACGATCCCTAGGATGATGGAATTTTTTTAAGTGGGATTGTGCCCAGGTTTTGGATATCCATAAGAGGTACTATGAGTTACTGCAGATCTAATCTCCTAAACCTGTGGCCATTACTCCTGTCCTGCCTCCTTTATTGGATGTTTTTTTCCACTGTCTCTAAAGTGCCAGATTCTCTGCCCTTTGCTCCCAGGAAGTTTGATAGGTTTTATAGGGTGCCTGAGGATTTTTGCTTTTTGTTTAAATGTCCTGCTGCTGACCCCGCTGTGGTGTCTGTAGCCTTTGATAAGCCATCTCAATTGCTTCCTTCGTCCAAGTTACTGCCTTCTGACAAGGACGTAGAACCATGGATAGGCTGGGTAAGAAGGTTTATACTTTGGCTACCATAGCTTTTAGGGCTATTAATTATCAGACCCATATCTCTAAAGGTATGTCCTGGCTCTTCTTTCTCAGGCTTGTCAGATTCATTCTGATCTTCCAGACTCTGAGAGTAAATCTTCTGCTCTTTCCTTGCTTGGGACTTCCTGTCAAGTAGTTCGTCATTCTGTCAAATGTAGTTATGATGCAGTGGATGCCACTTCTAGGGCTGCTGCTTCTGGTTCAGTTCTGAGGAGATATTCATGGCTTCGGCTTCAAACTTTGCCCAATGATATTAAGGCTAAGTTGATGGAGTCTCCTCTGGATAATACTCTTTTGTTTGGTGAAGCAGCTGCTGGTTTATTTAAGTCTCTTCAGGACAGGGGGAAGGCTTTACAGGAGGTTAAGCATGTTTTTGTTCATCTTGTGCCTAACTTTCAGTGAAACTACCCTTAAAAGGCAGCCTTTGTTCGTAGGCAGTCTTGCCCTCTTGCTAAAGATAAAAACGGTAGTAAATGGACTCCTCCTGCTAAGGTCACTCAGGTTGCAGGGATTCTTAAGCCTTTCTTTCCTAACAAATCAGGTGCTATCTGACAATCCACCCATTCCTGGCCACATTCCTCTTTCTCTTTGCCTTTCTCTTTCTCTTCCTTTTTGGCTCTGAATCACCCAAGATTCTTGGGTTCTGTCAATCATTCAGCAAGGGTACTTCATGGTCTGGATATGCCGCCCTCATTTTTTGGGCATTCCTCAGCCTCCTCAGGAAGAGCTTTCTTTTTGTTCAGAGGTTCTTTGAGACCTCTTGTCTTAGGGTAATATTTAAGAGGTGCCTGTGTCTCAAAGGGGGAAAGGGTTTTATTCAAGAATGTTTCTAGTGCCCAGAAAAGAAGGTGCATGGAGACCTGTTCTAGACCTCTCCCATCTGAACATCTTTCTAAAGGTGCCTTCCTTTTAGATGTTGTCTCTTCAGTCCCTTTTTCCTCTCTTTCTTCCTCAGGCCTTTCTGGCTTCTCTGGACCTCAAGGATGCTTATCTCCATATTCCGATCCATCCTCTTTTCAGGATATTTTTGAATTTCTCTGTTGCTTCCTGACATTTTCATTTCTGTGCTTTACCCTTTGGCTTTTCTATTGCCCCAAGGGTGTTCAGCAAATGCCTCACTCCTGTGATTGCTTTTTGCAGGCTTCAAGGGATCCAAATCTTTCCTTATTTGGATGACCTGCTGATTCAGGCATCTTCTCCAGAAGTCATTTTACAAAATCTTCATTTTACCATTTATCCTCTTCAGAGCCTGGGGTTCACAGTAAACATCAAAACGTCTTCCCTGACTCCTTCTCAGGATCATGTCTTTCTGGGTTGCAGGTTTCAAATGGTGCCAATGCTGGCATCCCTGCCTCCTCCAAAGGCATTAACTCTCATTTCTTTCTTTCCAACTCTTCTTCCTCTGGCATCCATTACAGCCTTGGAGTTTCTGAGAGCTCTGGAGTTCATGGCTTCCACCATTCCAATGCTCCCTCTGGCCAAACTCCACATGAGGAAGTTCCAGTAGTTTCTGAAGTCGATGTGGCTTCAGCATGCATATCCTTAGGACTTTCCTGTTCCTCTTCTCCAGTGTCTCAAAAAAGAACTATTGTGGTGGATTCAGCAGTTGTCTCTGAATCCAGGCTCCCTTTTTAGCCTCCTCTTCCTTTCTCGGGATCTGTTTACAGACGCTTCAGATGTGGGATGGGGAGCAATGTTTGTTTCCCTGAGGGATCAGGGAGTGTGGTCACCTTGTCAGTGGCAAGAGCACATCAACAGCAAAGAGATGAGAGCTCTTATGCTGGCTCTTCAGGCCTTTCATTCTCTCTTCTCTCCAGGGCCTCTCAAGATATTCACAGACAATACCACAGTCATGTGGTATATCAACAAACGGGGATACGAGATCTTACCGTCTTTACCGGCTGGCACTTCTGGTATAGCATCTGGCTATCCAATATCAAGTGATTCTTCAGGCAGTTTACATTCCTTCAGATTGGAACATTGTGGCAGACAATCTGAGCAGGTCCTTCACTCAATCCCATGAATGGGATGCTTCACGGGGATGTGTTTCTGGACATTGTTCACCAGTTGGGTACCTGTCAAGTAGAGCTCTTTACCTCCCCTCTGAACAGACAACTTCCTCTGTTTTGTGCCAGAGTCCCAGGTCCTCTGGGATGGAAGGTGGATGCCCTCTCATTTTCTTGTAAGGGATTGTTTCTTTATGCATTCCCTCCCCTTCTTCTCATTCTGAGAGTCCTGTTCAAGGTTCAACAGGATGCTCCCAAAATCTTGTTATTGACTCCCTTTTGGCCGTGGCAGCACTGGTTCGCTCTACTTCTGCATCTAATCAGGGGCAATCATCACAAGTTACCTCACAGGGTGGATCTCCTCACACAAGACGAGGGACCTCTCATCCATCCCCACCTGTCCACACTTCAACTGACACTGTGGGTGATAGGGTTTTGACTCCTCATAGACACTTTTTTTCTGAGGACATCCTACAGGTCCTGCAAGAGTCCAGGAAACCTACTACTAGGAAATCCTACTTAACTAAATGGAAGAGGTTTTTTATTTGGTGTCTTTCTCGTGACCTGGACCCACTTACTGTGGATGTTCCTTTGGTTTTCTCTTATTTGTGTGAGTTGCTCAATGCTGGTTTGGCCTATTCTTTTTTTAAGGCCCTCTTATCAGCTCTTTCTGCTTGTTAGCGTTTAACTCCCCTGTTAACTTCTAGATTTGAGGCTAAGCAATTTCTTAAAAGTGTCTTTAATATTAGACCTCCCAGGAAGCATGTTCCTCCTCCCTAGGATCTTAATTTTGCTCTGGAAAATTGACTCAGGCTCCTTTTGACCCTGCTGCTTCAGCTTCCTTGTAACATTGTTCTTGAAAGACAGTTCTTTTGTTAGCTCTTACTTTTGCCAGACAGGTGTCTGAGTTGCAAGCCCATTTGGCTTGTCACCCTTTTTTGATATTTCATGAGGGTAGGGTGTCCTTGTGTACTAATCCTTCTTTCATGCCCAAGGTGGTTAATGAGTTTTCACTTAATCTGTCTATTAATTTGCCTACTTTTTTCCCTTCTCTGCAGTCTGACAGTCAGTGGGTGCTGCATACCTTAGACATGCATAGACAGCTCAGATTTTATTTGGATAAAACTAAAGCTATCAGAAAATCTGACCAGTTATTTGTTTCCTTTCATCCTAGGTCTTTATGTTTGGCTGTTTCCAAGCAAACTATTTCCACTTGGAATTCAAAGGCTATTTCCTTTTGTTACACTTTTCATGGTGCAAGCCTTCCTTCTTCTGTAAAGGCTCATTCCACTAAAGCTGCAGCTTCTTCTGGTGTTTTTTTTTCAAAGGCTTAGATGCTAGTTCTATTCTTGAAGCTGCTAACTGGACCTCTGTGCATACCTTTACCAAACATTACCAGTTGGATGGTATCTCCAGAGCTAGAGCTGTTTCTGGTGTTGCCATTCTTCATGGCTTCTTGGAGGGCTCTGCTGCTTCCTCCTCCCAAGTTTCTTCTTGAACTTTGGCACTCTCCCATTTGCAAGGAATACTGCAGTGGTGAATGTAAGGACATAGTACAGTTGTATAAAATCTTACCATAATGGTAGATGTCCTTGCCTTCACCGCTGCAGTATTCACTCCCATCCTCTATCCCCCTGGTCTTTTTTTCTTCCTGGATGTGCAGGTTCTCCTTGGTTTTCTTTGGACTGCTGTTCCTACTGGGACAATCAGCTCTGAAGATGGTATGCCTGAATGTTACCTTTATGCCCTACCCTATGCCAGAAGTGTGGAGGTGACATTCAGCGTACCTTAAAGTAATGGTAGACTTTGTTAAACTGGCCAGACAGTGGGCTTCATGGCAGGGAATCCCCATTTGTAAGAAATACTGCAGTGGTGAAGGCAAGGACATCTACCGTTATGGTAAGATTTTACACAACCTTACTTTATATTCTTCTTTAATTGTATGAATTTCTACAAACATGGAAATGCTTTTGGAAGGCTATATTGTTGAACAGTATAGAAAGGTGACCCCAACTCAGGGTTGTCAAAGCAAAAGAATTGCTTCACTAGATTAGTAATCATTTTCATATGAAGATTATTTCTGTAATTTTACAAGCACACACACAGACACATTACCGTAAAGTATTCAGAAGTGTTATGATGACCATTTGATGCTCTTCTTAAAAAGCATGTAGTCAGTCATTGAAATATATTATTTACTTCATTTATATGTTACTGGTGGTTAAGATTTCTGATCTCTTTAGAGTAGCAATTTCAAATTGTTACTAGTTATAGTTTTATCCAGGGCACAAATTATACCTTATAATACTGGCTGTCATATGCATTGCTCTTATATGAACTGCAAAATAGACATTTAATTCCTAATGATATCCAATGGTTCATAATATGTTGTGATTTTCTTTACATGTTAAATGAGTTCAGAGTTTTGGGGAGTAGTTTAACCTTAACAAATATTAAGGGGGTTATCTTATTTTGTAACTGTTTCAGATGTGTTTTGTCTCTAGAAATATATGGGTAGGGACTTAACAGTAATGTTTTTATGAAACATATAACTGCTGAACACCTTTCCATCTTGGTGTGTTTTTTTATGTAATATATAACTACTAAACACCTTTTCATCACAGTGTTATGGCTTTAGAAGTTATTAGGGTAACTTCTTAGCTTGACGCTACTACAGGGTGGGCTATATGACTGTTGCCTTTGATGTTGGTGCTCTTCTTTGGATTATAAACTCTTTTTTAAGAAAATGTTTATTAATTTAACATATTTACAATACATGCACATAGAAAGGAATAAATTCAACATCACACACTGTTATACAATGTTAGGAATACACTGAATCATCAAAATAATATAACACATTAAGAGTCTTGGTATTTCAATAGCAGCATTTCAATGCTGTCCCAACCAGTAAAAGTCTTAGTATGATTTATAGATCTAGTTCTGATCACTTGTTATTCAGTTTTACATAGCATTACTGTAAGATTTAAAAATCCTTTGAGTGTAAGAACTGAATTTGATTTCCAATTTTTTGTAATAAGTTTTCTAGATACTGACAAGAGACTCCAGAGGAGATTTTGTTGTTTGGCTTTTACTGTTAAAGGAAGTAGAACATTCATTACTATTACTGATCTAGTTAAAAAGCAATTATCCGCCCATAACCCCTTAAAACCCCACTTATTTGTTCACAATATGCATTTAATTGTTCACAATACATAAGCATGTGTGTATAATCAGCTTTTGCGCCTTTACTGCATCTTCAACAGACTGAAGAAAAGACATTTTACTAAACCTAGAGATGTTATAGGGAATAACAAACATTATATGTACATATATCCACATAAAAACTGTCCTGTATAAATATGGAGAAGTTTGACTGACTGATTTATGTAACAAAGTTTTATTCTTACCATCTGTTGAGTCATTCAATCCATTACTATCTAAAAAGTTCCAGAAGATTGTATCAAAATTATTTATAATTAACTTATATAACTTGGACAAGTTTCCTTTGTAGGCCAATTTACCCCAATAATAAAATTCATATATTCATATAATGGAAGAATAGTGTTCTCTTCCTCTTTACTCATGTTATCTTCAAATTCATTCAATTTCTTGCTGATGGATAATATTAACTGATTAAGAGATACATCCAACTTATAATATTTCAGTAAATATCCTGTTGACTTAGCTTTTCCTTTTTCAAAGCAATCAGACAATAACACTAATCCATTTGTTTTTAGTATATTTATTTTAACATTGTTCTGAGGTTCCTTAAATTTTGAGATATGTGCGATGGGAAAGCACAAAACTTTCCATTTTGATAGTAATAGAGTTTTAAAAACATATTTCTTAACTGTTTTAAGAATTGATTTCATATATCCAGAGTCCAAAGATTGAAATGAATTTGTTTTTAAGGTAATTTTATTAACCAGACAAAAGGATTGTTGCATATTTCTAATTTATCATATTTGATAAACTTGTAAGTAAAATCTGCTCCTGAATGGTTTTCAATTGGCTAGTGTAGGTTGAGTCTATCCAGAGTATAACACAGTTAAAATCTGCAGTAATATAATACGATTCTACATCTGGGAAGCTAATACCACCATACTCCCATAATCGTATATGATTTATATAAGCAATTCTCTGCTTTTTAGGATACCATAAGAATGAAGTTAACATTTTTTCCATTTTCTTTAAATGTTTTTGTCATGTATTAAAACCATTGAATGCAATATGTATATAATCTTGGGTAATATAATTATTTTAATAAGTACTAACCTATCATTGAAAGTAAAGGACATATAAATTTAATTTTTAATAAGTAACATATCTTCAATTATTTTTTTTTCAAAATTATAATCTTACTCACATCTTGATAGATTTTTATTCCTAAATATTTTAGTTCTTTTCCTTCCCAATTATATTTATATCTATCATTAAACTTGCTATCTTGTAATTAATTTATGACTAAAGTTTCACTTTTATTATTATTAAACTTCAGCACCAGTACTTCTTGAAACTGTTCAACTTCCTCATCTATTTGTTCAATTGAACAATTTAAATCTCTTATAGTTAGTAAAATATCATCTGCAAAAAGCTGCACTTTAGATTGACAATTCTTGTTATTTGAGTATCCATCAATTTTTCATCTCTTTTTATACTGTTAGCTAAGGGTTTGATAACTAATGCAAATAGTAGAGGAGTCAAGGATGCACTTAAGTTGTGCTTTTGTTTAAAGTGAATCCTTGAGAAATATAAGATCCAGTTTTGACATATATTTTGAAGTCTCTATACTATTAATTTTAATATTCCAATAAATTGTTCTAGAAATGCAAAAAATTTTTAAAGTTGTAAACAAGTAGCTCCAATCTATAGAACCAAAAGCTTTCCCACTATCCAAGCTTATGAGGGCAAATTTCTTGTTCATTCCTTTTGCTAAATCTAAGATAGTTACTAGCCTTTTTATATTATCATATGTTAATCTATTGACTATAAATCCTGTTTGATCTTTTATTAATTAATTTATCTACTATATCTCTTATTATTGTGGTGAAGATGGAAGATGGAAGTAAGTATTTTATAGTCCACATTTAATAATGAAATAGGTATATATACGGAAACTAACTTATTATCATTTCCTTGTTTAAGTATATGTCAGATCACAGAAAATTTCCATGAAGAAGGAATTATTTTGTCACTCTGAATTATCCTGAAAATTTGACTCAGTAGTTCTAAAACATTTAATGGAAACAAACTATATAATTCCATATTTAAACCATGTAATCCTGGAGCTTTACCATTTTTCCCTTTTTTAAGCTTATTAACTACTGTTAGGGTAATAGGCTTATTCACCAGAGATATTTGTTGGTCATTAAGTTTATTAAGAATACACAAATGGAACCATGCTTGTAGCACAATTTCTTTAATGATGTCTTCTGGTACCTCGGCTTGCGCCTTCAAAGGATAATTTACACACCAGAAACATTTTTTATATCAATTGCACATCAATCAAACAATTAAATAATTGAATCCGTACCCCAAGAATATGTGTTCCTATGCCACCATTTTCATGAATTTTTTCGCACAACTGTTTATTTACCATAAGGAATTTTTTTCTTGGAAGGTGGTCATCTATAAAAGGTACATAGATGACTTCATTTTTGTATGCAAAGGGGAGACAGGTGATTTCAAGAAGTTCATAGCAGAGTTAGAAAGAAATATGTTTGGACTGTCATTTACTTCTAGAACTCATAGGAGAGTTATAGAACTCATAGGTAATGAGGAACCAAAGCCAGTTGACATGGAAAAAATATTTTTTCACTAGATTTTCACCTTTTTCAGAAACATCGAGTAGAATAATAAATAGGTTTTGGCCTATTGTAACACAGGGGGACACTACCAAGGGGTTCTTTCCAGATAAAGTGACTTTTTCTTATAGTAGGTTTCCTAATTTAAAGTAGCTTCTTAATAAAAATGTTAAGAAGGCTGACATGGGGAGTCAGGTTGGATGTTTTCCTTGTGGAATGTGTAAGATTTGTTGCAAGGTCAGAAATCTGGATGACACCAAAATTAATAATAGAGTGTATACAGCAACACAGAATTTCACATGCTGGCTGAGTGGAGTTATTTATACCATAGGATGTGGGTATCCTTTGATTAAGTGGTATATAGGACAAAAAGACAGGTCAAAAGACATATTCTTGAACATTTAGGGGACATTAGGCATCATAGATTGGACAGCCCAGTTGCTCAAATGTTTTTTGACACATCATAAGGGGGTCAGATGCCACTTTGTTTTTCAGTGTATTAGCTCAACCCATGCAACAGCACGGGGAAATGTATAGGAATAAATTGTTAGGTTTGGAAACTAGATTCATTATTAATTTCAATACTTTATAACAAGATGGCTTAAATTTGGATGTTAATTATAATGTTTAGGCATAGGAATTTGTATTTATTTTTATAGGTTTGGCATATGCATGGTGTATCACTTTAAGAACGCATATTCTTGGGGTAGGGATTCAATTATTTAATTGTCTGATTGATGTTTAATTGCTATAAAAAGCCATATTTCTGGTGTGTAAATTATCCTTTGAAGGTGCAAGCCGAGGTACCAGGAGACATCAGTAAAGAAATTGTGCTACCATTGTGGTTCCATTTGTATATTCTTATTATTTTTCTCTTAGCGTTTTGTACATTAAGTTTATTAGTAACATTTTCTTTCAATACTTGTCAATTTTGTAAACATCAGGATTATTATGTTATCTTTATAAAATCCTCATGGATTATTTTAAATATTAAGCATTTCCTCTATGTCTGAAGTAAGCTTATTAGTCTGAGGATTTCAGATATTATTGATGTGTGCCTTTTTGCTTAACATCTTATTTCTATTAGCTAATCTATGGATATTTTTTAACAAGAAACATCTTTTTTGAAGTTATCACTTATGACACAGGTAATCATGCATTTATATAAATAAAAACCAACCACATTGACATATTTTGGTAGCAAACATTATATATCACTTATGTTCTATCTAATCATTGTCAGAGAAACATTGCATAAATTATCCAAATACTGCTGTCTCTTAGACTTAATTCCTAATCCATAATGTTATGTGTGTATTCTACCAATAATTCCCATTTTTTCTGTGTAATTTACTTTTGCCTTTTTTAAATATCCCATTTCCAGTTGTTTTAGCAATGTTACTATATTCACTACTTCTAGTACAGCTGGTTTCAATCTATAGAGATTTTTTGAGGCCATCACATAGCTGTTTTATTTTTTCTAACACTATCTCCACATTATGCATTAAAACTTTTAAATATTTTATTATTTTTAATGACTTCAGTATTAACTAGTTTCTTTATTTGCTGTTCAAACCTTGTTTGTGTACTTCATCTTGTATTTCTAACAACTCTTCATCCCACTCATTCATTTCATTACTAGCCCATCTTCCCATTCTATCTTTAATATGCATTTTAAGGAGTCCTATAGTATGACTTTACTAACTTGACCATTATCATTTAAAGATAAAAAAATTCTCAATTTGTTCCTTAAGACAACTCTTAAATTCTTTTACTTTCATCATGTACACTGGGATTTTATAATAATCTGAAATTTCATTATGTCCATTAATATATTAAAACTGTGTGCATTATGATCAGATAAAGGACATGGAATAGTTTTAAAATAATTCACTTTATTAAGTAACTCATTAGATGCATAAATCCTATCATTTCTAGTTTGTGTCCCTTGCAAATAAGAATAATGAGTGAAGAACAATGACTTATCTTCTGCTTTTACTATTAAATCAACTAAATTATTATTACTAGTCCATCTGTTTAGTGCTTTAGCTGATATCAGAAGTTTAACTTTCTTATGTTCATTTTTTATCTTCTATACCAAATATCTGGTTAAAATCCCATGCTAGAATTAAACTACCTTTCCAATGACTTTGTAGTAAGGTTAAGTGTTCTTTAGCCAATCTTGTACCTATTCCAGTGATCTAGTAAAAATTAACTAATGTATAGAGTTTGCCATTATATTTAATTATTGCAAATGTATACATTCCTTTGGGATCATTAATGGATTCTATGAACTTAGGCATCACAGTATATTTTCTCCAAAGTATAGCAACTCCTCTCCTCTTTTTGTTAAAGGAACAGATGATAACATTTCATAACCTACGTTATTTAAATACTGCATATCTTTATCAAGTGAGTCTCTTGCAAGAATATAATGTTACCTCTATTTAATTTTAGATATATTATTAATTATTTCCTGTTGTTGCCATTGTTTAATCCATTTGCATTAATACATAATAGATTCATATTATCCATACTGTGTTTTAAAAAGGTTTATTTTAAAAGATAATATGACATAATTATCTACCATATTAATTTAGCTGTTTATAAGACTCTAATGCATTCCTCTATCCCCACCTTAACATTTCACATTTTTGAATTCTTCTTTTCTACAAACTTAACTACTAAAACTTGTAAATAACAAAAATAAAAACAAGTCTACAACTGCAACTGTATATATTACTAATAAAACACAGCCCACCATGTATACCAAAGTTCCTAATTTGCCTATCCAATAGACAAACTATTATACTCTCTCTACCTACCAACGATTAAACATTTATCAAAAAATAGCCAAAAGTTACTGTGACTTACACATAGTTAATATAATATTATATATAAGCTGAAAATAATGAGACTATTAATTTAGTTATATATTTTGCCATCTAAAATATGCCCCATTACTACATAGAAATTTAATAATCCCCTTATATGAATTACATATATTAAATAATCCAACAAACAGTGTATTGCATACCCAGTTATGTAATAGTAGTAGAAAATATCTATTAAATATGCATAAATGATTCATTCATTCCATATAATTATAACTAAATCTCTAAATAAGTAGAACAAAGTGAGACCTGAAGACATAAAGATATCTGTAAACTTGCAGGTGACAGATAATCTTATCATGGTAAATTATTATACAAAAGGAAAATCAATGCACATATATATATATATATATATATATATATATATATATATATATATATATATATATATATATATTCATCATGCTAAAAAATACATATTTTAGGTCTAACAAAAGCTCTGAATTAATTTTAAAAGTGCAAGTTTCTATATTTCCAAATTGTGTAACACTCTTAATACGATAAATATCAAAATATTTAAAAATCCTTTAGCTTATTAAACTAATTCCTAAAATGTGTACATTGCTGAGGTCAAAGAGAATGCATTGATATTTCTAGGAAGTGAAAAAAAAAGTTTGTTTAGCATGATGAATATCTATATATATATATATATATATATATATATATATATATATATATATATATATATATGTATATATATATATATATATATATATATATATATATATATATATGTGCATTGATTTTCCTTTTGTATAATAATTTACCATGATAAGATTATCTGTCACCTGCAAGTTTACAGATATAATACGGGCACTCATAAAATCGTCTAAGGCCAGCTTCGAGAGAAAAATTGCACAGGACACTAAGGAAAATCACAAGGCTTTCTTTAGTTATGTTAGGAACCTGGGTGGGAATTCCCAGATATGCTCAGAATTAGTCCAAAATGACAAAAAATACACCGAGCCCACAGACATTGCCAACATCCTAGCTGACAGGTTCAGTGCAAACTTCTCCCCCTCTCCCCACCAAAAGGGCAAATATCTATCCCAACAGAGTGCTTCCCCCCTGACATCTCAGATGCTCAGGTAAGAGCCGCCCTCTCCAAAGCAAAAAACACAGCATCAATGGGACCAGATGGTGTCCCGGGCTGCATCCTACATGAACTCCAAGAAGAGCTAAACCCAAACATAAAACTACTGTTCAATCTTAGCCTTACTACAGGATATGTACCCAAAGAGTGGCGTACAGCAACAGTGGTCCCTCTCCACAAAGGTGGTGCCTCAACGGATCCTGGAAACTATCGCCCCATAAGCCTGACTAGCTTGGTCTGCAAAGCTATGGAAAGGATCATCATGGACCTCATAAATAAAGATATTGGGGACCTACAGACACTGGATCCTACCCAGTTTGGCTTTGTTAAGGGCAGATCCTGCCTCTTAAACCTGGTCAATTTCTTTGAAACAGTCACCAAGGCCATTGAAGAGGGGAAGGTGGTCCACACAGCCTACCTGGACCTCGTAAAAGCCTTCGATACAATACCCCACTCGGGCATTATAGATAAGCTCACCAGCTTAAATATAAACCCCTATGTCACTAGATGGGTTGCAAACTGGCTCAAGGACAGAACCCACATGGTTAGAATTGCTGGAGCCATGTCAGACTCCAAACCAGTTACAAGTGGCGTCCCACAAGGCTCAGTCCTGGGACCTCTCTTGTTCGGTATATATTTCTCGGCGGTACAGGCCAACACGGAAGGACTGTGGCTGACCAAGTTCGCAGATGACTGCAAACTGGGCGCCATAATCAACTCTCCAGCCGACACAAGCATCCTCCAAAAGGGCCTCATAGAAACAGACAACTGGTGCCAGAGCCATGGCCTCAAGCTAAACGCCAAAAAGTGTATAGTCATCCCCTTTGGCAAAAACAAAGTGCCCACAAATTACCACATAGGTGGTAATCCAATAAGTACAGAAGAAGTCATTAGGGACCTGGGGACCCAAGTTGATAGCAATCTCTCATTTGACAACCACGTGGCCAAAGTGGTTAGAAAAACATTTTATATAGCCCACCTAATCATGAAGGGATTCGCATCTAGATCAGGGGAGGTCATCATACCTCTTTACTCATCCCTCATCAGGCCCATAATTGAGTACAATGCCCCTTTTGGGATGTACCTTACCAGACACCTGCAGCAACTGGAAAGACCCCAAAAGTACCTCACCAAGAAGATCAAAGGGCTCAAACAGATGCCATATGCTGCCCGGTTAAAGAAACTCCAGCTCTACTCAGTGGCATACCGCCTGCTCAGAGGCGATCTGTGCCTGACGTATAAAGCCATGTCCAACCCAGAATTAATGGACATGCTGCACCTCAGAAAATCCAAATCCCATCGAGCTACGCGCTTGAGAGACTTGAACCTCAGCACTGAAATAAATAGGACATGCTGGAGGGACAGATTCATAACCCAGAGGCTCCCTTCACTCTGGAATAAAATCCCAGTCCAGGTTAGGCAGAGTCCCACATTGACTCTCTTCAAGAGGAATCTTGATGAGTGGATGGGAGATCGTAGGTTTACCCCGGCTATCACTTCTGTGTCACTGTTAGCCAGAGGCACAGTATACTAACCTCAAAAAAAGGCATAGCAAAATTAATTTAAAATGGGTGGCGAAAGCCAAACACACTCTGGCTAGGCTTATAAATGCCCTAGGGCAGATAGCCTAGTATGAAACTATGAACCTATGAACCTATGAATTATATTCAAAAGTTACAATCTGCTTAATTCAAACCCCATTGTCACTTCCTGGGTTCAAACATATTGAACAATCTACTTTATTTTCTATCAAAATGGGTGCACTGATTCAGCAATATATCACTCAGATATCATCTTTGACTTGTGAAATGAGTTATTTCAGGTAGTATTAGTGAATTTAATAGCACAGAATATGCAAAAAGTTTCAAATTTCAGATGACCAAATTGTAAATTTCAGCTTTCAGGATATTTTCAAATATTTTATATGATTTTCTAAGTAAATTATATGAGATTTTGTACATTCAGATTTCTGCCACATGCAGGCATATGTAATACATAAGCAGTTTGTTATTTAAATATATATTTTTTCTGTCCTATTTGTCCACTGATATTCTACCTTATTCTATATAATTAGTATGTCTAAAATCTCTCAACAGAGTTATTTAATAATCAGCTCTCTATTAGAGATTACAGTGTTTTTCTAACTACTATATTACTTAGATCTGAGATTCATTTATCCAGCAATGCACATAAGCAAAACTAAACAAATAAGATACAATTCTTAATGTATATAGTCTTAAATTTATAAGCCTATAATTTAACCACATTCTGTTATAGGAAGTATTTGTTTAACATTTGTTTAACATTTATAAATGCATTTATATGTCTAGTTAATGAAATATATTAACATCTTTCACTGTAAATATAGTAAAATGTAAAACTGACCATTTATATTCCTTATCATGAAACATGTTTTAGATTGAAATATAAATATAGAACATATTTTTTGAACCTTAATGTCCAATACATGCCTTTTACTTAAAGGGTAAATCTATTCTTTCAGAAAATAAAAGTTTTACAATCAGAGACTAAAAGTCACTTGTTTTTAAGCTTTTTAATTTTAGAAGCAGTTTCCAGGAATTCATCTCACTTTGTCTCTTAAGGATATACTGTTCCAATCCATTTTTGTCTGTATTATTAAGGATTTTACTTTTGTTGACAAAAGTAGATGCCTCCTCCATTGTGTTAAATATTTTAATTCCTTCAGAAATAAATAGTTTTACCTTGCAGGAAACACAAACATCGCTTTAATATTGTTATTTTAAGTTCATTGATCAGTGGCAAGCAGGATTTTCTTTTTCTCATTATTTTATTGCAATTATCATTATCAAATCTTACTACATGGTCACCTCTTTTAATATGTGGGCTGAACAATGCTATTTTTAATATTTGATCTTTTTCTAAATTAGATATAAACTTAACTATAATTGAATGTAATGTTAAGTTTTTCTTCTTCAAAGGTGCTCTCAGGGATCCATGCACCTTTTCAATTATGAATGATAATGTTTTAGGTTGATGTAATGTTTTATGAAGTCAAGTTGTTAAGAAGTTTAATATATTGTCTCCATCATACTTTTCAGGTATATCATAAATTCTGCTGTTATTTCATCTCAGTCTATTTTTGAAATCATCAACATTATCTTTGAGACAGTTATTTTGTTTTATAAGAAATTCAGTCTGAGACTCACCATCAGTTATTCTCTGTTTGTGACAATTTAAAACTTCTTCCATTTGGCCGATTTTTGCATTTTGTTGTTTCATAAACATTTTAAAAAGTTCTTCTTTCTGGTATCTTTTTTTGAAACTTTCTATTTTGGTATCCAGTCTGTCCATTTTAAGTAATACATCCTGCATACTAGACATTAATGACTGAATGTCTTTTTTAACACAAGAATACTGCGTACTGTGTCTTTGGTGGTTCATCTTGAAGACTCTTCTCTCTTAACCATGCAGTTCGAATTCTGACAGGAAAATTACATCTTTTGAAGATTTTGAAGCTGTAAATCTTTTCTATGGCTATTAGTGAATAAATTTAGCTAAAAAGTACCTCTGGATTTTAATTTTTTGATTATATTTTTTGGCACAAAAAAGTTTTCAGTCACAGAACTTTCACCAATTGCTGCTCTCAGCAAGCAAACTTGGCCTCACCTGAATTATACACTCTTAAGAGTAAAGGAGTCATGTTCTGTTGATGACATTTCTAGATTTTTGACTTTAGCTTTGACAGTTGTGCAATGGTATACATATTTTTCCAAGTTATATTTCATCGTTTGTATAAATTATATTCATGGGAACTATAGGATAGTTGAATGTACCATGATCACTAGCAGTGACAAGTCTTGTCATTCATGAAGTCTTTACTGTAAATACTTTAGTTAAGGTTAGGTTAGGTTTTGGCTGGTATAAATATTAGTACCATGATGGGTTTAGTTTTAACATTACTGGATTTTGTCATTAGATCTATATTGGTAAAGTTATGAAACATCATGAGGACTGGGGGATGCTTAAATGTGTTTGGGCAGGTTTCATGGGCTCTTTCTCAGCTTCTTCATTTACCATATAGTGTTTCTATTTTCAAAGCTTTAAGTATAAATTGGAAGATTCTCTTAGCATTTATTCATTTACACTTTTATTTCTGCAGTCCTACGGCAGTATGTCTCTGTTCTGATGTGACTGGAGTGCTGGGTATGTTAACTTCTTTACTTTACATCACTGATGACCACTGTTTCTATAGAAACTTCTACTGTCACCCTCAATATATAGACAATACAGTTAGCTGCCTTCTCTGGTCAAAAGACTTTGTTCTGTGGAAATTGGAGTTCTGGGAATGTTGACATCACTAGTGTACAGTGTTTCACTAGAAACTTTATTTTTGCACCTTTGGTATGGTTAAAAAATAACATTTGTCCATGGTATTATAACCACTAGGTTACTTCTACATTTCAATTATTTTTAATCTCAACAAATCATTTTATGTCATTGAGTTTTAAAAGTCTGTTTTTTAACTGATTATATAAGTTGCATTGTTGTATTGTAAATGTTGTTACAGTTGCTTGATTAATTTCATTTGTATTTTCATTTTTATTAAAATATTTTATTGCATTTTGATATACTTTTACTTCAGGATATTTCATATATAACTATTATTGAGTATACTACTTTTTAATACCTTTATTGAATTATAAATGAAAAAAGAAGGAAATTGCCAAAAGATAATCACTAATAACCAGCAAATTGGAAATCAAAGAGAAAAAATAACCACTAAGGCTTGCAGTAGTTGATGAAAAAACCTCTTTAGGTAACTTTATTATGGTACAAATGATATGCACATAAAAGCTCACTATTAACCTGGGTTTTCCTTTAAAATCAACTTAATCAGTTATCAAATCATACACAAAGGTTTAAACACCCTCCTTTAAATATACCTAATTATTTTATATATCCAATAGGGTAAGGTCTCTAATTAGGTTAATTAAAACCTTTTTAAAGCAACAAATCTACGTATTTTGTATATTGTGGACCTGTTCTCTGTTTGTATATAATTCAAACATAGTAAAAACAGTTTACAAAAAACATTCATATAAATTTATGAGCAGCTTCTTAAAAACGTTATTGAATTATCACTTAAGACATAGCCAGTTATACAATTACATAAAAGGAGACAAACCACATTAACATGTTTACAGTTATAAACATACATGCTTTTATAGTTATCATCAATCCAGCATTACATAAATTGCTCAATTCTTGCCTTTCCCTAAACCTCACTCCTCCTCAAAAACATTATTCTGCATGTATTGTTCCAATAATTCCTATTTTTTCTACAGTTTGCTCCTAACCCTTTCTAAAGATCCTACTTCCAGTTCTTTTATCTCTGTTACAATATTAACTATTTCAAGAACAAACTAGTTTAGACTTGCTTTCCAGTTCCTAGTAATTGACTTTTGGCAGCCACTAGAATTATATGGATAAAAGGCCTTACTGTGTCTAGGCAATTCAGATTCTGTATCCAGGCTCAAAAAATACAATTTCCTTAGTTACACACATTTTCTCATCCAATAATTCTGACTTAGTACTCTGTGGGGAATGTTTAAAGTGTGCCAAGTCATTGCACTCCCAGAACATATGGTCATAGTTACATCTTTCTTCCCCATTCCCATCACACCTCCAAATAATATAGTTTATACTTAATGTAATGATGGATTCTTTGAAGAGGTATGCTATAGAGTACTTATTAGAACAAGGTTTTCTGATACAATATGATTTTGCAAAAGCTTTCTCCCTGTAAATTAATCCACCAATGAGCAGGAATGTAGTTTCTCTTCTCAATTAACTGATTTCTAGACCATTGTGATGCTAAGGTAAGAGATACTACTGAAACGTGGCAACTATAAGTTTATGAAGTTTATTAGATTGAAAAAGTCTGTAAAAGAATGGTTTGATGATGATAAAAATTTTAGTCATAATCAGAGGAGTGCTATCCAGTACCTGAAAAATAATAAAATAAGACCAAGAGAGAGAGAGTGCTTCTTTACACGACCTATGTGAAAATGTACCATACATGATTAAAATAAGTGCAGCTCCTAACTGTATGGAAATGCACACAAAAAATTACAGTTACCTGTTATGGAACAATTTGAATAACCAAAAAAAAAAAAAAAAAAAGAAAACTAATATTCCAATAAAGAACACTTGATACATCAATTTCACACGAGCACCATGCTCATACCTCAAATTTAAAGGAGATGAAAATAAAAAACAGAAAATGAATTCTTACAGAGAGGTCTCATTAACAGAAATAGTAATGAACTACCGTATAATAATATGAACATAATAATAACCCAGGTAGACATTCAGTCATGATTAAATTGTTTTCTAATAGTATCTGGCCTAAAATTCAAGGCTCTCATAAAAAATCAAAATGGAGATAATATATTGAACAGATAAATAAGTATAACTTGGCACAATTCTATTACAAGATATTTTGGAAATGCTCCTATTAAACATGATAATGATATAGCTAACTTTCATTATACATTCATTGTGGATAACGTAAAACATTTTTTTTTGTAAATGGACCAAACTGCTTATCAATGGAAGATATAAACTAAATATTTCTGGGGATTCAGAAACATCACTTCCAGTGGTGGCTGGTGACTTCAAATCAAAGGGGGGCTGCAGGAGACAGCAGAATGGGTGGGGCCAATGGGAATGGGTGTGCCCAACTAGAAAGGGGGCAGAGCTGTGATACAGTGGGATCAATGCTGGCCACGCATACCAATTTACATGAAATAAATTCTCAGTCACTATGGCACATGCTGAATACTCTACACAGTACATTGTTACATTTATATACTGGTAGTCCAGTCAAGACAAAATGAAGTGAAGAAGAAAAAAAATATTTCAATGCATTGGCTACATGACAGGTTACTTAATATCTACATGAAAACAAAAAGATAGTAAGGCATGAAAAAATAAATTACATTTTAAATACATTATTGGAATGCCAGTCAAAATCAAATATAAAAAGCAAGCAGCACTCAACTCAAACCACTCCACTTCTCCTTGCACTGAAGTTCTAATTATTATATTCAGCTTTATAAAAGTAACAAGCAGCTAACAGCATGCTTTTTCTGAATAATAAGAAGCATAAATCAACACTATAAAAATATGACAGGAAACCAGAACATTCTGCAAAATCAAGGACAGATGAAAAACCAGTGCACTTGTGTCTACCTTGGATGGGGGGATACTCTGCACACTTGCACTGCATAACTGCTCCTTGCCTTGCTTGGACATATCCACACTCACTACATCGGGGAATGAGGTACAACAAGTATGTCACAATTTGAAATGTCTCTGGCTAATGGTGATGGCCCTGACACATTTGTCATACTCTCAACCTCAGAGCAAGAAATCTGGACAAAGCCATAAATAAAAGTTGGACAAAGGCCCAAAAATAAGGACAATTCTTAACTATTGATCTTACAAACTTAGCAAGTTAATAAAATAGTAGGTCTTGCATTAGTATGAATTTTCTGAAGGGTATGAAATCTGAAACTCAAATGTATGTCATTATTTTCTAACTTCAGTCTTTAATGACTTGCCACTAATTTGCCAGAAAACCACAATTTTATGAAAAAAAAAACAAAAATGTGATGCGAAAATCTACACACACACACACACACACACACACACACACACACACACACACACACACACACACACACACACACACACACACGCATTAATTAATCAAATAAATAAATAAAAATTAAAGACTGCCTAACCTCAAACAAACGAACCCAGGTTATTGAACCTGCTACAGCATGAACTCACTTTAACCACTTTGGAAAACCTCCAATCATAATTATTCACGCATACCGCTCAAAGTATAACTTCCCAATAAAAGTTTCTAGGTTGACCAGGCCTACACATTCTGTAAACAGTAAGCTCTCGATTACCATCAGTAGCACACCACACACGTATAAATTACAAAAAAAAAAAAAATCTTTTTCTTTTCTGACCATTGTGGCTCTTTGCCAAACAAACTTCTTTTCTATAAACATAATGCAGTGGACATCAAATGCAGATAACTACAGACCCATCTCTAAGCCTTGAATACATTTTTATATGATAGTGGAAACGATCATTACAAAAAACCCCCCACAAAAGAATAAATGAGGCTTCATATTACTAAACCAGTATCAAGTCTGGATTTCTCAACTGAATGATGTTTTAATTCCTACAATCCATGTAATTCTTGAACAAGCTCCATCCGTAATGAACAGAAAATTGACAGCACACTGTCTATAACACTTGTCCAGGACACAAGATTTTCAGTCAGTCAGTAAAATTAAACAGTTGAGCAAAATTCATTACTAATTCATTATTCATAAGGTGCATTTGGAACAGCTAAAAGATAAATAAATTAATGAAGCTTGCAGCAGAAAAATCCCAAAATCTAAACTAAGAAGCAATGCAAACTCATACACTGTTTTAGTTATTATCTACAGATCAAATGTGGGAAACATTAAACAAACTTGATGATCCTGTAAAACAGGGAGAATAGTAACCATAGGCTCAGAGGTTGTTAACTTGCTAAACATTTAACTGAACTGCATAAGGGCTTTATTCCTTAATTTCGGAATTTGATATTCTAATGCAAGTCTCCTAGCAATATTCTACAGTAACAATCCAGTGAATTATTCAAACCTTAAGGCCCTGTGACCCCCCCCCCCCCACGTCACATCTTACCGACCAGCCAGTACACACCTGCAACAGATGAACAGGGCGCCTTTATAATCACATTGCACCTGAATTCTGCTTATAGGAGTTGGACACCTGGTGAAGAAGACAATTGTATGCAAGTTGGAGAAGGAAACCTCCATCAAATTGAATACACTATGAACAAATAAATCAAATTGCTCCTTGTATCCTGCAAATAGTTAAGTTTTTCGCATATTTAATCAAGTTTAAATTATAGTCTAGCATGAACTGTTTAAGTATTACAAAACCTATTTTAGGTGACTTTAGACTGAGTTAAAATAAGGGTTATTCATTAAAGTGCTAGATGGATTGTTGGCAATTTACTTTAAGTTCACAAGTCATTTACAAATAGCCAATGGACCCCCTTCCTTTTTAAGTAAATCCTAAAATTTACCATATCATTCATCCTTGGTGTATTGCAAGCTACTTAAACTGATACCAGTGTTCTCTCCATTCTAACATGTCATCCTTACTTATTTCCCACAAGGAGAAACACTTCTCTCTAAAACACAAAATTTAAATTCTGCATTCATAGAAAATGTTTTGTACTTATATAAAACATTAGTGTAACCCTTAGACTTAACTGTATATATATATATATATATATATATATATATATGGTCATATATGCATTCAGATAACTTCCTTTATACAAGGCCAATCTAAAAACTCTAACATTTTATGCAAACAGTAAAGTAAATGACATTCACAAAATTACACATACACATTTCTGGCTTTCTATACAAACAATCCCATAATTTCACTGTTGAACAGTCTGGGTCAGTGCAATAATTATAGCTACTGCAAATAAGCATTTTACCTTGAGAATGATGTTGACCATGTTTAGATTCTAGTAGGGTCTTAATATTTTTATCTTTTTTAAAAACAAAGTTTGTCTTGTCCCCTACTACCTGTGAAATAGTTGGAAAGCCTTTTAATACACACCGGTTATCATATAAACAAACCTTATTTATCTTAGAAGAATATAAAGAAGTCACCTGCTTCATTGCCAAAGACCTGTCTGTTGCTTCTGGATTATCCAGGGTGCCATGGTGAACTTATTTGATAAGGATGCTTGTCATTAAAAAAAAAACAAAAAACAAAACAACTAAGCTTCAACAACGATATGCTGACTAGAGATGAAATAAAAAAGTGCTGTACTATTGACACCATGCAAAGTCTTAGGGCAAGCAAGTAGGCATACTGGTTTTTAAAATAATATTATTTATTTATTTAAACAGAGGATGTAGTGAATGTATTTTGTTCCCCCTACCTCAATTTAAAGTTAAAAAAGAGTGACTGTCCGTCTCCGTCTAATCAAGTCACAAACTGCTTCTTTTCGAAGTTCGAACTCCGTAAGCAAGGCAAAGCAGGCAAGCTAAAAAAATAAGTTGTTTAACCAACTGTAGCATAGCACCACTAGCACAGTAGCAAGTAAGTAACCCATCATTTACAGCTTTACAGCTGTCCAGATTTAGATTTAGAGAGACTAATTTAAATTAAATTAAATTAAATTAAAAAAAAAAATAAAAACGGAACTCGCCGAGCATGCGCAATTTGAGTTCCGGATCTGTGCGAGTCAGTCAGAGTCTCTTAGAGATGCAGCCATCAGCCAGTAAATATTATAGCAATAACCCACGCCTGGGTGTGGGTAATGCTAAATTTACCCACGGTTGGCGTGGTTTGGTCCCGAGGCGGCCCGGGACCAAACAAAGCCAACCGTGGGTAATTTAGCATTACCCACACCCAGGCGTGTTATTGCTGTTATACATGACATTATTTAAGAAAAGAAACTATTACTTTTCTTAAATAATGGCATAGTATAATGCCTGTTTGCTGCCCTTCCGCAGATGTCTGGCATCCGCGGCAGTTCTGATGTACTGCGCGCCTGCGCAGTACATCAGAGCTGAGCAAAAAGCGGAGAAAGCAAGATCTCCGTTGCTTTTTAGTCTCGCTATGTTAAATGAGTTTAACATAGCGAGACAGTTTAAAATAAGCAACGGAGATGTCCGTTGCTTATTTTAAAACTGTCTCGCCATGTTAAACTCATTTAACATAGCGAACTAAAAAGCAGCGGAGATCTTGCTTTCTCCGTTGCTTTAAAACACTGTCTCGCTATGTTAAATGGGTTTAACATGAGACAGCTTTAAAATAAGCAACGGAGATCTCCGTTGCTTATTTTAAAGCTGTCTCGCTATGTTAAACCCATTTAACATAGCGAGACAGTGTTTTAAAATATCGAGTTATACTAATGGAAAAAAGTCCGGGCGACCGGACCTTTTTCCATTAGTATAACTCGATTTACAACGGGCACGCTGGCCAATCAGCGTGCACGTTTTGGGGGGATCATGGTATAATATGTAAATAATAATTTATATATATATTTTTTAAACTGTTCTTTTCAACTGGGGGGCTGCAGTGATAGCACGAGCCACCACTGATCACTTCCACAATCACAGCCAAGCTAACACAGTTTATTATGCTTCTGCTACAAACACCAAGGCTCGTTAATGATACATACAGTAAGGCAGACGTGCACAGTGAGCAGCTTCTCATCACGACTACAACAGAGACTTATGGCAAGATCATGTTGGACCAACTCACAGGCGTAATAAAGTACAAGCAGAAATAGTATACACTGAGCAAGCATGAGCGCCTAGGGTACTCAGTGCAAACTCTGATGCATAGTTGTTAATGCTTGTGTACTGGTCTATTTTTTTTCTAACTCAAGGATACATATACTCATATGTAAAGAATTTTGTTGTAGAAGTACTGTAAGTAAATGAAGTATGGTGGGAGGGTACAGGCAGTAATAGTGCTACAAAACACATACATATAACAGACAAAAAACTACAAAGGGAGATGGGGACGTATCCAGGGAGGCAGACGATAATGGAGTGTGGGTTAAGACTTATACAGAGATAGCAAACTGAAGTGCTTGAAGTTAAGCAATATGAAAAACACACAGGATAGGTGGGGTAGAGAAATGTAACATGATTTATTGACCAAAATAAGGTATGACCTCAACAGTTTGATCACTGAACATGCACTGTGATGTAAATGTCAGGAAAAGAATACACATGCAGCCCTGAGTGTATTTTAACCCAATACCCCTCACTTGACATTCTACCAAACATTTAATTTACAAGCTGAGACACAAAACCAGTCATACTGAAGATTCATATGCTTATAGATGATTAATAGGCTAATGGCACAAGAGCCTTTACAAGCCAAGCCAATAACATCCAGGATATGAAAATATTATCTCTTAATTCCCCAGATATGGAATTGAGTAGTATCAGGGTAGTGGGTCTTTGAGTATTGGAGCCCTGAGTCATTTTACAGACTGCCTCTGTACATAAGGGACATGGGCAGTACCCCAGGATTGAATTTATCATTCCCCAGCCATTTATCCAAATTCTTTTTGAAGAGAGTGATGGATGGGCTTTGTTTTATGAAGATGGGAGGTTTGTTCCATAGATGAGGTAGCCTTTGAGATACAAATGTTCTCTCCAGCAAGTTCTGTTGGAGTCATAAATAAGGTTCAGGTCCATGAAACATGTAACCCTTGTATAATCTTTCTTGTGAATATGTAACATTTTCATCAGGGCTGAATCAGAGAATGCCTTGTAGGTCAGGCATAAGTCCCCTCTCAGTAAACAATATGAGATGGATTAAAGGGAATAGAGCTTTTAGTCAGTCTGCATAGGACATGTGTCCTATGTTTTAGTAAGAAGCCTCTGGGGCTGCTCCAGCTGGTGTAAGTGCCTGGTTAGGTACATGCAGAAGGGAGCATTGTACTCAATTATGAGCTTGATGAGGGACAAGTACAATGGCACTATGACTTCCCTTGATCTTGATGCCATGTCTTTGCTTATAAGTTGAGCCACATGAAAGGATTTCCTAACTACTGGAGCTACCAGTGGTCAAAGTTTAGATTGCTATCTATCTGTCTTCCTAAGTCCCTCACCATTGGGACTACTATTAGGGGTGTGCTATCAATATTATAATTTTTGGGGATATCTGATGTACTGAACAGTATGATTATGCATTTTTTGGCATTTAGTCTCAGACCATGGTTTTAGCACCAGTCATTTGTCATTTTTAGGCCTGTTTGTAAGATATCAACATCATCTGGAGATTCAGTGATTTCTTTCAGCTTACAGTTATCAACAAATTTGGTGAACCAGAGGCCCCCAACATTGGACTTCACTTCAAAGAAGTATATACCAAACAGGAGGGGTCCCAACACTGAACCCTGTGGGACACCAATAGTAACAGGTTTCTTATCAGAAGTGGATTCACCTATACAGATAACATGTGTCTTGTCAGTGAGCCAGTTGGCTATCCATCTGATGATGTAAGGGTTTATGGCTAACTCAGTAAGTTTATCTATGATTCCCAAGTGAGGGATTGTGCCAAAAGCTTTGTCCAAGTCTAGATAAGTGGTGTGTAGTGTTTTACCCTCATCCATGGCCCTGGTGACTTTCTCAAAGACTTCCACCAGATTGAGCAGGCAAGACCTCCCTTTGACAAAGCCAAATTGGGTCTGGTCCAGTTTTTGAAGAGTTAATGTGTCATTATTGATCAGGTCCATGATAATTCTCTCCATGTCCTTGCAGAGAAGACTGGTCAAGCTTATGGGTCTGTAGCTCCCTGGGTCAGTTGACCCCCCCCCCCTTGTGCAGAGGGAAAACTATTGCAGCCCTTCATTCCCCTGGAACAAAGCCAGTCTGGAGGATGTGGTTAAAGAGGGTTTCTAGTGGCCCAGATAGATTTTGTTTTAAGCTATTTAAGAAGTATCCTGGAATGTAGTTGGGACCCGTGGATGCTTTTTGGCTTTAGTAAGCACACTAAGGACCTGTTCCTTTCAAATGACTGGTAGGGGGATGGCAGCAGGTATTTCTTTGAGTGAGGTAGAAGATGATGGGGGGGTTGAATTGAACTTGTTGGCCAGCAGGTTCGCTATAGTTTCAGGCTGGGTGTAAGTGTTGCTTTTTATGACTAACTCAGCATATTGATGAGTATTTCACCTGAGGTTATGAACATAATTTAAAAAGAAAGCCTTATGGTTATCTTTCACATGGAAGGCTATCTTTGCTTCATAGTTTGTTTTGGCAGATTTGACCAGTTCTCTAATTTGTTTGTTTAGACTGGTGTATGTATTTTGGACTGTTTTCTCTGTTTCTTCTTGGATTTGGAGAGGATTTTTTTCTTTTATTAAAAAGCCTATTTATGCTATGGGTCCACCAGAGTGGTTTATTTTTGCCAGTAATCACAAATTTGGCTCGGACAGGTACTCCCTCCTCTATGCAGCTATGACTATGGTTGTACAGTGCTTTTGTATACAGCACAGAGTAGGCCTCAGTGTCATCTGGGTTTGGAGGGGCTTGGAAGTTTAATAAGCTGTCACTTAGTTTGAGGTACTTGGCCTTAACAAAGTTCTTCACAGGTATGGGGTTTGATGGGGGTCCTAGGTTAGTTTTAATACTAAAGAAGATCATTTTGTGGTCAGATCTTACCAAGGAGAAGTTAATGTATGGAAGGGAACAGCATTTCCCCATGTTCATGAGTACTGGGCCTAGGATATTTGTATCTCTTGTTGGGGAGCTAACTAGTTGCCCCAGGGTGTTTGCATTGATGAAGTCCAAAAACCTCTGAGGATGTGAATTATGGGTCATATAAGTCTCCCAGTTTATTGGTGAGTAGTTGAAGTCACCCATAAGTAGGGTGTTAGGCTGAATGTTAAAAGATTCCAGTAGGGTTAGGAAGGAGGTGTGATTTTCCAGACTCATGTTAGGGGATCTGCAGTTAGCAAGGATGTGATAGGGGATCGCACCTATCATTAGTTGGGCATGAAGTAGCTCACGCGAGTCATTTTGTTGGACCAGTCTAGAAGTATATTTGTTCTTTACGAACACTGAGACATCGCCTCCCTTTGATTTATCCTGAGCTGAGGTGGATCGAAAAGTATGAAATGCATTGTAGCCTTTGATAGTTGGGGTGCTTTCAATGGCTCTGAACCATGTTTCTGTGACTGCACATATGTCTGGTTCTCCAGGGTGAGGAATGCTTTCAGAGAGTGCAATTTTTCATTTAAACTTCCAGCATTGAGCAGCAGTACCTTTAGGTAGTTGTGTGTGATTTTTGTTATATTGGAGGGTTTAACTACTTGGCATAGCCTAAAAAGGTACTATGAAGATAGATAATTTTTCCAGTATATGGAAGCCAAGTGGTGAAGAGTGCAAATCATCTCTGGCAAAGCATCATGGTTTGTCAATCATATTTCTTCTGGCTGACAGATATTAGATCCCCATGTTGTGACACCAAAAACTAAGCCAACTGCTGAAGTCAATTATTTTTTGGTTGTACTGTTCATAGGTTCATAGGTTGGTACTAGGCTATCGGCCCTAAGGCCTATGCAAGCCTAGCCATAAAAATTCCCTGGAAATTTTTTCCCACAATATTTACTTCTCTGGACCCCTGTCTAGCAGGGCGACTGACATGATCGGGGTGAATTTCCTATCTCCCATCCAATCATCAAGGTTCCTTTTGAAGAAGGCCAATGAGGCGCTCTGCTTGACATGTATGTGGCATCATCACTGAGAAAGGTAAGTCAGTGAAACACATAGCAGGTGATCATTAAACACTTTCAGAATGGAATACTAAACAAATACAGCCCTAGGAGGATATTAAGCCTTAACGCACTAACATTCTGTCAAGCACTTCATTTACAAGCCATGGAAAGAGTCACATTAACGTTGGCAGTGAATCACATTGCAAGTGATTTTTTACAAATTTGCAGAATAGAAACAGAAAAAGTAGCATACAGTCCTGAAGGGATTTGAACCCTCCACTCTGTTCACTGACCTTTCTATACATCATTTCATTTATAATCTGAATCATGAAAGCAGTCAGACTAAAGTATGCACTTTGCCCTATTCAGTATTTGAACACTGCTGCTCAATGGCACAGCTCAGGTGCAAGAACAATGGCAGTTAGTAGACGACAATGACTGGACATAATTGTTGCTATGCAATGAGCAGTGTTATTTCTCATTGGTTGTACATGGGCATCGACAGTGATCTTGGTGACTTGCTGTACACAGTATGACCACAAAAAAAATAAGTGATTTAGAAGGCCTACATGGGCATATGTGTGGACTGTTTCTCTACTTTTAGACCAGATAAAAAGTCAGAAGAAATGAAAATGGGGAGCAAGCAGAAAGTAGAAAAGAACATTACCAAATAAGGAATGAGCATGATAGAGGTGGGGAAGAAGAGACATTTTTTTTTCTAGGACACACCCTCATTTTATATTTTTGAAGAGAAGGTTAAACTGGAAGGGAGTAGGGGAAGAAATAGGATGGTAAGAGGGCTAAGTTAGGCCGGATGGAAAGACAGACATGACTGACAGGGAGTGCGAGGAAGAGGGATCACAATGGTGAAGGTGATATCAGACCAACAGAGGGAAGGCAAACTGAATGACCAACAGGAGTGGGCATACACACAAAATGGAGGTGAACACCAGGTTAAGGGATAGGATGGGCTGTTCACAGCTGCAGTCTCTGTGAGCTGAGACCCGGAGGGAGATTATTCACTACCCTGGGTATCATCACCACTAGGACCTGGCTTAGATGATAGAGCCAGTGCTGGGCAGGGACACGACTCAAAAAGTTGTCAGAAAGGGTTCTCCATATAGCTGATAAGGGTATCCGACCTACTGACTGTAATACCTCCTACATGTCTGTCAGCTGACAATGCATAATAAAGGTGTCTCCACCACATGTACTACTATCAATGAGTACAACTGTCTGGCATCCACTGCAGAGTTACCTAAAGCAGGTGATGCAAGTAGAGCAGGAAGTGTGAAGGTGACTGTGGCAGGCTGGGACCCAGATGTTCTGGGAGCTTTTGGTAGTGGTGTTGGTGGTGGTGGTACTACTGCTGCTGCTACTGCCTGTGAGGACTGGCATGTCTTGTTGGAGTGATGGGTCCAGGTCATTTTCTGCTGCATCAGATAATAAAAAAATGGAGAGAAAACAAAATAATAACTACAATAAATGCATTTAAGGGTGAGGATAGCAACAATGAGGAGAGGGGGGAAAAGTACAGATACAATGACAATCTGAAGCTCTCACTGTATTGAGACTGATACAATTAAACAGAACATACTTGTTGGACCAAAAAAAGAACTCTTTAATTTAACAAGCCTGCTAGAATATACTAATGAGATGGGGAAATGAACCAAAAGCCTTCATCGCATGCGGTCTGACAGATAGAGGATTAATGGGATTAGCTATTTAATACTAAGCCAGAGACTAAAGTACATATGCAAAGAGTACATGCTGCACAAACAGATTTCACTCACTGGCGATAGCTAAAGTAAACAACTCCTCTTCTATATTTTAACATGCCCACTCAGCTAATAATTATGATTTTACTTTAACTTCCTGATCAACTATGCACCAGTCTCTGGGTCATGAACCTATCCCTCCAGCATGTTTTGTTCATTGTGATGACAAGGTTTAGATCCCTGGAGCATGTGGCTCTGAGGGATTGGGATTTCTTTAAGTGTAACATGTTCAACAGCTCTGGGTTTGACATGGCCTTGTATGTTAAGCAGAGACTGCCTCTGAGGAGATGATATGCGACAGAGTATAGTTGAAGTTTTTTACATGGTCAACATAGGGCATCTGCTTTAGGCCTGTGATTCTTTTAGTGAGGTATTTCTGCGGCCTTTCTAGTTGTTGCAGATATCTTGAGAGGTACATACCAAACGAGGCATTGTATTCTATAATGGGTCTAATGAGGGATGAGTACAGTGGGACAATGACCTCCTATTTTCTGGATGAAAAGCCCTTAGTGATGAGGTGTGCCACATAGAAGGATTTCCTGACTGTTGTGGCGATGTGGTTATCAGCCACTGTCCACCTGTGTCCCTAAGTCTCTTATCACACTTTCAGTGTTTAGTGTACTGCCACCTATGTGGTAATCCACAGGTACATGTTTCTTCCCAAAGGGGATAACTATAAATTTCTTGGTATTGAGCTTGAGCTCACAGCTCTGGCACCAAGCATCTGTTTCTGTAAGGCCCTTTTGTAGAATATCCGCATCATTTGGGGATTCAGTAATGGCTCTCAGTTTGCAGTCATCTGCGAACTTTGTTAGCCAGAGTCCCTTAGTATTGGCCTGTACTTCAGAGAAGTAGATGCCAAACAAGAGCGGTCCCAGGACTGAACCCTGAGGTACTCCACTTGTCACTTGTCTGGAGCTGGATTTGGAGTCAGCTACTTTTAGAGTGGGTTCTGTCAGTAAGCCAGTTGGCAACCCATCGAGTGATGTAGGAATTAATGCCCAGCTTAGTAAGTTTATCTATGATTCCAGAGTGGGGGATGGTGTCAAAGGCCTTGGCAAGGTCTAGATAGGCTGTGTGGACCGCCTTACCCTCATCCACAGCTCTGGAGACTGATTCAAAGAAGCCAATCAATTTCAGGAGACAAGCTTGGCCCTTCACGAGCCCAAATTGGGAGGAGTCCAGTGTTTGAAGGTTGCCAATGTCTTTGTTTATAAGTTCCATGGTAATACGTTCCATGGCCTTGCAGATCAGGCTCATCAGACTTATGGGGTGGTAGTTCCCAGGATCCAAGGTGGATCCCCCTTGTGGAGTGGGATAACTGTAGTTGTGCACCACTCAGTGAGCACGAAACCTGAAGTGAGGCTATGATTAAACATGACACTTAGGTGAGGTGCCAGTTCATTTTGTAGTTCATGTAATACACATCCCGGGGGTGTAGTTTGGTCCCATGGATGCTGTATTCTTAGCTTTGGAGAGTGCGTTTTTTACCTGCGTGGCCATTATTACCAGAATTTGGCAATCTTTTGGTATTGAGATGGGCCCTTTAGGGGGTGGGGGGTGAAGTTGGCACTGAATCGATCTGTGAGGATATTGGCAATATCCTTGGGATCAGTATATTTAATGCCATTCTGTTGTAGCTCAGAGCAGATCTGAACATTGCCATTTAGATTCTTGACATAGCTATAGAATGCCTTGTGGTTGTCTTTGGAATGTTTGGCAATTTTATTTTCGTAACTAGCTTTGGAGGATTTTATGAGGGATCTCAGCTTCTTACTGAGGCTGGTAAGGGAGTTTTTTGCATCTTGGGATTTTTCTCTTTTCTGCAATAGTTTCTTCCTTTTGTTGTAAAGTTTGTTTATGGCAGGGGACCACCAGATTGGCTTCCTTTTTTTGGAGGAAAGCATCTTGGTTCTATTTGGGATGGCACGATTTATGCACGAGTGGATGTGCTCGTACAGTGCCTTAGTGTAGCATTCAGCAGTCGAACTTTCAATTCTCATCTGCATGGGTGTCATGAAGTTTGTCACTTCTGACTTGAGTAGCATGAAGTTGGCTTTGGAGAAGTTTTTTACGGGGGTTTCTTTACCGGGGGTGGGGGAGGGATGTGGATGTCAAGGGTGATTAGCTTATGGTCAGACCTGACCAACGAGGGGGTGACCATAGGTGTGGACATCAATTTCACATTTTGGTAATGACCAGGTCTAGGATATTGGAACCCCTGGTGGGACTATGGATTAGTTGATCCAGGGTGTTGGAATTTATGAATTCCAAGAACCGTTGGGCAAAGGTGTTGGTACATGAATAGTTTTCCCAGTTAATGGCAGGGTAGTTGAAATCACCCAGTATTAGGGTGTTTGGTTGTATCTTAATATTTTCCAGTCTGTTTAGAAAGGTGCAGTGAGAATCTTGGGGCATGGTGGGGGATCTGTAGTAAGCTACAATTTGGATTGCAGTCTTACCTAGTGTTAGAATTTCAGATGCACTATGTTGGGCAACTAGCCTGGTGATGTGAATATTCTTGGTGAATATGGACACTCCTCCACCTTTAGTGTTTCGGTCCTGGTTTGGTGGCCGAAAAGTGTGGTAAGAGTTGTAGCCTTGTATTGCATGGGTGCTCTCTGGAGCCTTGAACCAGGTCTCAGTTACTGCACAGATATCGATGTTCTCCATTTTTAGGAGTGCCTCAAGAGAGTGCATTTTGAGGTTTAGACTTCTAGCATTGAGTAACATTACCTTCAGATTTTGCATACTTGTACCTGTTACGGTGGTGGTTTTGTCCTTTGAACTTTGCCTAAAAAGGCACTATAGGGTGGCAAGAGTCTTAGCCAGTAACTAAAACCCAGGGGCAACATGTGCAGACCATCTCTGGCAAAGCATCGTGGTCTGTCGATCATGTCGTCCCAGGCAGACAGATACTGGATCCCCTTTGAATGACACCAGAAGCTTAGCCAATTTTTGAAGTCAAGACATTTTGTCCTTGTACTATGGTATCATTCTGGGCGAAGGCAGGATGCTACTCAGGGCTAGGGTCATACCTGCCTGTGCCACATGATCAGAGAGCTCTTCCATGTCTCTTTTCATGTAGTCCAGGGAGGTACGTCTCAAGTCATTCACCCCAACATGGCCAATGACAGAGACATATTTGTACTTGTTGTGGAATGACTTGAGTGCATGCATTATGTGGCAGATCCTGGCACCCGACAAGCAGCTGACTGTAATTTTCTCCTTGTTCAGCCTGGTGAGTGAGACATCAGTGTACCTGACTATAGAGTCAACTATGACTAAAGTGTTGAGTACATTGTCTTGCTTTAGGGGCTGTTGTTGGATGGCACACTGGTGTTGAAGTGACAATGAAGTAAGAAAGTCATACATTTTTTAATGAATCCCTACTACTCCTAATATTAAAACAAAGACGTTATGATGCATGTTTACTTACTGCAGTGCTTTCAAATGTGCTCTATTCTTCAACTCTGCAGTCGCCTGTTCACTTTGATAACATCAGGGGCTATGCACAAAAATCGAGGACTGCGTAATATTTTTGGATGGAACTGTTGCCATGCAATGTCAGTTTAAATATTTAGCTAACACATGTTCTATTTACAGTACAAACGTGTATTTGCTCTTTGACCTCATCTTCCCATCAGCCACAGAGGTCAGGATTGCAGTGTCTCATGTCATTGTACTGGGGACAGCACTGTCCATGCATGTGTCAGATGCTAGTTGCTTGGGCTACAGCCTGGGTTAAACTATTTTATCCTTCAGAATTACACTGAGGCCCTTTATAGCCCTGCCACATGAACCTCCATCTTTGTCTCCTCTTTACACCACCTCTGCACTCTAAAAGCAGCTCTACCCTCTCCTTCTTTAGACATGATGCCTCACATTGAAAAATCTCAGAGGAAAATGGCAGAAAACTGACACATATCTCAAGTCATATATTTACCATCTGCCCTGCAATGACAGGCATCAATGGACAACTCATTTGTTTGATGGATGGCACCTCCAGAAATATAGGTACCCTCATGTTATGGTTTAGACAGGCATTTGCAGGTGTGAAACATGTTTGTCCTCAATTTCTATACATGTTATTGAGAAGACATGTTCTACAGTAACTCCATGACCAGAAGATTAATGACACCTCATCCCCTAAAACCATGGGCTGACAATTCATCCACAGTGTTATCTACAGGGATCCAGGCTTATACACGACATCAGAAGAATTCTGCACAGTGTTTATGAGGTGTGCTTGTCACATGCATTGAGTGATTCACAAACAATAATGAGCTGACTAATAATTAGCATAATCACCATGCACAGACAGGTGAATCTACACAATATAAGTAAGATGAAAAGTGCAGTCTCATTGTGCTACAGAAGAAAACACTGCTGCTAAAGTTTGATTCCTGACTAGGATGACTTTTCAAAACAAATTTCTTCAAATTAAGATATCTGCTTGAATAAGGCAACTGCTACTTTGTAAAAAATAATTTTCATCTATCATATGAGTACTTTTGACTGATGTTTAGCCCAATGGCTATATGGGGTGTCAGTTTGTCAGGACTTTTAAATGTGTTTACCAAAGTGTATTGAATGGGTTATTGCAAAGGTATAGCATTTAGTAATCTGCATGATTGTTAAGCTGGATGGGAGACACTCCCGGACTTCATATTCTGAGTACTGCCAAATACAATTTTAGTGTTGCATGTATTGCACATGTCATTAGGTAAACTATTTGCAATAGTGATAGTGTAACAGTCATGTGGCCTTGTTTAGTTTTATTTCGGTGATTGTTTTGTGGAGTAAATATCTGCTCAGTAAACCTACATGCCTGACATTTAATTAAAGAGTGTAGATATGTATATCTACCTATCAAGCACAAAATACAGAATAGTATATGCCAAGCAAAGTATTACTACTGTTGGGCTTTGTAAGGTCCATACAGGAACAAGGCTGTTAATTCCACTGTTTTCCTTGTCAACAGATCAATGCCTAAAAACAGGACACCCAGAAGAACAGCAATGCATCAGCAGGGACATCATCATGCACCCATAAGCCCAAACTCTCCTATACTGAGAATTATGTGGTTCTCCATGTCCCCTGTCTCCATAGCCAGCATCTCTTTGATGTAAATGGGGCCAGCATGGCCTATCATTACCATGACAGGGCTGAGATTATCAGCAATGTTAATGTGTTTGTGAGGGTAGGACCATGGGCACAAAATACTGTGCCACAGGGCCACTGATATCAGCCATGGTGCCACTCACTGAGCAGAAGCCATTGCACAGGTACGAAGGGCAACAGGTGGGGTTCATCAAGTGTGTCACCTCTCATAAAGACAAAGGAGTTCTTGGCCTCTATTAAAGGCAGTACTACCTCCACAGAGTCCCACGGTGTTGTGCTGGATGTTGGGGCGGAACTGGAGAGGCCCCAGGAAGTATCCAGTCTGATTTCAGTGTTTCAGTACTTGCGGATCCTCTGTAATCCTTAGCCACTATAATATATAATTAAATTTGTCTGACTTACAATATTTAAGTACATCTAGAATTCAGCAGCCACAAGCATTTGCACAAGGTATTGTCCATGGGTATTAATTTTTATCACGTTTATATTACGCTGTCAAAAACTCAAACTGTCGACAGCATAATGATCGACATGGAAATGTCAAAACTCCCAAACATCGAACACACGCAAAAAAAAAACCCCACCAAAACACAACACAAATTGCTCTACCCCCCTCCCCCCGCTACTTAAATATACCAGCTCCGAGATTGCACTACATTGCAGTAAACGGAAATCTCCCCATACCGAGATTTCCATTTACATGCGCGATGACTTTCGTTTTTGACATTTTGGTGTCGACAATATCAGCTTTGATATTGTCGGCCTTCGACAGGGTGAAGTAGACCCATTTTTATCATGTATATAGTTGAAAAAAATCACAGCTGCATGTATAATTGTGGTGCTGGTCATACTTACACTGGATATTTTGTGCTTTGTTGTATTCACAGGTGATTCTTTATCTGGCACCAGCACTGTGCAACTGCTCTTTCTGAAGTTGAAGGATCTGCAGCCTCTGCAGCCTCTGCTAATGAAGGCAAGGGTGAGCTGACATAGTCAAGTGTGCAGAGTATGTTGGACTCTGTGAATGTGACCACCACATCCTCAACACAGACCATTGACCCAGTCACTATGCCTGTGGATAGCAAAGCTACCCAGATATCAGAGAGACGACAGGTTGATGGGGACAGTATCACTCAGGAATATGTTGTGCTGACCCCCAATAGACAGATGTATGCATGTCCCCTTGCTCTCATGGGCAGAGAAGCGACATATGGAGGTGGGTAATGGTGCTCACTAGAGACATGATCGTCTCTCTTTCTGAGATTGATGTGTAAGTGGCTACAAGCTAATGTATGTGCAGGACCCATACATGGTAGTGCCACCACAGCCATGGTGGAGACATTGAGCATGCTCCAGGGTGTGTATGCTGATCTACATAAGTGCCTGTCCCACATGTATGACTCCTTGGATAAATCACACACTGAAACGTATAGTGTTATCTCTAGCTGTCCTGCCAGGGACAAGGGGCCATCATCAAAACTAGTCATCTGTTACATAAGCAGATGTCAGTCAACAAAGCCATGTACAAGTGAGATTCTGCTCCTACATTGCTACCACTTCCACAGTGGCAGTGTCTACACTCAGGAAAAGCTGTACTTATGGTCATTGCCATCATTATGTTGGCACATCTCCTAGTAAATATCACATGAGGCCATATAGCACACCAACATATAGCCAGGAAAATGGTATATCCAGTGCAGCACCTGGAAGAGCCAGCTCCCATGGGTAGGGATTTGCATATGATGCTTCTGCTATGCATGCCCTAGACCTGTCCAGTAGGATGAGTTGCAGTGCTGCAAAAACTCCAGAGGTTGTGTCCATGGAGACCAACACTCATACCACCACCACCCTCAACACATCTCACACCTCCACTGACCCTGGTCTTTCTCAACAGTCACCCCACCCCCAGTACAGGTGCTGACACTTCACATAAATGCACTTCTTATTTGTATACTCCTCAGCTCTCAAGCTCATACACTTTTCTGTGAAATACATATACTGCCACACCCTTTGTACGTTGTTACTTAGGTTTCCTATATCTGATACAGAACACGGCCTGCTTATGCACTAGTACGCCTGGCATTGGTTTTATATGCATTGTTTTACTGTAGTATATTTGCTTAACTCTTTTATACTATGTTGTGATGCTATGTGCAATCTACTGTCTCTTTGTAAAAGCCTCAGCATACTCTGCCTGCCTTTGTATGGCATGACATTCCCTGCTGCTAGCTTCTCCTATGACTCCCTGCTGGGCTCAGACTCCACTACCTGTTGTGCTGAGAAAAGCTGGTCCTGCAAGACTCCAACCTACTGTAACTGCTTCCAAAGTAAAATATTGTCCATCATTGCACAAACCGACAGTATGTTTGCCACATGGAGCATAATCATACTGCAAGGCACCACCACTTGAATCCAGACAGCAAAGGTCTGCCTTAATTAGCCTAAACATTCACTAAATAATGTTTCTGGATTGGGATGTGCATGTTTGCACCCATGGCCTGTTTTATTTTATGGATTTGTCATGGGTGTCATGAGTCAGGGTTCAAGGGCATATCTGTCATTGTGCAAACTGGTACAAGTCATATCCGCTAGATGTGTGAGTTATCAAACTGCCTGGGTGGCTTGCACACACTTTGTAGATGATACCCTATGCATTATTAAACACCTGACAGCTGATGGAGTTATAAACTTTGCAGTTCATGTACCTCCATCTCAGTTCACCAAATGGAGCATTTATTTCAATATGGGTGCAGCCTATGGCGCCCGGTACCTCAGAGAAATGGGCCATATCCTAGAAATCTTGCACAGTGTTGGCTCTCTCCTTTCTATGGCACATGGACTCAGATATGCTCCCCTATATGCTGAAGCATGGCATCCAAAAACTGATGGAACTGACATAGAATTCTCAAGGCAGAGGCCTGAAATACCACCACTGTGTCCCCAGTATGCTGCTGAAGTGTCCATGCAGCTAATTTGCACAAAGCCACACATACCATGGTATTCATTGGGATAAATACACTATGCAGCTGACCTACACACTTCTACAATTTGTTTTATTGTGTTCCTATCAACACAGTACCAGTCCACACCATTGGTGTCATGGAGGCAATGAAATGTTAAGCTTATTTGGATGACCCTACATCTCCAGGAGTGACATTGTTCACTGTCAGGCATAGAAACAACAATGAGAGCTGCCTGCAGATACAGATTTATTAGGGCTACAACTACAATAATTATATCTAAGAAATGTATCAAAGGATTTAATAATAACATGTAAAATTTTTATAAAACAAAAGAAATGTATTGAGACATCATTCTAGGGACTGTGATTAAGAAGGACTAGGTTTCCCTAGCACTGAAAGGCATTCCTTAGCTTCAATATTCAAATTAGTCACTTTATGGTTAAAATGAAATTATATTGCAAATTAGAAAAATTACATGAGGCAGTTTGGAAGAAAACTGAAAAAGAAAGTGTAATTCTATATTTAGAAACAACAAATAATAATAGGACCTGGGGACCCTTACAGCCACTCAAGCCCCAGCTGCTTGAATTCCACTAACTCACAACCAGGGGCTTGAGCATCTGCTTCCCCATCAGCCCACCTAGGTGACCAGCTGCTCGAACCTGAAAAATGAGTTCAGGAATGCAGCTGCCACAGTGTTCAGACACCATTAATGATTTGCTGTGAAACTGGCAGGTGAGAAAGGGAAATGAGAAGGGGTGCTTTAGGTTTAGAGATGGGAGAGGGATTTTAGGTTTAGGGAGTGAATAGAAATTATTGCAGGGTTAGGGAGGGGAGGCGGTATTTCAAGTTTAAGGAACAACTGGGAGTGTGTGCAATGTTAGACTTACGGAGGGGAGGGGAGGGGAGGGGGATTTTAGGTTTATGGAGCGATTGGAAGTTAGCACAGGGCTAGGAAGGGGATGTGGGATTTTAGGTTTACTGAGCGATTAGTAGATTAGGGTTAGGGAGGCTATAGAGATTTTAGGTTCAGGGAGTGAGCAGAGGAGATCAGAATGTTAGGGCTAGAGATGGGAGGGGGATTTTAGGTTTAGGGAGTGATTGAGATTTTTTGGGAGTTAAGATTGGTGTTTTGGGAGGGATTGTTGCACGGGAATCAGTATGCTGAGAATTAGGGCACCTGCCAACATGAGCGAGTGGTAGCAGGAAAGTGTGTTGTGAGCTAGTGGTACACAAGCACTTGTAATAAACCCTAGGAACTAATTAATAATAAAATATATTCACAGCTATAAAGCTAAGATATGCAATCCAAATTATATTAATGTTATTTGAAATTATTTGGAGACATTATATTTAAAGTACCCTGATGTTAAAAAATGGGAGTTATCAGTTCTCCCATTTCTTCTGCAACAGATTTTATAGAAGACTCAATTTTTTTAAGAATATTAAGATTAAAATAAAAGGATTTGGTACTTTGGCATCAGTATCTAAAGAGAACTAATGAACTAACCAGATTTTGCATGTGTGTATATAAATACAGTACATACATACATACATATGCTCTGCATGCACACATACACAGATACATAGAAATAACACAAACACTTGGAAATAAAAACATCACATGTAAGGTGAAAGTAACATCAAACCCACATAAAACAGAACTCAAGATGAGGAAAAAAGTTTCTATATTTAATGGCTAAAAAGACATCCAATACACTTGCTGCAGACTGGTTTCACTGCTATCAACAGCTTCCTCAGTGAAAAATAAATCTGAACGTGTTATATCTTATCAGAGTTATACATCAATGCAAATAAGCCATATGACAAATAATAGCAATACCAACTGTGAGAAATAAAGAACAGCTTCATTATTTGCTTTCCATTTAAATTATTAAATTCAAAAATAGTCATTCAATGCAAGGGGAAACAAATTCCCCTTTTTACATTCCAATTAAATTTCTTTTTTATCAAAAAAGCTTTGCAAACATTCCTTACGCATACTACAATACTGTGAAATAGTACCAATGCTAATACAATTAAATATAGCATTTCAGTGAATCAAGATATATAGATACATTCTGCAAGGAAGGTTATCTTTCTAATATTGCACATTACCATAGTTCTTGTTGCATGGAGGAATCTTTGTTGTAAAATATTTTTAAAGAAGATTGTATTTATTATAGTTTTAAACATGGTTTATTTCTAGTTTGAAGGAGAGAGGGGAGAGGGTAGTTACTATTCCTCTTATGGTGTTTAAAAATGGTAACAAACACTTGTTTTCATACTTATTTTATTCAAGAGGAAATAATACCCATGTTTTTACAATCTACCTTCTTTCTTTTTTATCAAGAATGCTTTGTAAATATTCCTTGTGCATTTTAGAACTCTAGGAAACAACATAAAAGCCAATAAAACTGAATATAGCATTTGAGTGAAACGAAGTGTGTTTATATAAAGCACTCTTGCTTTTTTATGTCCAATGTCACACAGACGTACAGAAAGTCTATCTTTTAAGGCGTGAATTGTTTGTATGACCCATGTAAAAGGCACCACAGAAACATTCTGCAAGATAAATTATGCTTATAGCACTGCACATTGCCATAGCTCTTATTTGTGTGATGGAACCTTGTCCTTCATTGTGAAAAACTTGACAACCATGAGATGTCAGAACCTGCTGCAGCAAGTCATAAAACACAAAACCTGAATGGCTGAATAAATGGCCTTAAATAAATTGATTACAAACTGGCCATTTCTCAGAATATTCTCTTTTCTCCAAGGTCTAGCAAAATCGGAGTTTTAGTTGGGGAGATGTGGGGTGCCTGCCCTCCACACTGGGTTGCGCAAGGGGGGCTTGCCCCCACAGAAAAAAAAGTTTAAAGGAGAAAGGTGATGTTCATGATTCACTCTTTTCTATTTTTCAAGTTTTTTTTTTTTTTTTTTTGTGTGGCATGCCAACACTCAGCATTTTGAGTGCTGACACTTCAGTAGGGAGTTGAAATTTGTGCATTTAACACAAGATTGCATTTGTTCCATTTTGTAAATGGTTTATTTCCACATAGTGTATTTGGGTTGCTATCCATTTTGTGGTGGTTAAAAACTATAAAGGCACTTGATACTGTTGTAATTCAATTAACATACCTAACCGGCCATTTAATGTATTGTAGTTCATTAAACTGGCCAACATTTGTTAATGAGGTTCATTATTTCAAAAGGGTTGACACCATAAGCACTGATAAAATAAACTTTCTATTATGTGTTCATCTATATTGCCATGTTATCTCTGTCCATTTTGGAAACCTCTGCCTGAACATGTTGTAAGTCTCCACTGCAATACCCCCTTTTTAAGGTAAGGTACATGGTTAGGTTTAGAAGCAGGGTTGGGTTTAGGGTTACAGTTAACCCCCCCTACTCTACCTTAGTGATACATGTTAACCCTAATCCTAACCCTGCTACTGCTCCTAACCCTAAATGTGAACCTTATCTTAAAGAAAATCTTTATGTAACACTGCCACTACACAAGACAGCTTGGATAATTACCTAGCTTGTGTGAGCAGACACACACACACACACACACACACACACACACACACACACACACACACACACACACACACACACACATATGCATGCACATAAAAATAAACACTAAATCTATCCTGTTAACTAGCCATTAATCTAACATTAAGCCACACACTTTCATACATCCCCTTACCCAACGATTACTATAAACCTAAAACAGGCACACTTCCACAAAAATTTCCAGCCCTACCAGAAAGTCAGTTGTCTTTGTCAACCAACCTGAAAGGTGCCATTTACACAAACTGCCTTTCACACAAAACACACTACAATTCACTTTTTTGCATAAAAGTGCTTGACCAAATGAACAGTAACCATACATATGTATGGACACACACACATACACAAATACATATATAAATAAAGCAATACAGATATAGACATAGATATAGATTTAGATTTGCAAGCATAGGTATAGCTACATATATTGTTTGTGTCTTTCGGCTTTTCCCGGTTAGGGGTCGCCACAGCGGAACTCCGGTCTGCTAATGATTGGCAGTAGATTTTTATGCACTGGCTTGCTGGGCCTAATGCACAACCTTCAATGAAGGAATGCCCATTCACGCATGTCACCACACAGAAGACGCTCTAACTGAGAATCGAACAGGCAACGTTTAACTGTGAGGCAACAATGCTACCGCAGCACCACCACCTATAATATATATATATATGTATATATAAAAAACACTCAGCTCATCAAACAAAATTCATGTAAAACTTATACAGTCATCCACACTTGCAATCACCATTCACACAAATTCACAAACACACACAAAACAAATTACTAAAATCTGTATAAACAGTACTTTTGCAGAATAAACAAATCCCTTGCACCCCATACTAATTATATATAGCAAATCTAAAATTGCACTGGAGTGGGGAAAGGCTTATCTTCAATCCCTCCTGTACTGCAAATGCATCAAATAATTTATTTAGTCTTCTTCTTCTTCTTTCGGCTTTTTCCCGGTAAGGGGTCACCACAGCGGATCACATGTTCGCTCATGATTGGCAGTGGCATTTTACAGTGTCGAGTTGTGCACACACACACACACACACACACACACACACACACACACACACACACACTCACACACACACACACACACACACACACACTCACACCTAGGGCCAATTTAGCATGTCCAATCCACCTACAGCATGTCTTTGGGATGTGGGAGGAAACCGGAGTGCCTGGAGGAAACCCACGCAAACACAGGGAGGACATGCAGACTCCGCACAGATATAGTATTATTATTTGTATGTACATAACCTGTATATACATTTGCCTATCATTTATGTGCTGAAGATTTCCACACAATATATGTTCTTTATCATACTTTTTGTTTAACATGTCTCCTGGTTTGGTTATGGCTACAAAGGGCCTTTAGAGCAATCCATGTACCTGGTTACAAATAAATTAATTAATTAACTATAGCCATTGCATATTAGTTTGTCCTGTGGTTTACTGAGCATAGCGGTCAATAGAGCAGCTGTTTGAACTGTATGAATTAGACAAAGCTCTGTCTGAACCAATGTATGCAATGTAGACTGTCATAACATAGCACATTTGGTGGATGTGTCATTACACTGTTTTTGTTTCTCCTTGTATGGAGTAAAACATCTATGTTATTGTAGAATAGCATATTTCCAGTTTTTCATGAATGCCATCCAGAGAAATTGAAATATAAGCATACAAATTTTTCCTAACTGATGTAACCGTTTCAAATTTCTGCAGCATATTTTACTTAATTAGACTGACATGAATGAAGCCATGTACACAAACAAGCAGATAAAATTGGAGTCTAGCTGCTCAAAACTTAAATAAAAAAAACATTGTCACCAGCATAACCTGTTGGAAACTTTACAAGATTATTATAAATGGCTGTGCAAAATGTGCATCTCTATTAGAATAACAGTTATATTATTTATGGCAACTACAGTCCAAAGCACTAACAATAATTTTAATACTCTTTTCTTCAAACGATGTGTTAAAATGCAAAAGAAGAGAATAAGCATATGCATCCAGTGACCTGAGAAAGGTCAGAAGAGACGATGACATTTCAGAAAGACACCTTGAGCTAGACTCCACAGACTTCTTTTAGAAAGTGGGGCAGTCATTTCTACTCCCCCCCTCCACTACCAGTAAACTATTGCTGGAAATACCTTTACTGTATCAAGCATGCATATATGTGTATGATTTGTTTTCGGGCACCCACTTGTTACTATTTTGTACTAAATCACTGGAAATGCTGTGAGGACATTGGTATTGCAATTATTTGTCTTTACTGCACAGCTGAGTGTGATATTAGTCTCATATGTAAGCATGGAGACATGAGTGTGATGTCTCTCCCATGAAGGTGGGGGTCCATGCCCCTGCAAAAATGCAGTTTTCTAGTTTTTTTTACATATATGGTATTCTCTATATATTGGATTCATTGCTGGTATATTCTGCTCTTACAGAATTCATTTAAATGATAATGAATTTGTAGCAACAGCAGAGAAGAGAATCTTTTGTCTTATTTAGTATATAAAAAGAAGACTACCCAATGAATGTGACTTCAGTAAAAAGATATACTAATTTTCTTCATAAACATTTACATGTTAATAGCATTCATCTTAAAATGTGTTGAATACAAGTTTCCTAGCATAGATATATATTGATGTTAGAGTTTGCTGAAGGTAAGAATGCCAAAAGATTTGGAGTCTGAAAACTTGCAGCAAGACTGCATAATAACTTTTTCCTTATAACTTGATTTGCTATGACTGAAGCTACAATTCCTGACTGATACAAAGACTAAAGATTCAGATAGTCATCAAGAAAAATAAAATGAATATGCTATTAATAAAATAAGGGCATGACGCAGTTTAAATATTTTTGTGGGTATGCAAGTTCTTTGTACTCCTAATAAGGAATATTATGGCCCACAAATTTAACAGTTATAGCATTCTAATCACAAGTTCATAATACCTCAGGACAGTGGGAATACTGTGCTTTGCATAGTAGTAAAGGTTACCTTCCCAAGGTACTATGACCTTAAATTTGGAGGATGAGTGTCAGGGAGTTTGAGCAATGTACCACATGGGGATGCAGGATATTTGCCTCCCAATAAAACATGTATTTGAGTCCTTGAGACCAAGCATCTCATTTAGCTGGGATAATTATTTGGTCAGTTTTATACTGCAAGACTGGATTCGGAAGGTGTTACTTCATTCAGATGTAGCAGATCTTTATGATCTTGGAATTATTTAAGTACAAGAGGTTCGGTAGATTTTTACTGTCCATTGTGAGAGTATTGGAGACTGTTTGAGGTAACAGTCATATAACATATTTAAATATTGTCAAGTGCCATGTCACTGTTTCAAGATAGGGAAATGCATGTCGCTATACTGTATTAACAATATATAGCACTGCAAAATAATTAGTAAAGGTTATTACCTCCTCTTATTCAATGTTCCCAAATAAAATTAATCTTTTATTCAACCTCTTATAAAGTATACTCTAGAACTCACAAATGTTACTTTTTTAAGAGCATGGAAATTTAATTCATAAACTGCAAAGACTGACACTATATTTAATATGGTATCACTGTTGGAGATTTCCCTTGAATAAACACAAAACATATTTTCCAAGGTTATAGAAATGTTTTTAACCTCTACTATTAGTATACCAATCTCCAAAAGTGGTTAAAAGATATATTATAGACTGTTTAGTCAGTAGTATGTAGTAACCTTAAACATCAATGGGGAAACAAAATATTCTTAATGAGTGTTTAAGAGACTATAGAATTAGGGAGAAATATGGTATGTGAAACCACTTTGCACAAAGATGGGCTTTGCCAGCTATGTCCAAATAGGGCTGGAGGGTTAACGATACATACATTTGAATGTTGGAGACTTGCAGTTGATAGTATATTGTAAGGGGTATAATGTCAAAATCTTTTACCTGGGGGTCATGGGGTTTTTACTTACCCAGAAATATGACCATTGGAAGTTTCTTCACAATACATCTAAGGTCTGCATGAGTGGGTTTCTGAGAGTCATACTATCTCTATTATAGACTGTAGAAGCAAAATTTAGTCAATTAAATCATAGCTTTCTCTATCATAAAAATAACAGGCAGTGGCAATAGGCATCCAAAAAACTGGAACCAGATCCTTAACAATCAAACTAGGACAGTAGATTGCCAACCACATCATTGACAAATAAATAATATGAGCACATAAAGTTATCTGCTGATCTGAAAGGAATTGTAGCATCTTTTTTAGAGCACTACTATTATCTACATTTCGTTAGTAAAGAAGTTCTTATAAGTGCCCTTCACAATGAGTAATATCTTAGTATCTGAAATGTTTCAGCTCATTTCACAGCCTAAAATAGGATTTAATTCTCAGAAAAAAAAGTCTATTAAAACTATGTTACTGATTCATAAAATAGGACACCATATCAGAGCCATTATTGGAACATAACTAAATTCCATGGGAAAATTTGGAAAAGTCACACCAGAAGGCACTTCTCAGCATAACCCCATCCTTAAAAATCATACCTGCCCACTGAATACTTATCCAGACTCAAATCTTTAGTGGGTATTACTTCCTACACATGAGGGCCAGCTGGGGTCTAATTCTGTCTTCCCACTGACTGGGAAATAAAATTAATAAGATACCTTCTTTGTTAAAGATGACATGGGTTGCTATACAAAGTGAGATTAGGGAAACAAATGTGACACCTGGAGATGAGTGGGAGAGTTACATAGAGTGACTGTAATGGGAATTTCTTAGTATTGTTAAAGGTATGGTCAGTGATGGGAAAGATACAATTATGTTGCATATTCAAGCATATACATACAGGTGTTTTCCCCTGTATTTCATATATTCTAATTTCACTGAAGTTTCAACTAGACAAAACAAAAAAAGATAAAATCTGCAACTCAGCTAAACAAACAAACAAGTCACTTGCTTGTTAACATCCCATGGAAAGAAAATATCATTGGCAAAGGTACCTTTCATAAAATATAATTTACTGACAAGACTAAGATAATCAGTTTCTAATTCATTAAATAGTAATAAACTTCTGGTACAATAACTACACATAACATTGCAGCGTAGAGTCTCAAATCCACACTATAGGTTGGTGCTATTATACATTATTAGTTGGGTTCTATCAGCTTGTACCCACTGCTATTACCAGTAATAATTTGCAAATATCGTAATCAATACCACAAAAATGCTAGACACAAAAGTAATTAATGCAAGGACTTCCTTCATATCTGCTCAAAACCTTTTTTCAACTCTATCATACCTGTCACATAGTCTAGCATCATTGTATAAAACAGAGGTGTGGTAATTTGTAATAAACTGCTTTCCAAAAACTAGATTCTATAAGGGTAGAATCTGCAAGACAGCTTAATGGATGTAATTTCCTGTAGATTAGGAGACCTGATTATAATATAGAACAAATGGATTGACAGCAAGTTGTTTTATGTTAACAAATTTTGAAAATGAATACAGGCATTTGGATTTGTGATTATGGTATTACAGAATGGGACATAATTCACTAACTGCATTGCTAGTCCTCATAACAAGTGTATTAACTACTGTCTACAATTGCACCCTGCTCCATGTAGGTTTGTATTATAAGGTGCAGAAACACATATCACATCTTTAATATTCTCTTCTGTCTGTCACTATGACTAATGCCTTAACCACGAAAGGTAGCCCTTAACCCGGAAGAGAGTAAAACTGCCTAACATCTTCAAACTGATAAAAGACTCAGGTCTCTTTCACTGAGTGGGCTAATTTCCATTTGACTTGTGATTACAAACATTTGTATCAGAAATGGCTAGACGAATAGCGGCTTTGTTAAGATATTTAATAAATGACAATCACTGAGGTATTATCCAAGTAAGCAGGTTCAGGACAACTTAAGATAATTGCTTATTAATAATGAAAAGGAAAACAAACTTCTTTCATTATTAGCATTAAATTTAGAATTAAGGCACATTAGTGTGAAAGTAAGATTTGTGTTCCACGTATGACTGAATGTTAATATACTATCCCAAATAATCAAACAATATACTCTGTAACATTTATTCCGGCTTCTAACCTGCAGTGGATGTTGGTACAGTACCTTTCCTGCACTACCATACCTCCATAACGATACAGACAACATTTACGATCTCTAGTTTTCTTTTTATTTCACATTTAGGAAATCTGGTTTAAAGTCATTTTGTTCTTCCATAAAGAAATCTCGAGGAATAGTTGGCAAATGGTTAAGGTGTTTACCTCACAGGGTTCAGGTCTCATCTTTGAGGGAAATTGCTAAGGCTTAGAATGGTCCCGAGAGGTAGCTATCCTAGTACTTATCTGTAAACCTATGTTATTGTACAGATGAGGTACCTGCAGTTCTATCATATCCAGAGGAATGTCTTCATACAGTTAATACCTTATGTAATGAATCATGTCACCTGCTCAGACGATGAAGCCAGAACTTACCTCCTCCCCATATTAGGGAACTTTTAAAAATGGTTTGAATGCCTAGGGATGCACAAATATCCTGGTCTGAATAACATTAAGTAATTTGGTTAAAACAAAAAAAAAAGAATTATGTAAATTCAAAACACCAAAGAGAACAGGATATATAAATAATCTCTCATTGGTTCTATATACTGCCACAACTCCTCCATTAACTATTTCCTTAAGCAAACTATAACAAATATCAGGGTATTTATTCTGGAAAAAGGGATAGTATTATACAATCTACTGATGCACATGATTTATATAGGTATGGAACTTCCTGATTTTATAGCATTGCTTAGCAGTCTTTGGACCACACTTTCTTAACATGAAGACTAAATGCAAATCAAACTGAGTGAGTGAGAATGTCAGTCAGTAAGTGAGTTAGTGAGTTTCCTTATATAAAAGTCATTTCCCCAAACGTCTCTGCTTCTATCAGTTGCTACACTTTTTCCATATGGTGCACTGCTACCACACCTTTTTCAATATGGCTCAAGTAACATAATTGAAGATTAAATTCATGTGCACTGTTTCTGAAACTGAATGCTTTCTCCCAACATTATGAAACATCTATATTATATCTGGATTACAATTCATAACATACCGACTTTTCTCATCAGCGTAAACAAAAGTAGAGTATTTAGTAGCACAGTCACTTATACAAATTCCTACAAGGATGCAGTTTTCTTAACATTTTCTTAACAACTGCCCCAAACTTCGATTGCCAAGACAAAGCTTCTTTGATAAGATTTCTGTTAGATTCCAGACTGTGGCTATCACAAATAATCACATATTTTCAGAAAGCTATAAAGTTATCTGACAGATGCAGAAAAGTCTTGCTACATTATTTGGGTCAAGAAGAAAGAACAGTCTGGCATAACCATGCCGAAAATGGATCTGTTTACCAGCACATAGGACTACGTGTTCTGCAGATGGAAATGTTGTGGCTGGAAATGTTTTAAAATATATTTTCATTTATATTTTAAATGTATAAGAATGTATGGCAAATCCTAAAGCTCTAGAGATACTGCTTTAATAAAAAAGGTCTCAGATAGCAGATGTCAAGTCTAGTATTTCTCAGCAAGTATAGACTGCATCCATGAAAATAACTCATTTAAAATTCTTGACCAAGGAAGACTGATCATATCCCTCAACGGCAGAAACATGATATCAAGTCAGCAACTTTAGCTACAGCACTTCTTAAAATCTAGTGCACAGAAACTGAAATCTAATACCATCCCTATCATAAATAAATACATATATGTTAAAAGAACACCATACAGAAGAATCAGTCACAGGGGGATAGTTAAAAAGAAAAAATCCTGTTGACAATGTATTAAAAAATTGCATCCGCTTTGAAATAAATATTTATTTTATTGCAAAGACTATATAGACAAAAGTAACAAATCAGACTCCTCCTTCCCCTTTACCTAAAATATGTGTATATTATGATGTATACAACAATTTGCAATTTAATAAATGATTCTACTGCTGTAAGTCAGCATACTAGAATGTCACCAGCAAGAATGTAATTTGTAAAAGGTTGACATATGCAGAAGTTCAACAGTTGAGCTGGATCAACAATCCCTTGGTGAGGCAATATTCTCTTTCCCCAGGGACTGGGCAGTCTCAGAGTTAGCATATATAATTAGCAGGGGAGTGTGAGGGATGGAGTTCCTCGCATAGGAGGTGCAGAAAGGATTGTGCCCCTGGAAAAAAATTATGTTATTTTGTTTTTTGTTGGTTGCATCCAGCAAAGGATTTACATGTGCAGGTGAGTGTCAGTGTTTCTGTTGTCAAACTTTTCCAGTCTGTGGTGTATCACCGTACAGCAGCAATTGTGTATATATATATATATATATATATATATATATATATATATATATATATATATATATATATATGTGTGTGTGTGTGTGTGTGTGTGTGTGTGTAAAATTGTAAGCCTTCTCTAGTCTATTTATACAAGTCAGTAAAGCAATTTACAAAAATAAAATACTCTCCTCTGCACTTTTATAACCTCAATAAAAGTCATCATAAAAACAAAAAATATTTCATTATTAAGTTAAGACAGCATTAAACTTAATTAAACAATGAACCAGACAAAAAGCAAAACAAAAAAATGAAGTAAAAAAAAATATATATATATACATATATATATATATATATATATATATATATATATATATATATATATATATATATATATATATATATATAGGTTCATAGATGTGTACTAGAGTATAGCCCATAGGATTACCCTGGCAACGTGCCACCCGACCTTAGTTTCCAGTGCCTCTGTCAAGTAGAGCCACTGGAGTAATCTCCAGGGTGAATTTTCTACTTCCCATCCACTCATCAAGATTTCTTTTGAAAAGGGCCAGTGAGGTGCTCTGTTTGACATGTATGAGAAGTCTATTCCATAGCATGGGCAGTCTCTGGGTTATGAACCTGTCTCTCCAGCACGTTCTATTGATTGTGGTAATTAGGTTGAGGTCTCTGGAGCATGTGGTGTGGCGAGATTGAGATTTCTTTAGATGCAGCATTTCTGACAGAGCTGGGTCAGACATGGATTTATAAGTCAAGCCGAGATTGCCTCTAAGTAGGTGATATGAGACAGAGAATAGTTGGAGTTTTTTCTGTCTTTCCATATAGGGCAAGTGTTTAAGGCCTAGAATCCTCTTTGTGAGGTACTTTTGTGGCCTCTCCAGTTGTTGCAGGTGTCTAGTGGGGTGCATGCCAAATAGGGCATTGTACTCGATGATTGGCCTAATGAGGGAAGAGTATACCTGGAAGCAAAACCCTTAGTAATGAGATCTGCCACATAGAAGGACTTTCTGATCTCAGTGGCAGTGTGGTGGTCAAAAGAGAGGTTGCTGTCAACTTGTGTTCTCTGGGATCTGTGTCTTATAATGCCTTCTGTGTTCAGTGGACTACCATCGATGTGGTAGTTCATGGGAACTGGGTTTTTCCCAAAGGGGATGACGACACATTTTTTGGCATTGAGCTTAAGGCCATGGTTCTGTCACCAGTTGTTGGTCTCAGTGAGGCCTTTCTGTAGGATGTTAACATGACTTGGGGAGTTAATAATGGCTCCCAACTTACAATCGTCTGTGAACTTTGTCAGCCAAAGTCTCTTCGTGTTGGACAGGACTTCTGAGAAGTAGATGCCAAACAGGAGAGGACCCAGGACAGATCCCTGTGGGACTCCACTCGTGACTGGTTGGCAGTCTGACTTGGACTTAGCTGCTTTCACACTGTGGGTTCTATCTGTGAGCCAGTTTGCAACCCACCTAGTGATATAGGAGTTGATGCCTACCTTAGTGAGTTTTTCTATGATTCCTGAGTGGGGAATGGTCTCAAAGGCCTTGGCCAGATCAAGGTAGGCTGTATGAACCATCTTGCCTTCATCCACAGCTCTGGTGACTGACTCAAAGAAGTCGACCAAGTTGAGCAGGCATGATCTACCCTTTCCAAAACCAAAGTGTGTGGGATGCAGAGTTTGGAGTTTCCCTATATCCTTGTTTATTAGGTCCATGATGATGCATTCCATAGCTTTGCATATCAGACTTGTCAGGCTAATGGGGTGATAGTTCCCAGGGTCTGTAGTCACTCCTCCTTTGTGGAGAGGGATGACTATAGCAGTGCGCCATTTGGTAGGGCAAAGCCTGAGGTGAGGCTGTGACTGAACAGGGCACATAGGTGAGGTGCCAGTTCACTCTGTAATTCATATAGAACACAGCCGGGGATATTGTCAGGTCCCCTAGAAGCCGTATTCTTGGCCTTAGACAGTGCTGTTTTAACCTGTGCAGAAGTAATACTGGGTGCCTGGCAATCTACTGGTATTGTGATTGGTCCTTTGGGGGGGGGGGGAGTTGGCACTGAATCTGTCGATCTGTCGGCCAGTATATTGGCAATATCCATTGGCTCAGTATAGGAGGCACCATTGTGCAGTAGCTCAGAGCAAATCTGGGTATTGCCATGGAGGTTTTTTACATAACTATAGAAGGTCTTGTGGTTTTCTTTGCTATCTGCTGCAATTCTATTTCCATAGCTAGCTTTAGAGGCTTTGATGAGGGATCTCAGCTTTTTGTTGAGGCCGATAAGGCAGTTTTTCCTGTCTTGCCACTTCATCTTATTCCACATCAGTTTCCTCCTCCTGTTGTAGAGTTTGTGTATGGCAGGGGACCACCAGATTGGCTTCCTTTTTTTTGGAGGAGAGCGTCTTGGTTCTATTGGGTATGGTGAAATCCATGCATTTGTGTACGTGTTCATACAGTGCATTGGTGTATGATTTGGCAGTCATGCAACTATTCTCCATTTGCATGGGTGCCGTGAAGTTAGCCACCTCTGTTCTTAGGAGCCCAAAGTTAGCTTTGGAGAAGTTTTTCATTGTGGATGGTAGTTACCTTTGCGGAGAGGGGTGGGTGGGATATAGATTTCCAAGGTGATTAGTTTGTGGTTGGATCTAACCAGGGAGGAGTTAACTCTTGATGTAGAGCAACGGTCACCCATGTTAGTGATGACCAGGTCAAAGATGTTGCTATCTCTAGTGGGGGTAAGAACAAGCTGGTCCAGGGCATTAGAATTAATGAATTCCAGGAAACGTTGGGTAAGTGCATTGGTACATGAGTAGTTTTCCCAGCTAATGAAGGGGTAGTTGAAGTCGCCCAGTATGAGTGTGTTAGGTTGGACCCTAATATTCTCCAGCTGGCTTAGGAAAGTGGAGTGAGTGTCTTAGGACATGGTTGGGAACCTATAACAGGCTTCGACCTGAATTGCTGTCTTACCCAATGTTAGTACACCTGAAGTATCTCTAATGCATTATGTTGGGCTACCAGTCTGGAGGTGTGCGCATCCTTTATGAATATGGAAGCATCACCACCTTTGGAGCTTCGGTCTAAGTTCTATGTGAAGGTGAACTGCTTTTGGGCTATATGCTCTTTGTTTGACATCTGTTTCGTCAACTGCATTTGCTCGACCAATGGATGGTGGACAGATATGTGAGATCACACAATTGTCTAGGTTGAAGAATATGCCCTTTCCCAGATATTGTGCAGTCTCAAAACTGGTAGATATAATTAGCAGTCTGTGTGAAGGTTGCAGTCCCCTAACTGGGATGTGCAGAGGGCTAACCTCTCTGCAAAAAAATATGCTTTTTATTATTACTTTTAGTATAAATCTTGCATCCACTGAAGTTCTTTCTCGATGCTTGCATGGTAATGTGTCAATGTTCACTTTGTCAATCTTTTGCAGTTGACATTAGGAACATCGATGTATGGGTTACTCAACTAACATGAGCATATTGATATATGTGTATGTATATAGATAGATAGATACATACATACATACATACATATATAAAATAAGATGTAAACTACAAAGGAATTAATATATAAGAAAACTGTTTTATGAATATATCACAGTATACATGCACATTAACAGCCACACACAGACACAAGTACTGTATATTCACATGCAAATTCAGTACCAGAATATGACAATTCTAAACAAACTTCAGATAATGAAAAATAAATAAAACACAGAATGTCACAACACTGATGCACAAACACAGTATGTAATAGATGGATATATAACACAGTGATTCAGCTGGAAACAATACATTGATTATTTACTTAACCATTCAATGACATCTCCATTTCTATTTTCTTTCTGTCTGCCTGCCTATCTATCTATTTTTATCTGTCAATCTACTTATCTATCTATTTTTCTATCTATCTATCTATCTATCTATCTATCTATCTATCTATCTATCTATCTGCCTTTCTTTTGATCAGTCTATATACCTATATTTACATAGAAACTAAAGGATCACTGATTGAATGTGATACATTTTGGTATAATGACTAGACAGTGTTACATACTATGATAATACTGTACTGTGGATAGTGCACATACCTGCACACACACACACACACACACACACACACACACACACACACACACACACACACACACACACACACACACACAAAAACACACACACACGCACATGCACACGCACATGCACACACACTCACATACACCACAATACATATCTGTCTAGATAGATGCCTTTATTGGATAATGCAAACAAATGCAGTGCCAGCCAATTTGTTTGCTTATTAATCACCAATGCAACAGAGATAATAAAGCAGATAAGATATTTCTCATCCTAATAATGTTGTCAAACTACAATTCAGCTGCATAATTTACAAAAGTATTAACTGTATTAGCTATAAGGATTTATATTTTCTACTCCCTGAAACTGTGGATCTTGAACTCATTAGTGTGCTCATCTTTGCAATGTATCAATCTACCTGTGACTTACTTTTTGACAATAATGGTGCATTATTCATGTCCCTTTCATGAGGTGCCCAGATTGTTGCTCTTAATATCTCAGTTTTAGTGATGATTACAAGTGTGGGTAAAAAAGCATGCTTTCAGGAAAATCCACAATGTCTCAAAGACATATTACAGGTTTGACCACATGCCAAAAGTCTCTAAGTGTTCCATTATTAGTTAAAACTAAACAGACAACAGTTCCATTTCTTTCTCAGACATCTGCAAACATGAACACACACACAGACATACATGCATACTCACATGAGCAAAACAGAGTATATAGGGTCTATATTAGAACACCGAACATTCAAAATGTCGAGTGTTCTAATATCGAACCCTATGAATCGAAAATTTAAAACATCAAGCATTCAGAACAGCAAATTTTTTACATACACACAACACAAGCACACCAAACAAACAGCAATCTGCACACATACCCCTAAACTCTTACACCTAACCCTACACTAAACTATACATACACCACTAACTATCCACTTACCTTAACCCAAACCCTAACCCTAAGGTCCATCACTATCACACAGTCACCTCACCCGCGCCCTAACCCTAACTCACCTACCTTGCCCTAACCCTCACGTCCACACAATCGCACACTTACCTGGCCCATGCCCTAACCCTAACTCACCTACCCCGTCCTAACCCTCACGTCCACACAATCGCACACTTACCTGAACTTGACCCGTAACTTTCCACCACAGCGCTGAAAATACCGAAGCAACAGAAATGGACAACCAAATTCTTTCCCTAGGAAATAATTTGGTTTTCTGTTTCTAAGATATTTTCAGCGTTCGCTGAAAACGGGTCAATATTAGAAAACTTGAAATTTTGAACGTTCGGTGTTCTAATATAGACCCATATGTATATGTTTTTATCTAGTATTAATTATACTGCTAATACTAACAAGATTCAAACCATTTATAACTTGATTTGGAAGCATTTAAAACTAGACCTAGGTTTCTCCAGTTTTAAATATCGTATAGTCCATTCTTATAGTTGTAAAGGACATATACATGAAAAGCTAAAATGAGAAATGCTGCACATTGCTGTATTCTGTTTTGAAAATCTTTATTCTGCTATGTTGTGTTATATGTTAAAAGCTATAATGAAAAATTTGTCTACATCCCTTAGTTAACTTATTGTAAGAAGACTTTTTCAGAGCATGACAGAGCACACCACAGATTTTATGCTTTTTTAAGCTCATTGTTTTCAGCTCTCTGCTGCTTCTCCTATGGCCACCATCAAATAGGAATGCCTCTTTCTGATGCTGTCAAACATAGCTTGTTTGAAATTTGTCTCATTCAATCTGCCCTCCTGTAATGAGGCCTGGGGTCTGTGGGAGCACATCATCTGCTTACCTCAACTCAAGGACTCAAGCAGCTACTTAAACAGTTATAGTAACTCCTTAAACTGTTGTTTATTTTGAGATAAAATATTAGTGTGTGTAGAACTATGTTAATCAAAATATTCCCACCATTTCTCTGTTATTTCTAATTAACTTTCTCATATGCATAATTTGTAATACCTTCTAAATTTTCAGCTGTTGGTATGTTGCCAGTGTTTGAACTATCTTGTAGCAAGTTGGTGGTATATTTTACCAAATTACCCATAAGTGTGTATACAGTACGTGAGTAAATGAGTGTATGCATCTTGGAATGGACCGACATCCCATCCAGAATTAGTTTTCTGCTTTATATCTGTTGTTTATCAGGCTAGGCTCAGGATCACTTGTGTAAATCTAAAAGGAGAAAGCTTATCTGAACATAAACTAAAAGAACACATTCTGCTATTTTCTCTTCTGATTCTCACAGCTGAGAATCAAATATGAAATTCCACTATTGTGATAAACACTAAGATAAGTAGAGAAGATACTGGCCAGCCTGTGCATGAATACACAAAATGTTTACTTGGCTTTACTGCTGGCAGGAAAGCAGCTTGAAGCACATGATCTGGTGGATTTGAAAGACAGGAAGGGATAGGCAGAATATTACAGAGGTAAAAAAATGTATATATTTTTAACATTTTTCGCTATCCATCCTTGTTTATATAAATGTTTTAATCTCATATTTCCTGAGATAATTCTTTGTATAGTTCATTTAAAACTAGACCCACTTCAGTTTGGTTTCATCAAGGGTAGGTCATGCATACTCAACCTGGTGGATTCTTTAAGAAGGTCATCTATTAATGGATGTGGGCAAAATGGTTCACACTGCCTACCTTGAGTGAACAAGACATTTGACACAATACCCCACTCAATCATTGTTGACAAACTCAAAAGGTTAGGTTCAAACCCTTATGTCACCCAGTGGATAGCCATCTTGCTCACAGACAGGAGCCAGGAAGTTAGAAATGGGGAGTCCATCTCTTCAAAGAGGCCAGTCATAAGCAGAATCCCCAAGGGATCAGTCCTGGAATGCTCATTTTTGGCATTTACTTCTCTGAAGTCAAGGCTTATGTCAGTGACCTCTGGCTGACTAAATTTTTAGATGACTGGAAATTAGGTGCTGTCGATCCTCCACCTACACAAATGTTCTACAGGAAAGGGTGGCACAGACAAATAACCAGGCAGAGCCACAGACTAAAACTAAATGCCAAAAAATGCATAATAGCATCCTTTGGAAAGTCATCCACCCCTGGTAACCATCATATTGACAAAACATCCCTATGAGCTGATGCTGTAGTCATAGACTTGGGGACAAACATATACAGTAATCTAGCCTTTGAACATCACGTCTACAGTAGTGAGGAATTCATTCTATGTTGTGTAACTTATAAACAAAGGTATGACATCTAAGTCCATTTAAGTCATTGTTCTGGTGTATTCAGCATTCATCAGACCTATTATTGAGTACAATGCCCCATTTGGTATATACTTAACCAGGCATATCTAGCAATTGGAATGTCCATAGAGGTTTCTCACTAAATGAATACATGATGTAAGTAACATGTCCTGTGCAGGCCACCTCAAGACCCTATCCTTGTAAGCTGCCTCCTGCAGGCTGTTGAGGGGAGATCTATGTATGGCATACAAGGGATTGTCAGACCCCATTCTGATGGACCTCCTGCATCTGCAAAACAAACAGCAGCAGAATTACCCATTCTAAATACTTAAAACTTCTTTGTGATATAAATAGGACCTGTTGGAGAAACGGGTATGTATCCCAGAGACTACCCCTTCTCTGCAACAGGCTCCCCATCCATGTGAAGCAGAGTTCCTCCATAACCCAATTCAAGTGTAACTTGGACAATTGAATGGGGAACAGGAAATTCATCCCTGGTTTGTCACTTATGTCTCTAATGGGATCAGGCAGCCTGTATATGATTCATTTTCCTGGCCTTAGCTTGTAAATGTTTCATCTCCCACGCCCCTACTTACACTTATCAAGGGTATCAGAACTTGCCAGAGATTTGGGATGCATGGCTAGGCTTAAAAAGCCTTTGTGGTTGTTAGTCTAGAAAACACCTATGGCCCTATAGCTTATTAGTTTAAGCAGATGGTTATGTATTTTTTGTTTAACAGGTGGGTAGACTGATACTGAGATTCCTTGAAGCTATGACCCTGGCCCAATGGCACCAAGAAATAAGAGCAATTTTATATATAGTTTAAAAACATTGTCTTATATGCAGTGCATTCAACAACAACTACAAGAGAAACACAAAACAAAGAGTAGGGTATAGCAAGCAGTAGCACATATAGTACTCACACTAAATATTTTAGCTGATTAAGATTATTGAAGAATGTCTTCCTAGCTGTAATAAACCAACAGTATTTACAGGTATAACAAATCATATTACTCAAAAGCTAGAAAAACTACCTAATGGCTAACTGGTCTTTTCCTGTCATAACAGGAGACCAAAATAAAATGCATCATACACTTATACTGTCTGAAGATTTACACACTATACTTAAATTTCAGCCCTAACCCCATTCCCACAACTCATTTTTCACTCACTCAGTCCTAACACTCCTACCTATAGTAACAGAGTTAAACTTTCTTCTCATTTCTATTATGTATGCAGTTTTTCTCTAATGTGTGACAGAATTATATTTTAAGAAACCTCATTTACCTAACTGAGACCTGCTTTCACTGAACTTGAAAAAAAATATTCTGTTCAGTACCAAAAGTTTAAATACCTATACATTTACATGGCAATAACTTCATTATATACTGGTCATTTATCATCTTTAAATGCCTACACACACACACACACACACACACATATTCTAATAATAGAGATTACTGATGTGTACCTGTATAATCATATCCAGAGCTTTTATCCCTTGGTCTCCAGTGAAAAGGGATGATAGTTTTGCTCAGGTCAAACATCCTAGCAACTAACTAAGTAAATAAATAAGAATAAGATAGAGTCTGTCATATATTCCTGATAAAGCTGCTGGTTAAGTAGGATTTCCAGGTTATCTACTGGGTAAGGAAATGAAAAAAATTGTACTGGTTTGGCTACCCTTATGTGCAGTCTTGGTTTTTGTTTCCATTCTCATGGACAGTAGTGTTAATGTAAAAATTGCAGACAGAAAATCAAACTACATTAAGTTACCTATAATAGACCAAAATGTTGAAATAAGAAATTAAAGTGTCAAACTGAAACATTTTAAAGATGGTTCACAACTTTCTTGTGGACACACTGCTATAAATGTACATTACTATTGGTTTTCAGCTTTAAAAACATGTTCCATACTAATACTGTAGTACATATAGGTTCATAGGTTCATAGGTAAGTACTAGGCTATCTGCCCAAGGGCATTTATAAGCCTAGCCAGAGTGTGTTGGCTTTCGCCACCCCCTTAGATTAGTTCCCTATGCCTCTGACCAGCAGGGCCATTAGTTCCCTGCGCCTCTGTCCAGCACAGCCACTGCAGTGATCCCCGGGGTAAATTTTCTGTTTCCCATCCACCCATCAAGGTTTCTCTTGAAGAGTGCTAGTGAGGGGCTCTGCCTGATGTATAGTGGAATCTTGTTCCAAAACATGGGGAGTCTCTGGGTCAGGAATTTATCCCTCCAGCACGTCCTATTTATCGTTGTGGTAAGATTTATATCCCTAGAGCATGTGGATCTCAAGGATTTGTTTTTTTTTTTTTTTTAGGTGGAGCATATCCATCAATTCTGGGTTGGACATGGCCTTGTATGTCAAGCAGAGATCACCTCTGAGTAAGCGGTATGCAACCGAGTACAGCTGGAGTTTCTTTAGTTGGGCTGCATAGGTCCTCTGTTTAAGGCCAGTAATCCTCCTGGTGAGGTACGTTTGTGGTCTTTCCAGCTGTTGCAGTTGTCTCGTAAGGTACATCCCAAATGGGGCGTTGTATTCTATAATGGGTCTAATAAGTGATGAGTAGAGAGGCACGATAACCTCCTTTGTTCTGGATGTGAACCCTTTTGAGATTAGGTGGGCCACGTAGAAGGATTTTCCAACCACTCTGGCAATATGATTATCAAAGCAGAGATTGCTATCTACTTGGGTCCCCAGATCCCGTATTACTTTTTCTGTATTTAGGGGACTACCACCTATGTGGTAGTTTGTGGGTACTTTGTTTTTTCCAAAGGAGATGACTATGCATTTTTTGGCATTTTTGGGGTTGGAGGTTCATAGGTTCATAGGTTCATACTAGGCTATCTGCCCTAGGGCATTTATAAGCCTAGCCAGAATGTGTTTGGCTTTTGCCACCCATTTTAAATTTATTTTGCTATGCCCTTTTTCGAGGTTAGTATACTGTGCCTCTGTCTAACAGTGACACAGAAGTGATACCCGGGGTAAACCTACGATCTCCCATCCACTCATCAAGATTCCTCTTGAAGAGAGTCAATGAGGGACTCTGCCTAACCTGGACTGGGATTTTATTCCAGAGTGAAGGGTGCCTCTGGGTTATGAATCTGTCCCTCCAGCATGTCCTATTTATTTCAGTGCTGAGGTTCAAGTCTCTCGAACGCGTAGCTCGATGGGATTTGGATTTTCTGAGGTGCAGCATGTCCATTAATTCCGGGTTGGACATAGCTTCATACGTCAGGCACAGATTGCCTCTGAACAGGCGGTATGCCACTGAGTAGAGCTGGAGTTTCTTTAACCAGGCAGCATATGGCATCTGTTTGAGCCCCTTGATCCTCTTGGTGAGGTACTTTTGGAGTCTTTCCAGTTGCTGCAGGTGTCTGGTAAGGTACAGCCCAAAAGGGGCATTGTACTCAATTATGGGCCTGATGAGGGATGAGTAAAGAGGCATGATGACCTCCCCTGATCTTGATGTGAATCCCTTCATGATTAGATGGGCTATATAAAATGTTTTTCTAACCACTTTGGCCACGTGGTTGTCAAATGAGAGATTGCTATCAACTTGGGTCCCCAGGTCCCTAATTACTTCTTCTGTACTTAATGGATTACCACCTATGTGATAATTTGTCGGCACTTTGTTTTTGCCAAAGGGGATGACTATACACTTTTTGGCATTTAGCTTGAGGCCATGGCTCTGGCACCAGTTGTCTGTTTCTATGAGGCCCTTTTGGAGGATGCTTGTGTCGGCTGGAGAGTCGATTATGGCGCCCAGTTTGCAGTCATCTGCGAACTTGGTCAGCCACAGTCCTTCCATGTTGGCCTGTACCTCCGAGAAATATATACCGAATAAGAGAGGTCCCAGGACTGAGCCTCATGGGACACCACTTGTAACTGGTTTGGAGTCTGACATGGCTCCAGAAATTCTAACCATGTGGGTTCTGTCCTTGAGCCAGTTTGCAATCCATCTAGTGACATAGGGGTTTATATTTAAGCTGGTGAGCTTATCTATAATGCCCGAGTGGGGTACTGTATCGAAGGCTTTTGCGAGGTCCAGGTAGGCTGTGTGGACCACCTTCCCCTCTTCAATGGCCTTGGTGACTGTTTCAAAGAAATCAACCAGGTTTATAGAGGCAGGATCTGCCCTTAACAAAGCCGAACTGGGTAGGATCCAGTGTCTGTAGGTTCCCAATATCTTTATTTATGAGGTCCATGATGATCCTTTCCATAGCTTTGCAGACCAAGCTAGTCAGGCTTATGGGGCGATAGTTTCCAGGATCCGTTGAGGCACCACCTTTATGGAGAGGGACCACTGTTGCTGTACGCCACTCTTTGGGCACATATCCTGTAGTAAGGCTGAGATTGAACAGTAGTTTTATGTTTGGGTTTAGCTCTTCTTGGAGTTCATGTAGGATGCAGCCCGGGACACCGTCTGGTCCCATTGATGCTGTGTTTTTTGCTTTGGAGAGGGCAGCTCTTACCTGAGCATCTGAGATGTCAGGGGCAGCACTCTGCTGGGATAGATATTTGCCCTTTGGTGGGGAGAAGTTTGTGCTGAACCTGTCAGCTAGGATGTTGGCAATGTCTGTGGGTTTGGTGTATTTTTTGTCATTTTGGACAAATTCTGAGCATATCTGGGAATTACCACCCAGGTTCCTAACGTAACTAAAGAAAGCCTTGTGATTATCCTTAGTGTCCTGTGCAATTTTTCTCTCGAAGCTGGCCTTAGACAATTTTATGAGTGCCCGTAGTTTTTTGCTAATACTGATCAGTGATGCCTTCCCTTTTTGGGATTTTGCTCTATCATTTAGTACTTCCTCCTTCTATTGTATAGTTTGTTTATGGCTAAGGTGCACCAGACAGGACGTCTGCCTTTGGAGGATTGGGGTTTGGTTTTATTTGGGATCGCATGATCCATGCATTCCTGAAGGTGTTCATAGAATGCGTTTATAAAGGATTCTGTGGTCTGGGCCGTATTTTCCACAGGCCCAGGGGCTTTAAAGGATTCTGCCTCGGTTTTGAGGAGTGTGAAATTTGCTTTAGAGAAGTTTTTCACTGTGGTTTTCTGGGCAGGGGGTGGGGTCAGGATGTGAATATCCAGTGAGATTAGTTTATGGTCTGATCTTGCCAGTGAGGGATACACTTCTGGTCTGGAGCATAGAGTCCCCATGTTGGTGATGATCAGGTCCAGTATGTTTTCCCCTCTTGTGGGAGTGGTAACAAGTTGTTCCATAGCATTTGAGTTTATAAATTCTAGGGACCTTTGGGCTAGGGTGTTGGAGCTAGAGTAATGCTCCCAGTCTATGTTTGGGTAGTTGAAGTCACCCAATATAATGGTGTTTGGACAGTCCTTCATATTTTCCAGTGTTCTCAGGAAAGCCGAGTGGGGTTCCTGGGTTTGGGAGTGTGGTCTGTAGCAGGCTATAAACTGGAAGGCAGTTTTACCCACTGTTAGTTGCACATGGATAGTCTCTGATGCTTCGTGCTTTGCCACCAACCTGGAGGTGTGGGTATCTTTGATGGAATTTGAATATCTTTGGCGGAATGTGAATATCCAGAGTGATTAGTCTATGGTCTGATCTAACCAGCGAGGGGTTGATGTCAGGTGTGGAACACTGGTCACCCATGTTGGTGATGACCAGGTCCAATATGTTGCTCCCTCTGTTGGGGGTGTTGACCAGTTGATCCAGGGCGTTCAAGTTTATAAATACTAGGAAGCATTGGGCAAGGAAGCTAGTACTTGAGTAGTTCTCCCAATTAATGTTTGGGTAGTTGAAATCACCCAGTATCAGGGTGTTTGGTGGAACCTTCATATTTCCCAGTGTCTCCAGAAATACGGAATGAAGGTCCTGGGTCATGGTGGGTAATCTGTAGCAAGCTACAATTTGGATTGCAGTTTTGCCCGTTGTTAGTTGCACTTGGATGATTTCTGATGCATCGTGTTGTGCCACTAAGCTGGAGGTGTGAGTATCCTTGATGAATATAGATACACCCCCACCTTTTGTTTTTCAGTCCGGGTTCTGTGGCCGAAAGGTATGGTATGAGTTATAGCCTGGTAGTGCTGGGGTGCTCTCTGGACCCTTAAACCAGGTTTCTGTTATTGCACAGATATCTATGTTCTCCATACTGAGGAGTGCCTCGAGTGCATGCATTTTGAGGTTTAGACTTCTGGCATTGAGTAGCATTACCCTCAGTTTTTGGTTACTTGTGCTATTTACAGTGGTGGGTTTGTCTTTTGAGCCTTGCCTAAAAAAGGCACTATGGGGGCGGCAAGAGCCTTTGCCAGTATTCGAAAGCCTAAGGGTGACAGCTGCAAGCCAGCTCTTGCTTGTTGAGCATGTCATCCCAGGCAGACAGATACTGGATCCCCTTTGAATGACACCCGAAACTTAGCCAATTGTTGAAGTTGATCATTTTTTCTTTATACTGTGGCATCATTCTTGGTGAGGGCAGAATGCTACTCAGGGCCAGGGTCATACCTGCCTGGGCTAAATGATCAGAGAGCTCTTCCATGTCTCTTTTCATGTAGTCCAGGGAGGTACGTCTCAGGTAATTCACACCAACATGGACAATGACAGAGTCATATTTGTACTTGTTCTGGAGTGACCTGAGTGCTTGTGTTATGTGGCTGATCCTGGCTCCCGACAGGCAGCTAACTGTAACCTTCTCCTTATCCAGCCTAGTTAGTGGGACATCAGCGTGCCTGACTATAGAGTCGCCTATTACTAGTGTGTTGGGTATGTTATTTTGCCTTAAGGGCTGTGATTGCATGGCACACTGATTATGTGAAGTATGTGTCTCATGGTTGGTGATGGGTTGTGGAGGTTGCTTGGATATAAGACAAAGATGGATAATAATTAGCATTCACAGTTCCAGATATGATGTATTTATTCTTATACCAAACATATAGCAAGGTTACATACATTGAGACAGTTTAGAAAGATGGACTTGCATCTGAATACTTATTAGCCATCATTATCTGTGTCATTTTTCAAGACGAGACTAAAAATTTAACACTGGGATAACTGCAGTCATTGGGTTCCATTGCCCACATTGAAAACACCACACACAAGATGCCAGCAATAAACCCTGTGACACCAACACAGAAAAATGTTTTTTTGTAACACAAAATCCACCTAGGATGCTTGTGATCATTTTTATACAGATAATTTTATTTTTTGTTTAAGATTTAAATTTCTCTAGCATGGTCTGGGACAATGATTTATGGTTGTCAAGAAAAAAAAAATCCATTTCAAAAAATGAAATCTATGATTTATAACCAATTTTCTTATGTGCAGTTTCCAGACTTTACTATTACATATATATATATATATATATATATATATATATATATATATATATATATATATATATAAATTTAGCTAACAGTATTATAAGTACTAAATATGTGAAGAAATATGGGCTGTGGTAAATCTATCCCAAAATGCTAAATTCCATGAAAAGACCGTTTTTCCAGACAGGCAGTTCCATTTCGCAATGTACCAGTATTTTGCCCTTAAAATTGAATATCAAGGCTCCTGTGCACGATGTTTTAATTTGGTTAGAAACTGTTTGGATTGGATGACATATTTCTGTCCATAAGCAGTTTTAAGCAAATGTCTAAAAGTACTAATTTTCCCCTTTTTTTTGTGGTGGTGGTGGTGGTGGTGGGTGGGGGGGGGGTGCATAACATCATGAATGTGGACTGTTTCGGTATTGGAAAGGTGACATTTTCACGGAAGTTGACGTTTTAGGTCAAAACATACATTCCCGGCAAACTATTTTTTTTAGCTCTATTGCTTATAACACTGCATGTTTGGTTTGCTGAATGGGTGTGCATCGATAATCTGTTTTCATTTTGCATTCAAATATGCACAAAACATATAATAAAAATCACCGTGTGATGACTGCAACTTGCTCAACTAGGTATGATTCCCAGATTTCAAATCCGTACCTCTCAACCACTGAGCATTAAAAATAATAGCACTGAGATTTAAAAATCATAACATAGGGCCAGCAATAGAAAATCGTTATACATACTAGACCCTACATAGGGGCACTGCGTCTTTGTATAGGCTTAGTTTATATATATGATAAAGTATGCAACCATAAATAGGTTTAACTTTAAGAAGGCCATCATAATTCTGTGATGAGCAAGGCTAAATCTGTGGGCCAAAATCATAGCTCTGTACCTAAATCAGAACAGAACCAACCAGATAAGGTGTTCCCGATCTTGTTTCCCAGGGTAGAGTACTGGTCGCCATGGGTCTTTTTCAGGCTCACCTTGGAAGTGGAATCTGATTAAGTGATTTGCTCAAAGTCACACAGGTAATGGAGACTGAGAGAATCAAACCTTGCGCCACTAGGAAAACAAGAAACAACTAATTAATAGCTCCTTAACCATCTAAACCAACCACCGGCCCAGGCGTTACATAATAAAATCGTTATTTTTACATCCAGCGAAGAAAGCTAAAGTTCTGAATTGTTGATAAAAGTTTTTTTTTTCTGTGTACAAGATTTGATTCCTGCTACCTTTAGGGTTTCCACCTTTTCAAATGGTCAAAGTGGGACATTTTTGGTACAAACATCAGATTTTACAAGCTGACACATCCCCATGGTCAGTACAAAGATTAGAACTTAACGTTTTGCCTAAATAAAAGCTTATTCTTGTAGCATTTTAGTTGCTTATTCTGTTTCTTATAGCATTTAGGCATTTTAGATAAAGAATAACTGTTTTATGCAACTATTACATAAAATATAACAGGACATTTGCCATTTTTACAATATTTTGTCAGGACACAACTGCCCAAAGAGGGACTGTCCCTCGTAAAGTGGGACAGGTGGTAACCCTAGCTACCTTCATTTTGCTAGTGTATGACTCTGAGCAAGTCACTTAAACAGCAAGTGCTCCCGAGTCGCCACTGAAAAGTAACAATTTATCCATTGAGCTTGCCCAGTCAACGAATGAATAATAAAAAATTGGTTCCTTTGATTATTATCCCGTTACCTAATCACGATCTTTGGATTTTTGATGTTCAGATCCAAGCCATTAAAATAAGGATGTAGCCCCTTTAGCTGTTGTTAAAGGTGATTAATGTTACCTTAGTTGCACTAATATTTCATTTTCTAATAAATCGCTGAGGGTTGCAGTAGGTGATATCAGACAACAGACTTTCATACTTCTAATTGTTCATAAAATGGCATGTTGATGCAACCCTGTTGTGTTTTGCGGGGTATATACATATTCTAACTTTATATTCCATTATGGCATTTCTTTCACAGTTAGTTAATGCGCGATGTGCCTTCCACATTGAATAATTTAAATAGGTTCTGTAATCCACAAAAAAAGAAGAAAGGTCTAGCCAACAACATATAATATATATATATATATATATATATATATATGTGTGTGTGTGTGTGTGTGTGTGTGTGTGTGTGTGTGTGTGTGAAAAATTGTGGAGTGACTACTAGCTTTTACACGATTAGCATATTTCTGATATCCTTTTACTATAAAACAGTCCAGTCAGACTCAAGGAATCCGTGGTATATGGATGTTATAACTGAACTTCCACAGCGTGCAGAAGAGTTTCTAAATGAATTTTTGGCTATAAACAAAATACTCTATCCATTCCAAAACACCGAGTCAGGTAACGGAACTTTCAAAATAATCTGTATCAGCAAATAACTGAACAATGGCTACAGGTGAGTGGATGGATCAGCACTGCTTCGTGTCTCTCACTGTTCCTGATTTTCGCAGAATGTTCAGATTTTCGCACAATATTGTCTGTCTGTTCCTCATAAAATTTGTGGTTTTCTGGCAAATCACTGAGGGTTGAAGTCACTAAATATTGACTCAATAATGATATACATTTTAGTTTCAGAATTCATATTCTTCAAAAAATGCACACTAACACAAATCCTGTTGTTCTAGTAACTTTCTGAGTTTATTAAATCAATATTTAACAACTTTCCTTATTTTTGCCCCCCCCCCATTATTTTAGGCTTTGCCCAGATTTCTTCTGCTAAGAGGCTGGGGAGTATGCTGGTAATAAATAAACTACTACTCAACTGTCTCTGATTTCGCAGAATGTCTCTGATTATTTTTCGTAAAATGTGTGGCTTTGACAAAATTTTGAAAATTGATGTCACTAATAAAGACAGACATCTGAGTTTCAGACTTCGTGTATTTCAGAAAATGCATGCTAAATGAAACTCCGCTACTGGAGTCTTAAGTATTTAACATTTTTTGGCGGTATCCGTAAATCTTGAACTAAGAGGGCTATCAATAATGTAAATAAATTAAACGAGACACGGTGTTAAAGGAGTATTTGTCAAACACAAGTGCAAGAATTTAAAAATCCCTTTTTTAAATGTATAGACAGAAACAGACACCCCATAAATATATTTCTTTATGAAAATTAAGATAACGAATTGCTGAAACGTTTGGTAATCAAAAATAAATTATGTCTAAATAGTATATTGGTTAACTTCTCTGTATTTATAACTTTGATCGCTTACAACCTTTAGAAGTCTAAAAATTAAAAAAAAAAAGTAGCAATGGGCGCCTGCTTTCCATTCCTCTTCAGCAAAATTGATGTCGCCTGCACCATAGCAGAAGATGATGCAAACATTATGGACATTTACGGTTAGGGTGAATTATTTTTCCTATAAATGTTCAGAGGATGAAATGCATAATAATAAGTATAACAGGGCAAATACGATTTAGGTCCATAGCAATGGAATATATACGTGTGTGTGTGTGTGTGTGTGTGTGTGTGTGTGTGTGACACACACACACACTATAAGTAATTTTTGGATTTCAGAAGTATTTTCACTTAATTGCACTTACAAGTACAAAGGATTGCCATTATTCTGGATCTTGTATTGGGAACACCCGCTAAGGAGACTAAAGAGTCAAATAACGCTGACTGTTATTAAAACAATGCAAATAAATAGAGCTGCACCCTTTACTACTCCTTTTATCTTATCGGACCCATACAGTGAGTGAAATAAAAGCAATCGGAGAAGAATACCAGTAGTAATAAGGAACAGTTGCAGTCCTTAGACTATTAGGTGGACTGGCTTGATACTGCAGCAGTTTTAAAAAAAACTCATCAAAAAGTTCACCATCCAGTTTTGTATCAGGAAATAATTTAGACAACTCAGTTTACCAAAATAAAAAATATATACTCGTTTTGACTTTCTATTACTTTTCTTCCACTTCATAGTGCCATGCCAGTACGTAGTTGTTTTCATGTTAACATGGTTGCTTCTGCGTTCATTTTATTTCTAAACAAAAAAACTTGTGTTGCTCGAACATATATTCAATAATATATTTTTTTATTGTAGCAAACCAAACTACAAATACACATTTCAAATATGAACTAAGAATGTTTGGGATATATTTGAGTTTTTTTAACAGACTTAGAATTAAATATTTCAAATATAAATTAAGAATGTTTATAGAGACATACACATATACGAAACGAATACGCACTTCTGCACAAATGCGAGATACAAAATTAACTGGATGCAACTTCCCTTTACAACTGTGCACGGTACTTTGTCTGTTGAAAAGCTACTAATATTACTGAGCTTAAGTTATAAACCCATACCTTTCTGCACTCCAGGTCCAAAGGAACCCCAAGTCTGAGGTTTGCTTTCCTTTAGCAGCGTATCACTCACTGGGTCTGAAAAAAAAAGAGTCAAAATTAAAAGGTAGATCGGTAAGATAGCTTTACACAAAATGAAACACATACTGCATTCAAATACTAGTGTTTTTTAAAAGTTTTTAAATACTGGGCAGGGGTAACTTTATGAAATAAAAATAAACTGTCGTCATCTGTTGATATCTGTATCAAAGATGACAAAAAATGTTTAAATCCCTCTGCAGTGCATAACTTGTTTTGTCTTGTTTTGCTCCTCTTACTTGTTTCACAGATTTTTGAGCTTCCTACTGGGTTCCAGAATATTGCTTTTTTATCCAGGAAGCGCGTTCAGGAAAAAGGAAATCCTATTTCCGACAGAGCTGAGATGGGCTTTTATATATAAATAAATAGGCAGTATATGTACACAAAAACCTATTTGAGCGCCGTGGGAGAAACGGATATTAGAAAGAAGGCTGGCTTTGGCTGATTATGCTCTAAATTATTGTACCCTCTCCATCAACCTTAAATATTATAAACACCTGTAAAAGGAAGGAAGCTTAAGAGGAAGCCACGCAAAAGTATACATATACCTGGTAAGTACATGGTAAGGAACAGGCGTACTTCACAGTTCTTCTTCTTCTCTCAGCTCTTTGCAGACTTAAAAGCCACGGAATTACATTTGTGCTTTTTATTATTATTATTATTTATTATTCAACTTTATCAGACAAGTGTGATATGAAAGAAATGGAAGGGCGGGAGGAGGGGGCTATAGCTAGCAGATTGGTAAAAGTCTCCCAGCAACCTGCTGAAATATATCATATCTTGGACCAGATCTGCAATTTCCTTTTTCAAAGGCAAAGAGTTTTTAATTAAAAGTGGCAATTCTGCACTTTGTCATCATCATCCCCGGTTGCCTTCTGTCCCTTTCTCGCACAGCAATAAAAAAATCCAATAGCGGCCCCTTATCAATTCCTCATCAAAGCTTAATAAAAAGTTTCCAAGTAAAGATCCATGTTTCTATGGAGAGATGGAAGGGGACAGTCTGTTAAAAGCTTTATGTTGGCTAATTTTTTTACGCTTTCTTTAACTCTTTGCAAACAAGCCTTGCGTGTCCAGAGAACAGACACCCTAGCTAAAATGTTGACTTAACATTTTAATTTACACTTGGGTGGTTGTAAGAAAACATATTAAAATGAAAATGTCTCGTACGTTTGACTAAAGTTACACTCATAAAATAATAAACTTTAATGAAATGTTGCATATTAGTGCAAACAAAAGCGATTTTAAAGCATTTATGACCAAACTGCATCCAAGTGCACGCTGCCCGTAAAAAAAGCTTGAAATAAGGTTATACCCGAACTTCAGATATCCTGATACAAGCAACTGCCACCATCCAGGTGTATATCTCTTATTTTATTTTATCATGCCGCTGTACTATAGTCAGCGAAGTAGACACTAACAATGTTCATTTTATCATGGAGAGCTACTATGTATAAAAATTGGTAAAAAAAATGGTAACTACTTTGTAAAAAAAAATGAAGGGCACAAAAGGGTCTTTTGACGAAAATCTGGAAAATATTAACTGCACAGAAATGTATTCTGTAAATATGGTTTTAAAATAAATGTGTCTGTTTCATTTTATTTCTAATTTACTGTTTATTATTTGATTTTCATTTTTTATGTATTTCTTGTTAAAATGCAAACGGGTGCCGCCATCTGTGACTGTAAATAGATGCTTGATAAACTGACAAAATTTCAAGCTGTCACAAGTGCTGATTAAAACATACACAAATATACAGTCGGAAGATTTACTTGATCGGTTTATGGTAGTATAAGCCATATTTACCCCACCAAACATTGTAAGTTTCTGTGGGTGGCTGTAAGGCTAGATTTTGAATATCAGACTGGGTTCATGCCGCTGCAATGAATTGCTCCAATGAGATGTAACATTACACACATCACCTACACCAATAATGTGATATTTAGATGTGCACTGTATATGCATGATAAAAATGTATTTTTAAATGCACAGAAAGAGAGTGATCATTTTTGAGCCTCAAGATACAACCTTTTGATGCTAATCCTATTCTAAAATGCACTTTGCTGTGAAATATATATATATATATATATATATATATATATATATATATATATATATATATATATATATTCATACACATATATATATATATATATATATATATATATATATATATATATATATATATATATATATATATATATATATATAGATACATACATACATATACATATATATATATATATATATGTATGCACACACACACACACACACACACACACACACACACACACACACACACACACACACACACACACACACACACACACACACACACACATACACACACACACGTTGGTGTCAAGTATGCACTATCCAAAAACCTACTTAAACTGTTCAGTCTTAGCCTGTCCACAGGGTTTGTGCTGATGTCTGGAGAATAGCTGCTGTGGCTACCTTAAAAAAGGGTGCTACAGACCCAGGTAATTATACACACAACATCTTCACCGACCTTATATGCAAACTTATAGAAAGATTCATAGCAGAACTCATTTACATATACAGATTGATTAATCTTGACTCGAATCATTTCATTTTGGTGGAGGGCAGATCATGTGTCTTATACCTAGTAAATTTCTTTGAAAAGGTTACAGAAGCTGTCAACAGTGGTTACACAGTTCACACTGCATATCTCAACCTGGTCAAAGCTATTGATAATATATCCCACACGTGCATTTCTGAAAAGTTAGACAAATTTATTGTTAACCTCGTAATTGACTATTACATTGCAAATTGGGTATCTGACACATCTCTAGTTACAGATACCTGGTGTACCAAAAATCTCAAGCTAATTGCAAAAGCCCAGCATAAAAGCTAATCCTAACTAATATGTTATAAATGGCCCTCCCCTTCAGACAGGCATGATCATAAGAGACGGGTACTTATGTGGATAACTGTCTTTCATTTCATCATCATGTTTTCACTATAGTTTGGAAGTTTTTCTATTTGACCCAGTTCATTTCCAACTTAATGTCGTCTAGACACTAACAAGTCATCGTACTGTTTTTCTCCCTTCCCACATCGGTTCATAGGTTCATAAGTAGGTACTAGACTATTGGCCCTAGGGCCTATACAAGCCTAGCCAAAAAGGTACCCTGACTTTCGCCACCCAAGAAAATTATTTTCCTGTGCCCCTGTCAAGCAGAACCACAGAAGTGATCTCTGGGGTGAATTTCCTATTATCCATCCAATCATTAAGATTTTTCTTAAAGAGTGCTAATGAGGAGCTCTGTTTGACATAGATAGGTAGTCTGTTCCAGAGTATGGGAAGTCTCTGGGACAGGAATCTATCCCTCCAGCATGTTCTGTTTATTGTGGTGACAAGGTTTAGGTCCTTAGAGTGTGTAGCTCGGAGGGATTTGAATTTCTTTAAGTGGAGCATGTCCAACAGCTCTGGGTTTGACATAGCTTCATATGTTAGTCAGAGATCGCCTCTGAGTAGGCAATATGCGATGGAGTAAAGCTGGAGTGTTTTGAGTTGGTTTGTGTAGGGCATTTGTTTGAGGCCAGTAATCCCCTTTGTGAGGTATTTCTGTGGCCTTTCCAGTTGTTGTAGATGTCTTGTGAGGTACATACCAAAGGGGACGTTGTACTCTATAATGGGTCTAATGAATGATGAGTAGAGGGGAACAATGGCCTCCTTTTTTCTGGATGAGAAACCTTTTGTGATGAGGTGTGCCACATAGAATGATTTCCTGACAACTGTGGCGACGTGATTATCAAAGGAGAGACTACTGTCCACCTGTGTCCCAAGGTCTCTTATCACACTTTCAGTGTTAAGTAGACTACCGCCTATGTGGTAGTTCATGGGTACAGAGTTTTTACCAAAGGGGATCACAATGCACTTTTTGGCATTGAGCTTGAGACCATGGATTTGACACCAGGCATCTGTCTCAGTGAGGCCCTTTTGTAGGATGTCCACATCATTAGGAGTTTCAATTATGGCTCCTAGTTTGCAGTCATCTGTGAATTTAGTTAGCCAAAGACCTTCTGTGTTAGCCTGTACTTCAGAGAAGTAGATACCAAACAGGAGAGGACCCAGGACTTAACCCTGTGTTACTCCACTTGTCACTGGTCTGAAGTCTGATTTAGAGTCTGCTGCTTTCACAATGTGGGTTCTGTCAGTAAGCCAGTTGGCAACCCATCTAGTGACATAGGGATTTATACCTAGTTTAGTGAGTTTATCTATAATTCCAGAGTGGGGGATGGTGTCGAATGCCTTGGCGAGATTGAGATAGGCTGTGTGAACCACCTTACCCTCATCTCTGGCTTTGGTGACTGCTTCAAAAAAGTCTATCAGGTTTAGAAGCCATAATCTGCCTTTTACAAACCTGAACTATGTGGGGTCTAGAGTTTGGAGATCTCCAATGTCTTTGTTTATGAGTTCCATGATGATACGTTTTATGGCCTTGCAGACCAGGCTCATCAGGCTAATGGGGTGGTAGCTCCTGGGTTCTGTTGTGACCCCCCCCCCTTTGTGGAGTGGGATAACCGTCACAGTTCGCCATTCAATGGGCACAAAGCCTGAGGTGAGGCTATCATTGAACATGGTACTTAGGTGGGGTGCCAGTTCATTCTATAGTTCATGTGGAAAGCAGCCTGGGATGTTGTCAGGTCCCACGGATGCTGTGTTCTTGGCTTTGGAGAGTGAGTTTTTTACCTGTGCAGCCATGATTACAGGAACTTTGCATTCTTCCAGTATAAAGATGGGCCCTTTAGGGGGTGATGTGGGGGGTAAAGTTAGCACTGAACCTATCTGTCAGGATGCTGGCAATATCACTTGGTTCTGTATATTTAGTGTCGTGCTGTAACTCAGAGCAGATCTGAGTGTTGCCATTGAGATTCTTGACATAGCTATAGAATGCTTTGTGGTTGTCTTTAGAATCAGTGACAATTTTGTTTTCATAACTAGCTTTGGAGGATTTTATGAGGGATCTCAGCTTCTTACTGAGACTGACCAGGGAGTTCCTCCAATCATGGGATTTTACTCTTTTTTGCACCAGTTTCTTTCTTCTGTTGTAGAGTTTGTTTATGGCAGAAAACTGCCAGATTGGCTTTCTTTTTTTGGAGGATAGCATCTTGGTTCTGTTAGGGATAGCACGATCCATGCACTTGTGTAAGTGCTTATAAAGTGCATTTGTGTAGGATTCAGCAGTCGTACCTCTATTGTCCATCTGCATGGGTGCCGTGAAGTTTGCCACTTCTGTCTTAAGAAGCGTGAAGTTAGGCCTATCACCAAATACAGTGGCCCCTTTGGTACATGCAAGCATATTTCCTGGGTTGAAAATGCCCCAAAGATTTCTAACCAAGAAAATTAAAAAACTTTAAATATTTCAAAATATCCTGATATATTAGCATTGCTCTCTTTACACTCAGTAGCCTACCAGCTTGTCTGAGGTGACCTGGCATGAAATACCCAGTTCTATATGACGTCTATTTCTTTGCAAAACCAGAATCTTTGCAAACATCCAAAGTGGGGCCTAAATGTACACCATAAACAAGACTCACTGAAGGGATAGTTTCTTAATGCAATGTATTCTTAACTTATGGAATAAGGTACTATTTTGTCTACCTTCAAGGCTAGCCCTGATTACTGGATGTGGAGACACAAGTTTACACCAGGGTTATCATGTATGGCCCTGCTCATTTTGGAAGGTGGGCACTATTAAGTGCTCAAAGTGGGTGGCAATACCTTCTAAGTGTGTCTGCTTAAAGATGCATTTTGTTAGCCATCTTAATGTCCATGTGATTACTGGCCTATTCTCATTCTTCTGTTTCTTATGTCTTTAACTACATATGATTCATTTGTAGTTTAATGTGGAATACACTGAACATATTTGATGTTGAATTCATAACTCTGGGCCTTGGCTTACTTACTCTATTTTGCTAAATACTAAATACTAAATGCTAATATTTCTGCTGTGTGCATTGAAGGCACTGAAAGTAACTGTACATCACATGTGTACCTGTAATTGCAATATGTGATTGTTCCTTTGGGTAATCATTACATCTTATGCATGTCATCCTCTGCTTAACTGGATGTGAGTAGTATACTAGGTCCATTAGTCAAACTGCATATCCGTCTCTTCTGGGTATGATTCTGAATCCAGACTAGAGTAAGGAAATCATATGAGGCACTCCAAATAATTAAATATATGTGCTGTGTACATGTGATACTTGGTGGTTTTTGAGCAAAATATAAGGTGCGTATATGTGACAACAGGTGTTATTAGTGAAGAAGGGGGCATAGCATGAAGCCTAACATGGAGAGATACTTTTTATATGCTCCTTCTTGATCCCATTGTAATTCCATTTAAAGTATGTTAAATACAGCCTGTGGGTTTTGAAAATCTAAAATGGAGAACGCTAAACAGCACTGAAATCCTAATAAACTGGAGGAGGATCCCCCTAGTAGAGAGCTAAGAGACAACAGGCTTAAAATGTTGGAGGCAGCATCTCTAGAAACAAAAGCCCCCCCTAAGGAAACAACAAGTGAAACTGACTTCCAGAGAGACTGAAATGGTGGATATGCGGATCACAGTACAGAAACAAAAGGAGTGCACTGACGAGCAGAACTGGCTGACATTGCAAATAAAGGAAGATCTTTCCAATTTCAGGCTGAAGCTTGATAATGTGGACAATGGAGAGAAGAGAGGAAACATGAGACTGCCTGACATATAGGAGAAAATACAAGAGAAGGAGCTGTTTAGTTTCATACAATGCAAACTGCTGCCTGCTGCTAATGCTCCAGTCTTCCTCAGCTGGGAGATGGATTGCATACATCAATTAGGGGATGTTTATACTGACTTCTAAACCAAGACAAGTTATTTACAGGGTCTGCTCTTATACAAAAAGTGTTAACTGTTGAAAAATGCCCATCTAGTGCATGGCATTAAAATGAATAGCATAACAGTTTGTGTTTACTAAGACTTTTCCAAAGATAACTTTTATTGTAGAAGAGCTTACTTAGTAGTTATATAAAAGCTCAAAATGTGGTGATCTCATGGGTGACCTATTTGGCAATCTTAATCTTGGTAGTTGGTGAGCTGCAAAAGCTCTTCCATACTGTGGAGAATTCATGGCCAGTGGTCCTTATGGCTAAAGAAGCCCCACAAAATTCTTTTAGGTGAATGCAGAAGTTGCATGTGATGATGCAGTGACCCAGGGTTATAAGATGCCTATTGATGACATGGAATGGTTAGTAAATTGAAGGGATCATCATGGCGTGGAAACTTGGAAGTGTTATCTTCTGTGAAAAAATGCAAGGTGGATCATGTAGCAGAGATCCCACAAAGGGAGCATATCAAAATGCCAGAGGGGACTAGAATGGAGAAAATGGCTGATTAGGATGTGATGCCACCTTTATCAGTAAAAGAACACCTCAAATCAACTAGTAGATATGACAGAAGTCTGTAATGTTTAAGAAGATATGAAGCTCCTGCTTTATCATGGGACATATCACCTAACCTATTTCCTTTCCAAGTCTTTTCTCCTATCTCAAGATTTACTGAATATTGACCCACTTTAGAAACTAATGTATGTATTGTACATTACACTCTGTTTAATTGTGCTTTGCACTGTGCTTGTTCACTAGACCATATCTATGCAGTTTTCTAGGTAATTAGTCTGAAGTACTATGTTATTACTTACATTTCTGTATTTTATGTTTGTGATATGTTTTGTATTTCATCTGTACTGTGCCTGAAATTAGTCAATATTGATCAATGCACTACCCCACTAAACAAATATATACTTACATAAATAAATAAATAAATAAACAAGATATAGGAGGAAAAAAGTTCTGTTTTGAGAAAGGAAGGTGGTTGCTCAAGCCAAGCCAATGGACCTACTAGTGGTCAAAGATATGGATGATATGACAGGCAAGACATGGTTCAAAGGGAAGAAACACAGGCACCAAGGAAAGGGTTTGCCATGTTAAAGCATCTGCAGAAAATGTTGTAGAGCACAATAAGTGTTTCCTTTTTTGCTGGCCTTAATACTCAACAAACTGGGGGAAAATTAAGGAATTTTGGCAATCTGTTGTGATATGTGACCATTACAGATGTGACAATCATTATTTGATGCAAGTTAAGTATTGTTAAGAGATACCTTGTTTGTTTGCTAAATATACTTTGTACAATAGGTAGAAACTGAAAGTATGTGGGAAATGAACTGCACCTTTGAAATAGCCAAACATAGGCTATTGGTGTTAGTCACAATTGTTTAAGGCTACCATAAATGGATGTAAGGTGCTCTCTTCACAACTGTGGATATAGGGCATGGCATTACCCTTTTGCTCTTTTGGTCAGGAAGATATGTTGAAAGTGTTTATTCAAAATGTTTAAAGACAGAGGCTGACTAATGACTTTGGGCATGACAGGATATAACATAATTTATTGTCACTGGTAGCTTTTTGTTTCATATTTGTGAGATGTTTGCCAATAGAAAAAGTCTAATCACTATCGATCCTGACTAGATGGGATATCTCCGGGAGGGCAGATAAACTGGCATAATAGTTCGTGTTTATGATACATCTTCTAATGAGGTTACCATTATTACATATTTTGCATTATTTAGCTCATTATCCTTCTCTCTCATGCATAGGGTTATCTTTATTAATTTTTTTAACTTTTCTTTAGCTAACATTATCTATATGTATGCAGTTGCAAGTCCTTTAATGGTTTTGATTGTCCGAGAGATTCGTTAAAGATGTGTTAGGTCACACTGAGCTGATCGAGGGAAGGACACTGAGGAAACTCGGAGCTATAATATATAACATTAAGTATCCTGTTTTTTGTTTATTTTGTTCTTTATTTCTTTGTTATTTATAGCACTTTGTGTATTGTGTATTTTCTAGCTAGTTTCACTGTGTGTGAGGTATTAACTGGAAATTGTCCACATTTATTAAGCATCTGTTGGGTTGTTTGTTTCTGATAACTTGTTGCAGTTAAACTCTTTTTTCTAGAGGCTCCTTTAGCTGTTTAAAACTTTCATTTAAAGGCTCACTGCTGCTTTTCAGCTGTGAGAAACATTTCTGCAGTTTGTTCTAAATAGTGGGGATATTTGTAGCATTTCCATATTCAGGCTTGTATTTGCGCCTAGTGTTTGTGGAGGCTGTGTGTCTGAGCACATATTCAGGGACATCTTGGTTTAGCCAAAGCCATCAGGCATTTCAGTGAGAGAGAATTGTTTGAGGTCATTGGCTGACTGAGGTCACCTGGACTACAGCTTAGACTAAGCACCTCATTGGTTCTTTTGAGATTTCTTTCTTAAAAGCTGTCTCAGGTTTTAACTTTCTGTTACCTAAGAAGTTCATTTGTGAGTGTTCTGCTATTTCACACTGAGCTGATCAAAGGAAGAACACTGAGGAATCTCGGAGCTATAATATATAACATTAAGTATCCTGTTTTTTGTTTATTTTGTTCTTTATTTCTTTGTTATTTATAGCACTTTGTGTACTGTGTATTTTTCTATCTAGTTTCACTTTGTGTGAGGTATTAACTGGAAATTGTCCACTGTTATTAAACTTCTGTTGGGTTTTTGTTTCTGATAATTTGTTGCAGTTAAACTCTTTTTTTCTAGAGGCTCCTTTAGCTGTTTAAAACTTTCATTTAAAGGCTCACTGCTGCTTTTCAGCTGTGAGAAACATTTCTGCAGTTTGTTCTAAGTAGTGGGGATATTTGTAGCATTTCCATATTCAGGCTTGTATTTGGGCCTAGTGTTTGTGGAGGCTGTGTGTCTGAGCACATATTCAGGGACATCTTGGTTTAGCCAAACCCATCAGGCATTTCAGTGAGAGAGAATTGTTTGAGGTCATTGGCTGACTGAGGTCACCTGGACTACAGCTTAGACTAAGCACCTCATTGGTTCTTTTGAGATTTCTTTCTTAAAAGCTGTCAAAGGTTTCAACTTTCTGTTACCTAAGAAGTTCAGTTGTGAGTGTTCTGCTATTTCACACTGAGCTGATCGAAGGAAGGACACTGAGGAAACTCGGAGCTATAATATATAACATTAAGTATCCTGTTTTTTGTTTATTTTGTTCTTTATTTTTTGTTATTTATAGCACTTTGTGTACTGTGTATTTTTCTAGCTAGTTTCACTGTGTGTGAGGTATTAACTGGAAATTGTCCACTTTTATTAAGCATCTGTTGGGTTGTTTGTTTCTGATAACTTGTTGCAGTTAAACTCTTTTTTTCTAGAGGCTCCTTTGGCTGTTTAAAACTTTCATTTAAAGGCTCACTGCTGCTTTTCAGCTGTGAGAAACATTTCTAAAGTTTGTTCTAAGTAGTGGGGATATTTGTAGCATTTCCATATCCAGGCTTGTATTTGGGCCTAGTGTTTGTGGAGGCGGTGTGTCTGAGCACAAATTCAGGGACATCTTGGTTTAGCCAAAGCCATCAGGCATTTCAGTGAGAGAGAATTGTTTGAGGTCATTGGCTGACTGAGGTCACCTGGACTACAGCTTAGACTAAGCACCTCATTGGTTCTTTTGAGATTTCTTTCTTAAAAGCTGTCTCAGGTTTCAACTTTCCGTTACCTAAGAAGTTCAGTTGTGAGTGTTCTGCTATTTCACACTGAGCTGATCGAAGGAAGGACACTGAGGAAACTCGGAGCTATAATATATAACATTAAGTATCCTGTTTTTTGTTTATTTTGTTCTTTATTTCTTTGTTATTTATAGCACTTTGTGTACTGTGTATTTTTCTAGCTAGTTTCACTGTGTGTGAGGTATTAACTGGAAATTGTTCACTTTTATTAAGCATCTGTTGGGTTGTTTGTTTCTGATAACTTGTTGCAGTTAAACTCTTTTTTCTAGAGGCTCCTTTGGCTGTTTAAAACTTTCATTTAAAGGCTCACTGCTGCTTTTCAGCTGTGAGAAACATTTCTAAAGTTTGTTCTAAGTAGTGGGGATATTTGTAGCATTTCCATATCCAGGCTTGTATTTGGGCCTAGTGTTTGTGGAGGCGGTGTGTCTGAGCACAAATTCAGGGACATCTTGGTTTAGCCAAAGCCATCAGGCATTTCAGTGAGAGAGAATTGTTTGAGGTCATTGGCTGACTGAGGTCACCTGGACTACAGCTTAGACTAAGCACCTCATTGGTTCTTTTGAGATTTCTTTCATAAAAGCTGTCTCAGGTTTCAACTTTCTGTTACCTAAGAAGTTCAGTTGTGAGTGTTCTGCTATTTCACACTGAGCTGATCGAAGGAAGGACACTGAGGAAACTCGGAGCTATAATATATAACATTAAGTATCCTGTTTTTTGTTTATTTTGTTCTTTATTTCTTTGTTATTTATAGCACTTTGTGTACTGTGTATTTTTCTAGCTAGTTTCACTGTGTGTGAGGTATTAACTGGAAATTGTCCACTTTTATTAAGCATCTGTTGGGTTGTTTGTTTCTGATAACTTGTTGCAGTTAAACTCTTTTTTCTAGAGGCTCCTTTGGCTGTTTAAAACTTTCATTTAAAGGCTCACTGCTGCTTTTCAGCTGTGAGAAACATTTCTAAAGTTTGTTCTAAGTAGTGGGGATATTTGTAGCATTTCCATATCCAGGCTTGTATTTGGGCCTAGTGTTTGTGGAGGCGGTGTGTCTGAGCACAAATTCAGGGACATCTTGGTTTAGCCAAAGCCATCAGGCATTTCAGTGAGAGAGAATTGTTTGAGGTCATTGGCTGACTGAGGTCACCTGGACTACAGCTTAGACTAAGCACCTCATTGGTTCTTTTGAGATTTCTTTCTTAAAAGCTGTCTCAGGTTTCAACTTTCTGTTACCTAAGAAGTTCAGTTGTGAGTGTTCTGCTATTTCACACTGAGCTGATCGAAGGAAGGACACTGAGGAAACTCAGAGCTATAATATATAACATTAAGTATCCTGTTTTTTGTTTATTTTGTTCTTTATTTCTTTGTTATTTATAGCACTCTGTGTACTGTGTATTTTTCTAGCTAGTTTCACTGTGTATGAGGTATTAACTGGAAATTGTCCACTTTTATTAAGCATCTGTTGGGTTGTTTGTTTCTGATAACTTGTTGCAGTTAAACTCTTTTTTTTAGAGGCTCCTTTAGCTGTTTAAAACTTTCATTTAAAGGCTCACTGCTGCTTTTCAGCTGTGAGAAACATTTCTGCAGTTTATTTCCCATCCTCCCTCCCTGTTGGTATAGTGTTTTTATAGTTTGTGGCTTTGCAGTTGCCCGCCCCTAGTGTAAATTTGATCTGGGACCCTCCTCCCAGTCTAGTGTCATTACCTCATTCTACCCAGTACAGGGAGAACATTTGAGAAGGCCAATCAGCTTAGTTTCTGCTACTCCTTTCTCTCTTTCCACTAACAAAAAAAAAAAAAAAAAACGTTTTCTAAGCTTGTTTCTTGCCTTTCCTGTGGGTAGTCTAGCCTAGTTATAGATTTGCTGTGTCCAGGACTATTTGTAGGCTTCTAGGGCCCAAGCCTTTCTGTGTTGGAGGGAAGCCTTCTAGCTTAATTTTGTTTCTTAGAACTAGCCAGTTTTTTGTTTCAGCACCTGTTCAGAACTTATTGTAAGCATTAAATAAGCTACAAATTACTACAGCACTCAACTTTCCTCACTGTCTAGAGGAAAACAGTTTCTAGTAGTTAACAAATAAGCACCTATCCAGGCAAGTCTAAAGGTCAGTCCCCGGTGTTTTCTTCTGTCTACCTGATGAATCTGGGCATCTTGGGGCAATGCAGTAATTGCCTCATGTACATAGACAACCCTTTCCTCCTACCACCAAACACTATAACCTGTGAGAAATGCACTTATATAGCCAAACTGGAAACAAAGCTCTCTTCACCCAAGACTGGACTAGACAGTCAAGAGGAGAAGGTAAACACTTGCACCACACCACACTCAGCACATAGTCCCTCAAAACCTACACCACCAAAACACACACATAGAAACACAAAACACACACCTACATTCGGGGAGGCTCTCAGTAAAAACCTGCCCAAGCAACAGGGACCTCCAAAGCAGAAACACAAGCAACCTCCACCCCCCCAACACAACCCAAATGACACATAGCCCACAAACTCAGTGTGCCACTCAACCACAGGCCATAAGGCATAACAACGTACCCAACACTCTAGTCATAGGTGACTCTATAGTTAGGCACACTGATGTTCCACTCACCAGGCTAAACAAGGAGAAAGTTACTGTCAGCTGCCTGTCGGGTGTCAGGATCCGCCACATAACGCATGCACTCAGGTCACTCCACAACAAGTACAAATATGACTCTGTCATTGTCCATGTTGGTGTGAATGACCTGAGACATACCTCCTTGGACTACATGAAAAGGGACATGGAGGAGCTGTCCGATCTTGTAGCCCAGGCAGGTATGACCCTAGCCCTGAGTAGCATCCTGCCATCACCCAGAATGATACCACAGTACAAGGACAAAATGATTGACTTCAACAATTGGCTAAGCTTCTGGTGTCATTCTAAGGGGATCCAGTATCTGTCTGCCTGGGATGACATGATCGACAAGCCACGATGCTTTGCCAGAGATGGCCTGCACCTGTCGCCCCTGGGATTCCGGATACTGGCTAAGGCTCTAGCCACCTCTATAGTGCTTTTTTTAGGCAAGGTTCAAATGACAAATTCACCACCCTAACAGGTACAGGCAAGAAGAATCTGAGGGTATTGCTACTCAATGCTAGAAGTCTAAACCTCAAAATGCACTCTCTCGAGGCACTCCTTAAAATGGAGAACATCGACATCTGTGCAGTCACAGAGACCTGGTTCAAGGCTCCAGAGAGTACCCCTGCATTACCAGGCTATAATTCATACCACACCTTTCGGCCACCTAACCTGGACTGAAACACTAAAGGCGGAGGCATGTCCATATTCATTAAGGATATCCACACCTCCAGGCTAGTTGCTCAGCATAATGCATCCGAGATTATCCAAGTGCAACTAACTCTGGGCAAGACCACAATCCAAATTGTAGCTTGCGACAGATCCCCCACCATGCCCCAGGATTCCCACTCCTCATTTCTTAATACACTGGAAAATATTAGGGTACAACCTAACACCCTAATAATGGGCGATTTCAACTCCCCTACCATTAACTGGAAAAACTACTCATGTACCAACTCTTGTGCTCAACGTTTTCTGGAATTCATAAATTCCAATGCCATGGATCAACTTATCCACACCCCCACCAGGGGCAGCAATATCCTAGACCTGGTTATTACCAACATGGGCAACCGGTGCTCCACACCAGAGGTCAATTCCTCGTTGGTCATATCCGACCATAAGCTAATCACCCTAGACATCCACATCCCTCCCCCACCTCCCATTAGGGAAACCACAGTAAAGGATTTCTCCAAAGCCAACTTCATGCACTTTAAGACATAAGTGGCAAACTTCACGACACCCATGCTGACGGACAATAGAGGTATGACTGCTGAATCCTACACAAATGCACTTTATAAGCACTTACATGAGTGCATGGATCGTGCAATCCCTAACAGAACCAAGATGCTATCCTCCAAAAAAAGGAAGCCAATCTGGTGGTCCCCTGCCATAAACAAACACTACAACAGAAGAAAGAAACTGTTGCAAAAAAGAGTAGAATCCCATGATTGGAGAAACTCCCTGGTCAGCTTCAGTAAGAAGCTGAGATCCCTCATAAAATCCTCCAAAGCTAGTTATGAAAACAAAATCGCCACTGACTCTAAAGACAACCAGAAAGCATTCTATAGCTATGTCAAGAATCTCAATGGCAACACTCAGATCTGCTCTGAGTTACAGCACAATGGCACTAAATATATAGAACCAACGGATATTGCCAACATCCTGGCAGATAGGTTCAGTGCTAACTTTACCCCGCTGTCATCCCCTAAAGGGCCCATCTCTATACCAGAAGAATGCAAAGTTCCTGTAATCACAGCTGCACAGGTAAAAAACACACTATCCAAAGCCAAGAACACAGCATCCATGGGACCTGACGACATCCCAGGCTGTATTCTACATGAACTATAGAATGAACTGGCACCCCACCTAAGTACCATGTTCAATCATAGCCTCACCTCAGGCTATGTACCCACTGAATGGTGCACAGCGACAGTTATCCCACTGCACAAAGGGGGAGCCACCACAGACCCTGGAAACTACCGCTCCATTAGCCTAATGAGCCTGGTCTGCAAGGCTATGGAGCATATCATCATGGAACTTATAAACAATGACATTGGTAATCTCCAAACTCAGGACCCCACCCAGTTCAGGTTTGTAAAAGGCAGATCATGTCTCCTAAACCTGATAGACTTCTTTGAAGCAGTCACCAAAGCCGTAGATGAGGGTAAGGTGGTTCACACAGCCTATCTAAATCTTGCCAAGGCTTTTGACACCATTCCCCACTCTGGAATTATAGATAAACTCACTAAACTAGGTATAAATCCCTATGTCACAAGATAGGTTGCCAACTGGCTCACTGACAGAACCCACACTGTGAAAGTAGTAGACTCCAAATCCAGCTTCAGACCAGTGACAAGTGGAGTACCACAGGGTTCAGTCCTGGGTCCTCTCCTGTTTAGTATCTACTTCTCTGAAGTACAGGCCAACACAGAAGGTCTTTAGCTAACGAAGTTTGCAGACGACTGCAAACTAGGAGCCATAATCAAAACTCCAAAAGATGTGGACATCCTACAAAAGGGCCTTGCTGAGATAGATGCCTGGTGTCAAAGCCATGGCCTCAAGCTCAATGCCAAAAAGTGCATTGTCATTCCTTTTGGTAAAAACTCAGTACCCATGAACTACCACATAGGTGGTAGTCTACTTAACACTGAAAGTGTGATAAGAGACCTTGGGACACAGGTGGACAGTAGTCTCTCCTTTGATAATCACATTGCAACAGTAGTTAGGAAATCCTTCTATGTGGCACACCTCATCACAAAAGGTTTCTCATCCAGGAAAAAAGAGGTAATTGTTCCCCTCTACTCGTCACTCTTTAGACCCATTATAGAGTACAATGCCCCTTTTGGTATGTACCTCACAAGACATCTACAACAACTGGAAAGGCCACAGAAATACCTCACAAAGAGGATTACTGGCCTCAAAGAGATACCCTATGCAGACCGTCTCAAAAAACTGCAGCTTTACTCCGTTGCATATCGCCTACTCAGAGGCGATCTCTGCTTAACACACAAAGCTATGTCAAACCCAGAGCTTTTAGACATGCTCCACTTAAAGAAATCCCAATCCCTATGAGCTACACACTCTAGGGACCTAAATCTCATCACCACAATAAACAGAACATGCTAGAGGGATAGATTCCTGTCCCAGAGACTTCCCATACTCTGGAACAACCTACCTATCTATATCAAACAAAGCTCCTCATTAGCACTGTTCAAGAAAAATCTTGATGATTGGATGGGAGATAGGAAATTGACCCCGGGGATCACTTCTGTGGCTCTGCTCGACAGTGGCACAGGAAAATTATTTTCTTGGGTGGCAAAAGCCAGGGTACCTTTGGCTAGGCTTATATAGGCCCTAGGGCCAATAGCCTAGTACCTACCTATGAACCTATGAACCTATAATGATGAGATAATAAGTCTTCTTTAAATGTGAGGCTGCAGAATAGCAGAAGTAATTTAGGAGAACAGGGGGCTAACATGTGGGTTCTGAGCAGTAAATCAACTTAGAGGCACCTAAGCTCCATGTCTAGGTGTAGTTTATCCTTAGTCTAAGGGCAATTTAATACTAGCCCAAAGCATGGAGTGTAGGAGAGAGGTGGCTAAGAGATTTCAAAGATTTTATTAGGGCAGAAAAGTAGGATGTACTGCAAAGTATGCCACTTGAACATGGGATTTTGTCATCCTGCAGGGGACAAATTACAGTAAAGATTGTGCAGGGAGCATGGAGATATTATCTCCCTTCAGGAGACTGTTGAGAAAGAGTGAAGCATATGAGGTGTAGGATTTGTCAGGTTTTAAGGACTAGCTCTGTTGATGGAGGAAGGAAAAGAAGGGTTCAAATTATGACCAACAAGAGATTAGAAGGACAGGTGCAGTTCCTTAAGAATAATATGTTTAGCAGGTGTGTTATAGTGGGAGTTGTTACTAGGTGTATTCAGTTTAAGCTAGGATGATCCTCTCTGAATTGAATGAGATATAGCAGTGGGGCACTCCTCCTATGGAAAAGGATATTGTTTGGTTTTATGTGATAACTTTGGGCAGGCTTTACTGCTATTATGGTAGAAGGGGGTCTTATAATAAGGCCTGGTTGATTTTGTTGTAATGGTAAAAAATGGTGGGTTGATGTATGAAGTGCCAGACTCCCATCCATTTAGGGTTATACCTTCTCCAAAGATGAGGGGATACAAGCTATCAGAACAGACAGATTTTGTTGAGAATACTCAAAAATTCTGCCACTATATTCAGTATCCCACAGACTGCTAAGAGGGGGGTTGTGTCTGGCATACAAGGCATCCTCTGACCCAGTACTGTTGGACTTACTGCACACCAGCAAGTCAAAAGGCATTAGAAATACTTGATCTAGGGATAAACCTCTTCTGCAACATCAACAGAATTGTTTGGAGGGACAGGTATATATCATAGAGGATACCACTGCTCTGGAACAGACTCCCCATCCACTTAAAACAAAGTTTATCCCTGTCCATATTCAAGTGCAACCTTGATCTACAGATAGGAAATAGAAAATGTATCGCAAGTCTGCCTTCTGGACTACTAATGGTCAGATACAGCTTCTAAATGATTTATCTTATGCATGGGACCCTCAGATTGTCTATGGTATGATCCCAGTTATTATCATTAGGGGTAATATATCACTATCAGCCTCTGTTGATATTGCAGAAGAGGTAAGACCAATCTCTAGCCAAATAGAATAGGTTTATTTGAGCATAAAAAAGGAAATTTGATAGCCTTAAAATGGCTAGCAAGGGCAGCTAGCCTAGTACTTCCTTATGAACTTATAAAGAGCAGTTAGTCTGTCTTAAAGTGAAAGATTTGGTCTAAAGTAATAGAAATTTATCTAATCATACTGATATATCTGTACAGGGTGGACAGGTTAGCAGTGAAACAGTGAAAGTGGAAGCCCTGCTTGTGGGTTAAAGTTGAAAGAGAAAGCAAGAGATTTCCAGGTTTATCAGGGAGCTCTAAAAGGCTAATGATAAAAGGGAAAAGCAACAGTGTATGTGTAATGGGGTGTAATTAAATATGCAATGCAAAACATGTTATGAAGAAGGGTGATACTAGAATACAAAGGACCAGTGAGTATTGAGGATGTGGGAGAAATGCTTAAAGTACCAGTGAGTTGGATTGACTAAAGTCAACCAATGAAGAAGAAAGAGCATTGTATGCTGGGAGGAAAGGATACTGTGATCCTTAATAAATGAAGTGGAAAGAATAGTGGTAGTGAGCGCACTAGTAAAGAAGCAAGATTTTTGGTGGTTTCAGGAGAAGAAAGTGAGTAGATACCTGGCATAGAAGCTTAAAGGGTTGAGGGGGAGTAGACTATAATTTGAATTTAGAGATAGTAGGGGGTCAATAGTTAGAGGCAGAGAGGGTGTTAACAGAATGTAATTCTATATGAATATATATGTCAGCTAAAAGTGGGATTTAAGAAAAGGAAGAACAGAGGGGAAATGGAAATTAGATACTGGCAGAGAGTCAGATCTCTAAGGAGCTGAATGATCAGATAGATGCACCTATCATGTTGAAAAAATGTGTTAGAATAGTTCAGAGACTTAAAAATAGGGTTTCTCAGTACCGTCTTAATGCATGGGCACACTTGGCAGTTGCCCAGGGGACCTAAGAGCATAGGGGTGCCATGCTAATCTATATATGTTGTGACTTGCTGTCAATAAATAAATAAATACTACACTATACTAAATTATAAATATTAGAAGAATTATGAAAATGAAAAAAAGCATTGTACAGTAGAGCATCTATCGTCCGAAATATCAGTTATCAAATGCAGTCTTCCAGCAATTGCATCTGTACATGCATCACCTGTTCTTCCTAATGCACAGAATTTAACATTCTGCTTATTGCTGTGTGTGGGTGGGTGTAAAATGCCCCACTTAGGGATTTTGGTATTTAGTGCTACTTTGTTCAGGCTCAAACCGTGTACCTTAGGTACAAGATCCTGAATTCTCTACCCCTACCACCACTTGTGTTTGGCTCATACTTCTGGTCTGTTCCTCTTAAAACATGTGGTTTCCTGCAAATTAATGACTGGATTCACTAAATAGAGTAATGGCAGCCATTTAAGTTTCAGTCTTCCTATATTTCAGGAAATGCATGGTAACATAAAACTTTTTATCCTAGCAACTTTCTAAAATTATACAAGTAATATTTAAAATGTGTCCCTGGTTTTGGGCCTTTGTCCCCCCCCATAAATTTTGGCTTTTTTCAGATTTGTTGTGCTTCAAAGTTGAGAGATATGGTTGAGTGTCAAGTGCATTTTACAAGGAGCTGAGAGCTTCCGGGGTAAAAGAAGTTCAGTACTGCTTATGACAAGTTGTTTACAATGTGCAACTGTTGTTTAGCAAATTATATAATTATTGTGCTAAAGGATTTGGAAGCATTGCTAGTAACACAACAGATAGTATACTTGCTTTTTATGCAGAAGGTTGTGGGTTCTACTCCCACGGTATACAGGTGGATTGCTGATACTGTTTTATATCCGGTTCAGTTATATGTTTGATTATCTGAACTACCCTAGGTTCCAATTAGTTTGGATAATTGACTCTGTACAGTATATAAGCTGTGAACTGAAATACCTTTGCCGCTCCTTTAAAATCACACATATATATTTAAATATTGATTATAATTTTCTAACAAGTGGAGCAACTTTTGTGGTCATATTTGTGGATCAGTCTTATTTGTAGGTAGTCGTAGTACTGGACTACTACTTTACATACAAAGTTTTGAAGGTGTTTACTTTCCTCATTGACCTGAATTTTCTACAGTTGAAACTGCACTAAACCATGTTTTATTTTATTTTTTTAATTTTTTTCGAATATCAGTGAATAACCCTTTTACCAGATACAAAACGTAGTGTTTTGAGTGGAGCGCAGAAGAGGAAAAGAGCTGGAGAAGAGAAGGAAAAATGTACAAACTTCCAAAATGAACATCCCGGTTGAACCCAGGTGCAATGCCATCAGCTACTAATATTGCTCCTTCAAATATAGCATCCACATCTACATCCTCTCCTGCATCCAATCATCCAGTTCCAGCAGACAAACCAGTGGTATCATTACCTGTTCCTACTACTGGGGATATTCCACAAGAGGAAATATCCAAATTTGTAACAGTGAAGGAGTTTGTAATCCAACACACAGATTTGGGGCTATGGAACATACTAACACAGTGAATTGTTGGATTCATAGTGGGCCATCATCATGTCAGAATCATGACAGCAACTTTTCAAACTCACACAGAGTGTATAAAGGAGCTGGAGGTGAGAATACTCAGACAAGGTATTTATCAAAGAATGACATCAGCTGTGCAATGTCGAGTGTGTAAAACGTGAATGGCTACTCTATTTACCTTCCCAAGGTCATTTGTACTGCTTTGTATGTCATCTGTTGTCCAAGACAGAGTCTTCCTTTGCTACATTAGTATTCAGTGATTGGAAATACAGCAATGTTATCGTCGAACATGAAAATGGAGAAGAACATAAGTGCATGATGGCATATTTGATCCAACATAAAGAAACTGGAAATGTAGATTCTTTGTTACTTGAACATCATTGCTCAGAGCAGTACTGGCATAAAGTGTGGACACGTGGTCTCTGTAATTCACTTTCTTGCCTCTAGAGGCTTGCCATTTCATGGAGAAAATCTAATTACTGGGTCAACAAAAAATGAAAACTAGGTATTCTAGAGCTGTTGAGTGAATTTGACCCTGTTTTGGAAGAATATCTCAAACTGTATAGAAATCATAGAAAAGGGACCCAATCATATTTATTGGCACATTTGTGAGGGATTTATTGAATTAGTAGGACATCATGTTTTTTGTGCTATTGTTGAAGAAATAAAAGAGTTAAAGTATTACTCAATAAGTGTGGATTCCACTCCGGACATCTCACACACTGATCAACTAACATTTACTGTCTGGTACATTCAAGGATGTGAGCCTGTGGAACGCTTCATTAAGTTCAACCCCATTTTTTCTCATGCAGCAAAGAGTCTAGCAGACACTGTTGTGGATTTCCTTAATGAAAACCAAATTCCGCTATCAAACTGCTGTGGTCAGTCTTATGATAATGCCTCAAATATGCCTGGACACTATACTGGATTGCAAGCACAGATTTATCAACTGAATGAGTTCGCCATCAATACCCCCTTTGCTGGACACACCCCGAACTTGGTGGGAATAAAAGCATCAGTGCGTTTTATACAGAATGTAAAATTATTTGACTTTGTTCAGCATCTGTATTCTTTTTTTCTCTGCTTCTACACATTGATGGAATGTTCTGGCATCATCTTTAGTAAAATATGTTGTGGTCAAGCATCTGTCTGACATGAGATGGTCATCAAATTTTAATGCTGTTCATGCTCTGTATGGGGGTTCCAAGAAAATTAAACATATACTGGATTCTGTATCAGCTGACACTGAACAAGAAGTGAACACAAGGCTAGAGGCAGAAGGACTGAGCGAGAAAATGGAGAACCTGGAAATGATCTTTCTGACAATTCTTTGGAATGACATTTTTGAAAAAGTGATCAAAACAAGTAATGTCCTGCAGTCAGCGGATGTAAACATATACTTGTTGCCATGAATCTTTTTGAGTCTCTGAAAAACTGTCTTCAGGAAATTAGAGACAGATTTAGTGAATATGAATTAAAAGCCAGGAGAAGGTGTCCAGATTCAGATTTTAGCTATGTGAAAAAACGGGAATGAAAGTGAAGTGTGTGTTTAACTAGATATGATGGATCAGAAGAAAAGGTACTTCTCACTAAAAGTGAAAAGTTCAAGGTAGAAACATTCCTTTCTGTTTTGGACTTTTGTCTGAACTGAAACAAATGTGCAGAAGCTTATTCATTGATTGGGAATCTGTTTCCCTTCAGTGAATTGAAAACAATTGGTTCTGATGAGCTGAATGAAAAGTGTGAAAATCTGGCTAACATATCACAAAGACCTTGATTATGTTGACCTTTTAAATGAATGTGTTCATCTCAAGCACTACATTGCTGTTGGTGACAATTGTGAGACTCTTCCTGAATTGTACAGAAAATTAATTTTGGACAACTTGAAATCTGTGTTTCCCCAATGCTGAAATTGCACTCGAGTATTCATGTGCATAAAAGACTAAAATGTATATCAGCTTTACAGCACAATGGGGCAGCAGCACTTGAATTGGCTTTCACTTATGTGCATGGAGAATGACGTCCTCAAGACCACTGACTTCAAGTCAATCATAAAGCAATTATGGGCAAAGAAATTTCACAAATGTTTATGTTGAACACTTGATTAATAAATATTTCATAATAATTTCATACTGTGTCAACTGCATCTGTATGGTTTACTAGTTATATCATTAATTTGTTGAAATTTTTGTATTTTTCAAGTGTCATGTTATATTATTTAAATGTTTATGTTGACTAATCTTTGCTGTACAACATGTTTTTTAATGTTTAAACACTGATTTTGTCAAAAGTATCAATAAATATTTGTTTAATTTTGTTGGCCATTCTCATTTTTATTCCTGTGAGTGGTTGTGTAGGTAGGGTCCCCAATGCACTGCTTTGCCCAGGGGCCAGTAATGCTGTTAAGATGGCCCTGGGTTTACTGGAGACTTTTATAAGGTAATTGGCAAGGTGTTTATTCTGACCCTCTGTGAGATTTTTACTGAGGGTGTAAATACAATTACTTTAACAGAATTCTTCACTAGAGCCAAGGTTATTTTGATACCAAAGGGTAAACATGATGCTTTGCATCCTGGTAACGTCAGACTATTATCATTGCCAAATGCAGATGCTAAGATCCTGACAATGGTTTTGACCAGTATATTGGAAGGGCCACTCCATTTTGGTGCATGCATGATAGAAATCATGTTTTAAGAGTAGGACTGCTGTGGTAGCTGGTGGCTTTTGAAAGATTTTATGAAGAGGGAGGAAGAAGAGGTAGTAATGGATCATGCTAGAATTATATGATACCAAAATAACATTTGATACATTAGACAGGGATTTCCTGATTTCCGGTACTGGCTATGACATAGGTAAGTCCTAAATTTTGTAAATGGATTATGCAGGCAAAATGAAATAAAGTTGGTTAGAAATGGACTGTTATCAAAGGAGGTTTGGGGGTAAACAGGTGCACCAGGAAGGTATGCCCACTTTCACCTAACTTGTTTCTTTTACTGATTGAATTGTCACAGAAGGTTAGGACCATTCTTAGCAGATCATAGGGTGAATGGGAATTTTCATCCAGTTTGCATATTACTGTATACTAGTAACAGATAGTTTAGATTTGGTGATGGGATGGGGGATGATAAATCTTTGAAAACTTTAAAAAGATTGAAACCTAGAGTAATTCAAGCATGACAGTAATACTCTATGGCTGGGAATGTAATGGGCCCATCAGTGGTGGAATGGATTTAAAGGTTAAAAAAAACGTTAAGTATCTAGGTATTAGGACAAAAGGTCGTAGCAGTGAGACAATTAAATTTAATTGCACTGAATTGTTTCAACAGCTCATTAGCATTTTAGGTATGTGGAATACAAGGGTGATTACACTGTTATACAGATGCAGATTTAGTCCACAGCATTATATCTGTTGAGACAATTTCCTGTGGCTAAGGATGTTAAGTGGATTTAATAAACATAGGTATGCTGTGGTAGATTTAGGATGGAAAGTCAAGGTAATCATATTGGTAGGGAGAGGTTCAGACTGCCACAAAAATATCAGGTGTAGGACATGCTAGGCCATTTGCATGCTTTGGCTGCTTCAACATCATTTGTTGTAAGAGAAAATGAGGAAATATCAAGACTTTGGAAGATGAAGACCCAGACAGAATGAGAGGTGCGGAATGTTGAAGCAGGAATTTGGAGGAATTTTTGAGAAGGTGTGGATTTATAGAGATTTACATAAATAAACTTTCAAATTCATCCATCTAATATAATCCTGCAGTTAGAATTACAGTGTGTTTTGTTGACAGGAAAAGGTAGAGGATGAGACAGATCTGAAATTTAAAAAATACTGCAGGATTTTAGACACACATATATATATATAAAAAATATATATATATATATATATATATATATATATATATATATATATATATATACATATATATTATAGCTAACAATGAGTGTCGGACTTGTGTGGGAACACAAGTAATGCTGACATCCAAGGAAAGTGGGAGGTAGAAAAGAAGATGTGGGACGTTGGTGAAATAGGGACACAGAGGGGATGCTGGAATAGGAACATCTGAGAGAAAGTCAGAGGGCATGGACATTTTTTTTTTTTGGTTAAATAGGTCCCTTTTTATTTCACTTTTTTAAGAATAGAAGGAAAGGTACAGATAAGGAAAGTGGAGAAGAAGGCCATCATAGCAGGTAGACCCACAGAACAAATATCATAATACATGACAAACAAAGGTTGGAAAATAACAGTGAAGACATGTAAGTTACACAGATTGCACACTGCACAACATGGGCAATGCGAAGCTGTCATGCAGAGTGGGGATGCATACCTACCATGGTTAAAAGCAGAAAAACATATCTACCTATGCACTATCACATTGCAACATGTTGCAAACTGTGTGTTAGTCATACCTGGATGTGTATAACCAATGGTAGATATGTGTTGCAGGGTAATAAATAAGGATCACAGTACAAACTGGATAAATAAACACATATCCAAGTAGTCTGTCAGCAGTGACAGTGTAAGCCAAGCAACATCACAGATGAGCAAATGCAGGTCTAACAATGCTAGATAACTCTAGCAGAGGACATAACCGAAGCTCCAACCATGCATGTAAAGGGAAAATAACCAAGCACAGTGCCAAACAGTAGTACTGCAGCAAAGCAGCAAAATGTCTGCTAAATATAGGTGTCCACAACCCAAACAGACGTGTAATGGAGTGCGTATGTCACATGCATATGTCATTTCAAAGGCAACATACAGGTGAAGGCATATATTTATTGCTAACATTGGCCTAAACGGAGGGTACACGAAAGCAAGGTTAATACACATACACACACCGATGACATGTCAGAATATTTACAAAAAATATAATCAGCAGCTTAAAAATATAGCAGGTTGTGTATATGGATTTCAACAGTGTACACTGGTTAATGCACAAGTATAATAAGAACAAGAATGTATTGCAAGCAATAGCCAATGACCTGTGTGCAGATGTCCTGCATCTGCAAAATGACCATACATGTAGCACATGTTCACCACGTCAACAACGTAATATATGGCAATGGTCAATAACTGCAACAAAGGCAAATGTATAATCAAAATATAATATAGAAATATGAAGGTAGAAGGGAGGTGTGCAACCTGGGACTGCATCATGGAAAAGCAGGACAGGGTAAGTGGACACACTGCAAATGCATGCGTGCAGCACACAGGTTGCTGTAAAAGCTAACCCAAAAGACATTTAAGCAAATGTATGTCACGTGGGCAGACTACATTACTGATGTCCACAGGAATGGCCATGCATAAATAACACAAACACAGTTTGTTTTTCTTTCATCTTTTCCCAGTTAGGGGTCGCCACAGTGGAACTCCCGTCTGCTAATGGTTGGCAGTAGATTTTTACAGTGCCAAGGTGCCAGCTCAATGCCCAACCTTCAATGAAGGCACACCTATTCATGCATGTCTTTCAAACGCTACTCGACCATGGGGAGGACATGCAGACTCCACACAGAAGGCGCTCCATCTGAGAATCGAATGGGAGAACCTCTTGCTGTGAGGCGACAACACTACCGCTGCACCACCATGGCTTCAAATAACACAAACACAGTAATGTGCAGTTATGTAACATCAACATGCATAGGTAAGTAAGCTAAGATTTTCAAGCACATACACATATACTGTCATGCAAGTGTGGAATAAACAACTGCAGGTGTATGTCATGCACCCTGCTCATTACTTGAGCAGATGACACCCTGTGAGTATCATTACCGCACATCAGTAATAAGTCAGTGAATGGTCACATGTCAAATGTACAATTGTGTGCCACTGTGGATCCAACCATGTGCAGAGGCATGCACAACCAGTTAATGTGTACAATTATTTGTGGAAGGTGTGAATGTATATGAGTCAGTAAGGGGAGTAGAAATGTGACATAAAGCAAACAAGGTGTAATGTACTGTTACCAAATAAATTATCTGTACCACTGTGCATATATTAATGCTGCATTGGTGTTTTATGCAGTCAGAAAAGGAGGACTGCACATAACTGTGACATACCTATATATGACCCCACATTGCATCAACATTGCCAATGCATGGCACACAGCACCACACCCCGCCAGTGTGGCACCATGACAACTGTCATGCAAAACACATGGGAAATGATATGCCCTCCTGTTGCACATGCATAATATGTCAATACACAAATCCAAACCATACCACAGTGGTAATGCTGGATGATGGACAACATCTGGTGTCTGTCAATTGCCCTCAGTAAAACACATGTTTGCAGTCTAATTGTTGCAACACTAGCTGCAGGTTAACTGCCACAATGCATAGGCACCTGAGTATGAGAGGATAGTGTAATGTATTAATGTGTCTCATAAACACATTGAAACATAATTAAATGCCACATGACGATAACATATAAGCATGTCAGCTACATGGTATGCATGCACAAGAGTGCATATATAGTCCAATAAATTATATGGCAATCAGCATCTTGGCAGCATAACACAATTGGAGCACAGAGACAATGCTTATGGGCTTGAGGGGCCAGGCTGATGGGGGTAAGCTTCACGAGTAATCTCCTGGGCTATCTTCCTGAATGAGTCATGCATATCCAGTACCATATCCTGAAAGAAGTTTCCCATCATTTCATCTGTGTTTGGAACACATGAGTCACAACCTCACAGATCTCCTCCAGATAATCATCTCTGTTCCAGTTCCTCGTTTCGTCTTCTCTGGGGTGCAACAGGCATGATGACTTAGACAGGTGCGGGTCCAGCTTCTTCATCATTGTTGTCATCATTGTCACCTGATGATGACTTTGGAAGTGGCCTAGCATGTGTTCATTGTCTGTGTCTGATAGGTGAACACCCAAGGGTCCCGTTCTCTGTCAAAACAAACTGCAAAACATGACATTATGAAAAGTAAATGTCTATCATGCAGAACATTCCCATGAAGATCATAGCTGACTTTAATATGAAACTGATGTGCATATCTGCAATATAGCACACTTAATCAACATACCATCTACTGGTGAGTTACACAAATAAATATATGAGACTGAAGGTATAGACGCATACCTACATTTTTTATTTAAAACACTGTTCAGTTTTAACTGTTGCAAACATTCGCAAGTATCACAAATATAATCAACTCAAATTCTGCTAGCGAATGGCTCGTAATGCACATAACAAATTCCCTGTGTCACTTTATCTATAATTATGGACATGAACAATAATAGGACATGTCAGGGAGAATGTATCCATCACTAATGTGAGCAGTTCAGTCAAGGCTGTGTAACAGCATGCATACCACAGCTTACCAGCTGGAGTCACCACATCATCTGAGCATTTGAATACTGCTCACCATGCATGACAAGCATATACAAAGCGAGCACATATAACATGTCCTGACATTTGAATGGAAGCATGCTTGACACTGCCTCATACCACATTAACATAACTGAACTTTGACAAAAAAAATTGCAAATGTCAAAATAACATTATTATTGCGACCTGCACTGTTTAATAATGTTATCTGCCTCAGTAAACCATTCATTTGAACGTATGACAGTAAATCATTATTCCTTTTTTTCCCCCACTTGCATGTGTTCCCTGATCAGTTATCTCTGTGTATTAATGCAAATGTGAGGCTCAGCTGAAATCCCCCCCCCCCCACCATTCCTCTTCTGATAGTCCAAAGGAAATACCATATGCCAAAATCCCCATAGCCATTACTAGGAAACAGGTCTTCAATGTGATTTCCAAGTCCAGATATATTGCATAGATGGGTCCCAATAACATCTAGGATGTTTACTAAATGGCATGAAGCATAACCTCTCTGGTCCACTTGAATCACTTTTCAACTGGAGCCTACAGTCAGGTTTTGTGCCCTGACTGTATACTACAGTCATTCCCCTGCACAAAGGAGATCCATCCACCAGTAAGGGTAACTATAGTCCCATAAGTCTGACCAGCCACATATGTAAAGCCATTGAAAGAATCATCATGGACATGATGAATGAGGACATAGGTAACCTGAAAATTCTGCCCCCATCACAATTTGGCTTTATTAAAGGAAGGCTATGCCTATTAAATCTGGTGGACTTCATTGAGAGGGTCACCAAAGCAATGGATGTGGGCAAAACTATGCACACAGCTTACCTTGACCTGGCCAAGGCTTTTGATATAATATACTACCCAGGCATTATAGTCAAGCTCACTAAATTAAGTATAAGCCATTTTATCACCTGCAGGATAGCCAAGTGGCTCACTTTTAGGACCCAGGAAATCAAAATAGGTGATCCCACCTCCATCAAGAACCCAGTCACTAGCAGAGTCCCCATGTCTAACTTAATGGGGCCACTGCTTTCTGCCATCTATTTCTCTAAAGTGTAAGCAAACAGTGAAGGTTTATGGCTGATTACATTTACAGATGATTGCAAGCTGTGAGTTATCATTGACTCCCATGCAGACAAAAGTATTCTTCATGAAGGCCTATCTCTGGCTAAGAAATGTTACCATGGTCTTAAAAATCAATGGTAAAAATTGTGTAATTGTACCCTTTGGAAAGTCAAACTTCCCAAATAATTACCATATTGATAATATGGCCACAGGAGTCAGCCTAGTTGTCAGAGATCTGTGAATGCATGTAGACAGTAGCCTTACCTTTGACCACCATATGGCTATAGTGGTGAGGAAACCATTTTGTGTTGCACACAAGTAAAGGCATGGCAACTAGGTTAAAAGAGGTCATTATCCCACTATAGCCTGCTCTTATCACAACAATCATAGAATCAATGCTTACCTCAGTATGTTCCTGTCCAGGCATATGCAGAATGTACAACGACTTCAGAGTTTCAATACAAAAATAATACAAGGCATAACAAACCTACCTTGCACAGAGTGCCTTGAAGACATTTCCCTCTACTCAGTCTGTTATAGGTCCCTGAGGGGTGATCTATACCTGGCTTACAAGGCATCCACAAACTCCACAGTTATGAATCTCCTACATATTAATAAGTCAAACAGTGCAACTATGAATGATGTACTCCTCAAATAACAGGGATATGCATTTCTCAGATCAGGTTCTAGAAAGTTTACTTCTGAAGAAGATCAGATAATTACCGTACACATTTTGCAAGGTTACACACAGGTTTTTATATCTTTGAACATAGATTGGAGGAAAGAGATTCAAACCTTCAGCTGTAATGGACATCCAAACTCTAATCTTGACACCTACCTGCCTCATTATCCAATATGATTGAAAGAAGGTGTTGCGAATGTAGTGAAAAGACTTGGTGTTATGACATCACCCTAATAGGGAATGGTCTACTAATATGGAACATGGCTTAGGATTTTCAAAAAATGAACATGCGCTGGGCATGTAGGTAAATATGTATCAAAATTTAATTCATGTCAGCACTGCGGTCAGAAACATTAACGGTAATGGAAAACATACATTCCTCAGAGAGCGGGACAGTGTCACGTATCATAGAGCATTTGTTAACAGAATCATAAAAGTTGCTGTGCATCAGGGACACATTAAGGTATGTGGGAGGACTAAGATATTCCTTGGCAAAGTGCAAATCACAAAGCAAATACATACATCTTTCCTGTTCTGCATTTCACCTGTAAGAATGCCCATCTCTCTCACCCAAAATATAAGGATGATGTGGTTCTTGAAGTGAATTTTATAATTAATGATAAAAGAACACTTGATAGCACTTTTGAAAATCATACGATATTGCCAAAACGTTGTAAGACATATAACAGTCTGTAGCAAGCTTCACTAACTCTGCACTTAAACAGCTGCTGCTAACAGACTGCTACAGATTCTGAGCTTATTTGCAGGAATTCAGTGAATAGTCATGCTATTCATAACAGTGCACAAAATATAAATGTTAAATAAGTCAAATATTCTTCCCTACTTAGCTACTATGCGTGGAGTAAACCAAAGTAACAGTTTAATGATATAATTGCACTATATGGATTTGAACCTGCCAAGCCAACAGGCAATGTCCTTTTCTTCTTAACAAACAGGTACTACTTGTGTTTAATCGAATTCCTGTAGCTAGCAGATGAATACGGAAACTTCAGACACTCATTAGCGATTAAGAAATAAGAGCTATTAGCACAAACTGAAAACATATTTGAACAGTCATACAGGCATTCCTCTTGGTTTAAACAATACTGGAGTGTAGCAATAATGTCCATGTCATTAGGAGGAATGACGTAAGGAAGTTATTTATAAGTTATTATTCAGACATATACTGCTGCGTTAGGCAATACTGTTGTACTATAATGGATAACTAAGAAATATAACTTTGAAATACATAGTCATCAGCGACCTAGGTGTTATAGACATCTGTGATGAATGAGGACAATCGATGTGTGAAATGTTGTTATATGATGGAAAACAGATGTACATCAGTAAAGTTAAGAATTATGTATATTGTAAACATTATTAAATAAATTAACACCATGGAAATCAAACCTATACTTATATGGAGAGCAGTTAACCCATCTATTTAATTATTCCAATGAGCTAATTGTTAGAACGGCTATTTAACAACTATAAAAAAAGAGCATCTATTTGATATATTTGGGACACAGCTGCAGGAATGCTCAGCTATTTGTAGTACTGAGACACTTACTGTACAGATCCACTGGCTGTCTCTGCACATCTGGGACCCTACGACAGAACTCCTCCATGTCACTCTAGTGCACGTCATCAAAATGGTGGCAAACCAGCACTCCAGTCTAGTATATCCCTGTATGTCATTGGTGCGCTCTCACAATCTGGTTATAGATGTCAGTCATTGCTAAGTTCCTTGGCATGGCTCTCATCCGATGCACCATTCCAGTGTAGATGGTCAGCGTCTATGTGATCTCCTCCTTATCCAGGTGGGAGCACAGACATATCGCAGCCTCCTGGAAATAACTATCTTGATACTCCAGTGGAAAATGCAGTATAAATGCAATAACTGAAAAATGCTTACTGAGGTCGCATTTAGTTCAGAGGTAACAATGGCCTCTTGTGTAACGTTACAAAAATCAAAACTTAAATGTGACACTTATGTCATATTATAAGATCACTGGAAGATGATGGGCAAGTGCCACACATAGTACTGTTTACCAGTACCTATTGGGTATGAGGGTGTGCATAAATGGGATTCCAAAACCTTGAATTTTAATGAACATCATTAATTATGTATGGTGCAAATGGTACTTGAAGATGGGTGCACATTAGGTGCTCTTACTTTCAAAGATACCTGAGTTAGAGGTAGATGAAAAGGTAAATTAGCACCTGCTAGCATTTCTGTTTTGGGGGATATTATATCTGTTAAACTTACTCATTCTCAAAGGTACCTGTTTAGATTTATTTTTATGGAAAATGTGTGCTTTATGAAAAATGGTTGTAATGTAGTGGAGTGGTGTTTATAGGTTAGTACTAGGCTAAGTGCCCTTGTGAGCCATTGTAAGCCTAGCCAATTATCCCTTGTGAGACTCAAACCCTGCACGTTGTGTTTGTAAGGCAAACACCTTAACCATTAGGCCACCCTCCCAACCCATTGACCTTTATGCATACAGGTGTTGCCATTTTCATTAAGGGTATGCAGTAGTTTCCCATATGCAGTTGTAGAGGAAGATTTAAATAGCAAACGTGAACAGTTCATAAAAGATTTATGGATCATCATGTCCCATGGGTAATTCTGTACATTCTGTGGCATAAGTAAGGAAACCCAGTGATTCCAACAGTGTACATATGTACTATGTTCTTTTGCCATTAGAGATATTTCTTCATTGATGTTTTTTAACAAAAGTCTTGATACAATATTGCTGTTATGGATGTTTCCTCATTGATGCCTCTTAAAAGTCTTAATACTACGTTCTTTTGCTCTTACAGATATTTCTTCATTGATAGTTCTTAACAAAACTCTTACAATTACTGGCTCAAATACAAAGCATTTGTACTGTCTGTGGCCTACTTATAGATTCGGAGGTTTTCCAACTGTAGTGTAAGGGTTTTAATCCCATAGACAGCCTCAGAGGATATCACATTATGTTGATTTTACAAATGTTTTGTATGCAGGCTTTTTTGTTACTTTTTATATGTCACATTAGTTTTTCACAGACAGTGTTTTAAAGACTTTTGCACTGCACAGGAATGCATACTGTTTATGGTGACATACACTGTCCGCATAATCACCTGTATAACGTGGCTCCTACAGGAATATGATCATGTGCATATCATTGTTTTTCAGAAGACAAACCTTGCTAGGGGTGAAAATTTCTCCCCAGAGGAAAATAACATCATACTAAATGTTGTGTGACAACAGGGATGGAGACTCCTTGGACATGCAGGGAATACAGTTTGGGAAATGAACCGTGAACTGACTTCACCAACATGATTAATGCAGTTAAAGGACCTGTTGATGACTCAGTTCAGACATGATTCTCCATGCAACCAACAGGTTATGACTATATGAGAGATCAAGGGATATCACTGGTAGTGGACCACCATTAACCCTTCTGATGACATTATGATATTTCGGATCTACTATAGATGATTGATATCCCAAAAAGCCAAGATTAATATGACCGAGACCATATGATCGACTTTTGGAATTTGGAATATTGTTTACAATAAAAAACACAAAACAAAAACTTACTTACACATTAATAGCAGGGGGGCAATCAAAACAAAAGTCTTGACCCCTGTGGGGGACTGCACCCCCTACACCCCCTGCAATTTAAATATACCAACTCCAAGATTGCACTACAGTGCGGAAGATGGAAATCTTCTTATTTCGCACTATATGGAGATGTCCATTCTGAAAGTTCGAAATTCCAAAAGTTGATCATATGGTTTCTGCCATATGAAAGTCAACTGTTTGGGATTTTGATTATCTGTAGGGAACCCAATATTTCTGGCCTCCCTGCATACTGTGAGAGGGAAGCAACACAAACTTGTGGTTATATAAAAGTAGGAGTTTCAGGCCAAACTTGTATGCCTTACTTTCCATGACATGACTGACTATACAGTATTACTGTTGCAGGCATAGTCATATATTGTCATTTTTGACTTACAGTAGCAGAACTGAATCATGCACACAGATCCACACAGGATGATGATGATGAATGTAAGTGTAATGACTTACTCATACAACTGCAGTACAGATAGAACAGTGTAACCAACATGTGTGATACTGTCTGCATTAATATTCACAAGTCCATCTAATTCTGGACAACATCAAGGAATGGCAGGTGACTGTCTTCATTCTGTGTTACTGTGATCACTGCATGCTATTGCCTCAGCCTCATGTCATGGCACTGCTGTTTAGTGTCATATTGATATTTCTCTAACATTGTACACTAGAGGTACATCCAATTGGGGCCCAAGTTATGCATTTGCAAGTACAGACAGGCCATGTATGTTACTGCATCAGGCTCATACATATCTCTCAACCTCTTGACACAAGAAATATGGACAAAGGCAAAAATTAAAGGCCCCAAAATAGGGGCATATTTCAAATACTGGTCATAAACTTTGCTAGAATAATTGATTTTGCATTGGTTTTGCATTAGCACACATTTTCTGATGGATATGAATTTTGAAATTCAAATGTCTGTCATTATTTAGTGACTTCAATCCTCAATAAATTTTCAGAAAACCACAAATTTTATGATGAACAGTCCAAAATTATATGGCACAACTCTGGATATTCTGTGAAAATCTGGACAATTGAGAGGTATGGGTTCATAGGTTCATAGGTTCATAGGTTCATACTAGGCTATCTGCCCTAGGGCATTTATAAGCCTAGCCAGAATGTGTTTGGCTTTCGCCACCCATTTTAAATTTATTTTGCTATGCCCTTTTTCGAGGTTAGTATACTGTGCCTCTGTCTAACAGTGACACAGAAGTGATACCTGGAGTAAACCTATGATCTCCCATCCACTCATCAAGATTCCTCTTGAAGAGAGTCAGTGAGGGACTCTGCCTAACCTGGAATGGGATTTTATTCCAGAGTGAAGGGAGCCTCTGGGTTATGAATCTGTCCCTCCAGCATGTTCTATTTATTTCAGTGCTGAGGTTCAAGTCTCTCGAGCGCGTAGCTCGATGGGATTTGGATTTTCTGAGGTGCAGCATGTCCATTAATTAATAATCTGCATTAATGTGTAGTACATGTGATACATTACATTAATGTTACTGTTTTTCAACACAGAAACATCTGGCCAACAGGTGCAACATCCATCAAGTGAGTATCTGTAGCCCGTTACTATGTTGTATTTTGTTAGCTGAATACATGACTGTTTTCTTTCCCTATACTTTTCCACAGCAGGCTCTGCAGTACAGCACATAAACTCACAACAGAGGTATACTATTACTTATCTTTCATAAATGTCATTGCTGTTACTCCTGTTGTTGTCCTCCATTAATAGTGTCTCCTTCTATCCATTAACAGGACAGACTACATCATCATTATCATCAAGTGCACAGACAGGTGATATGTCTGTGTTAAACCTACTCTATATTTTGACACTGTTCAAATGGTTCATACTGTCAATGATGTGATTAATAATGCTGAATTTTTCCCTACAATAGTTTAAGTTCATCCCTCTTCTCCTGCACTGTTTTCCCAGGAGGACTTGTGAGGTGCGTGCTTTGTTTGCATTTATCACATATGCCATGTGTGTTAACTATGTAACCTAATGATCTACTCTCTGTTATGCAGAGTCTGTGAACCATACATAGACAAGACCTAATTGGAAAGTCAGTAACATCGCAATGAGATATTTGTGTCATATGCCTTTAATGATATCCAGCATGTGATGTAATCATGTTGTCCTGATCTGTGTCCATCTGTCTCTTCTTTTAGCACATCAACTGCCTGTATTGTCCATTAGCCCATCCAGTGATCATGAAGTGTCTGATATGTCTCAGTACAGTAGCAGCTATACAAGAGAGTGGCATGGTGATGCAGTCTGGACAGCATGGTGACAGTCATGTGGATGTAGCTGCAGCCTCAGATGTGGAGGGAAACTTGTCTGGCCTTTCTGACAATGAGGGGACAAAGGATGGTGAACAGTATGAGCCCAGTGAACAACAGACCCAAGATGAGATTGATGTTGATGTTGACAGCTCCCCACAGCACATTGATACTAGCCATAGCAGTAGATGTAGGTGCGCAGATGGTGTGCATTGGCAGGTGTCAAAGGGTGTCCGCATACTCCTACAGACAAATGAACATTCCCAGCAATGTCATTAATCAGACATCCATGCACTTCCGTGCCGAAGATCATGTTGCACACCAGCTACATGTGTTGCATGAAGGACAGAAGTGCAGACACAGTGAGGTAATGGCATCATTGGCTACTCAGAATGAAAGTATGTTATCTGTGGCACAGTCAGTAGAAACCCTGGCCTCTACACTACTACAGCATTGTCTTAGTACAAGCAAGGTTCTGCATGCCCTGACTGTGCTTAGCTGATTGCCACATGAGAAAGGTAGGCCACCTCTTAGCAGATCCAGCCTTCACATTGAGCATCAATGTCTATGCTTCAATGTGCACAAACTGCCACAGCCCGTCCATCTGCTGTGGTCCCACCAGTCATGACTAGACAGTCAAGTTGCAGTCAGGCTCCTTCACCTCAACATGGTGGTGTCATCCCATCAGTCTCCTCTGTGGAGCACTCTGGGCCAAATGTTTTTGTACATGGTAGGGCCACAAGAGACTGCAGTGTGAGCCATCAATGCAGGCACCCTAGACTGCATTAGAATGAGTCCAACAGTTTTATAAACATAGCTGACTTCATTTATTCATATTTTACAGTGATGTATTCAGCTTTTGATAGTATGCCCTGTGTTGTTTCTTTTTTTTTCAGCTTATTATATTGTACAGATAGGAATGTGTTGCACTGATGTGTGTCCCTTATTGTTTGCTGTACACTGATGCAACAGTCTGAGTCTGTATGCATGACTGTGTCATTTGTGCCCTTAGTTGATGATCCCTGTTGTCACAGATTTCTATATGTTCATAATGTTATATGTTATAATTATGTTATATCTGATGCTTAGTGTGCACAACCAGTGGGTAATTGCCATTCAAAGCAATTCATGCTGTTGTGGTGGAGAAACAAATGAACATCAATGTTTAAACTGTGTGCTCATGTGCATGTGGTTTGTCATGACTCAAAGTTGTGGATCAGAAGCTGCCATGTTGCCTGGGTCTGTACTTGTAGTTGCACCCTACTTTGCCTACACCTTTGTCTTCTGCCACCTTTGTCCTCCTGCTCTTCCTCTGATATTGGTGGGATGTCATCTTCAGACATCTGGGGTTCTTGGGTGGTTCATCCACACCTGCAGTTGGAACACTACTATGTGCTCTAGTTAACATGCACAGTATAGCACACACTTTCATCATCTGTTCTGCCTTCTCAGGTATGTATTGCAGTGTACCCCAGGATACGTCCAGCCATCTGAACCTAGCTTTCAGTACACCAAACACACACTATGTGGTATTCCTGCTTGTTGTATGTGCTTTGTAGGTCTTCTCTGCTGGGTTGCGTGGTTCATGGTACTGTGTCCATAGCCTCGGCTCAAGTGGATAATCACAGTCACCTGTTGTGGTGAATAAAACCAAATTTGGCCAGCATGGATATTTTTGGGAGGGGTATCCTTAGCTTACATCCTAGTTGTGTTCCTGTACTTACCTAGTAGTAGTCCAGGTATTTCACTTTGTTTGAATGCAGCCCTCAGTCCAGTTTCCCATCATATGACAGTATCATGGATACTTCCAGAGTGTGCTGCCATTATGTTTGTTATGCTGCCATCTGCTGAACACACAATCTGGAAGTTCAGGGATAGCCATCTCTTATTGTTTATGTATTGGTCTGCTTCAGGATGTACTGGGATCTTGAGAGTTATGTGTGTACAGTCAATTGCACCAGGTACATGGGCAAAGTTTGCAATGCTGTAAAACTTGTGCATTACAGTTCTCCACTCCATGGGAGTAGATGAAAAGTGGATGTAGTCATCCACATTGCTGCACATTGCTGCCAGAAATTTTGCCAAGATATGGCTGGCAGCTGTCTGTGACACTCCAAAAGCATCCACCATGTGTCTCTGCAAATGTGTCAGATGTAAGTACACCCAGGCTGAGATACACTTTGATTTCAAGGAGAATGGAGGTTCATTTCAGTGTCCTCACAGACATGTGTGGGGCATACATGTTGCAGACAGCCTGCACCAGTTGTCTGTTTAGCAGGTACCTATGGATTATTTGCTGCTCTGACAACTGGTTTAGTTGCAGCCTTGCCTTGACACTCGCTGCCTGCCTTCTAGGGCCCATATTTTCATCTATGGCTTGTATCAGTTCATTAACTGCAGGCTGCATTTTTATATTCTTTTTCCAATATTGTTGTAGAATTTGATAGAATCCATAGTAGTAACTTCGATTCCTTAGGGCTGTATAGCATAAGCTGAGGATTTCAGAAACAAAGTCAACGTTGAAGTTTGTCACATTTAAGTTGTGTTTGGTGTGCACAATGTATTTTGGAATTAGATGGACACCCACAGAATCTGTAATTATCTTACGCTGAATAGATAAGTAGTCAGAATGCTTTCAGCGTGATTCCTGAAATAACAGCCGCAGCTGGTGTGCTGAAGTCTTCCTTCAGTGTACTGCACTGTTCGTAAATAACTTCTGCGTCTTTATAGAATCCACCACCATAATATCACATTTTGGTTTTGACTATGAAATATCAATTGTCATTTTTTATAGTGTTATATTGCTGCTATTGCATGATTTATGTACTGTGTCATTTTTATTTGCCAAATGGCCCAGATCCCAGACCAATTCACTTACCTAGTTACAAAATTGCAAATATAATTAAATTAAAATGCTAATTAAAATGCTAGATACAATTTTGTTTTCTCTGTTTAATTTCTCCAGGTCTTTTGGGAAAACAGTTTTTAGTACTTAATAAATATGCACCTACCCAGGCATGTCTAAAGGTCAGCTCCTGGTGTTTTCTCCTGTCTACCTGATGAATCTCGGCATCTTGGGGCAATGCAGCAATTGCCTCATGTACACAGACAACCCTCTCCTCCTACCATCCAACACTACAACCTGTGAGAGATGCACTTATATAGCCAAACTGGAAGCAAATCTCTCTTCACCGAAGACTGGACTAGACAGTCAAGAGCAGAAGGTAAACACTTGCACCACACCACACTCATCACATAGTCCTTCAAAACCTACACCACCAAATCACACACACATAGAAGCACAAAACATATGCTTACATTTGTGGAGGCTCCCGATAAAAATCTGCCCAAACAACCGAGAAATCCAAAGCAGAAATTCAAGCAACCTTCACCCCACAACACAACCCAAATGACACATAGCCCACAAACTCAGTGTGCCACTCAACTACAGCCCATAAGGCATAACGTACCCAACACTCTAGTCACAGGTGACTCTATAGTCAGGCACACTGATGTTCCACTCACCAGGCTAAACAAGGAGAAAGTTACTGTCAGCTGCCTGTTGGGTGCCAGGATCCGCCACATAACGCACGCACTCAGGTCACTCCACAACAAGTATAAATATGACTCTGTCATTGCCCATGTTGATGTGAATGACCTGAGACATACCTCCATGGGTTATATGAAAAGAGACATGGAGGAGCTCTCCAATCTTGTAGCCCAGGCAGGTATGACCCTAGACCTGAGTAGCATCCTGCCATCACCCAGAATTATACTACAGTACAAAGGCAAAATGACTGACTTCAACAATTGGCTAAGCTTCTGGTGTCATTTTAATGGAATCCAGTATCTGTCTGCCTGGGATGAGATGATCGACAGACCACGATGATTTGCTAGAGATGGCCTGCACCTGTCGCCCTTGGGATTCCAGATACTGGCAAAGGCTCTTGCCACCCCTATAGTGCCTTTTTTAGGCAAGGTTCAAATGACAAATTCACCACTGTAGCAAGTACAAGCAAGAAAAATCTGAGGGTAATGCTACTCAATACTAGAAGTCTAAACCTCAAAATGCACTCACTCAAGGCACTCCTTAAAATGGAGAACATCAACATCTGTGCAGTGACAGAGACCTGGTTCAAAGCTCCAGAGAGCACCCCTGCATTACCAAGCTATAATTCATACAACACCTTTTGGCCACCTAACCTGGACCAAAACACTAAAGGTGGAGGAGTGTCCATATTTATTAAGGATGTCCACACCTCCAAGCTAGTTGCTCAGCAAAATGCATCCAAGATTATCCAAGAGCAACTAACTCTGGGCAAAACTTTAATCCAAATTGTTGCTTGCTACAGACCCCCCCCCCCCGCCATGCCCCAGGATTCCCACTCCTCTTTTCTTAATGCACTAGAAAATATTAGGGTACAACCCAACACCCTAATAATGGGTGATTTCAACTACCCCACCATTAACTGGGAAAACTACTCATGTACCAATTTTATTGCTCAACGTTTTCTGGAATTCATAAATTTAAAAGCCTTGGATCAACTTATCCACACCCCCACCAGGGGCAGCAATATCCTAGACCTGGTCATTACCAACATGGGTGACCGGTGTTCCACACCAGAGGTCAATTCCTTGTTGGTCAGATCTGACCACAAGCTAATCACCCTAGACATCCACATCCCACCAACACCCCCCATTAGGGAAACAACCGCAAAAAATTTCTCCAAAGCCAACTTCACGCTTCTTAAGACAAATGGCAAACTTTACAACACCCATGCAGATGGACAATAGAGGTATGACTGCTGAATCCTACACAAATGCAATTTATAAGCACTTACACAGTGCATTGATTGTGCTATCCTTAACAGAACCAAAATGCTATCCTCCAAAAAAAGGAAGCCAATCTGGTGGTCTTCTGCTATAAACAAACTCTACAGCAGAAGAAAGAAACTGTTGCAGAAAAGAGAAAATCCCATAAGTGGAGGAACTCCCTGGTCAGCATCAGTAAGAAGCTGAGATCCCTCATAAAATCCTCCAAAGCTAGTTATGAAAACAAGATCGTCACTGATTCTAAAGACAACCACAAAGCATTCTATAGCTATGTCAAGAATGTCAATGGCACCACTCAGATCTGCTCTGAGTTACAGCACACTGGCACTAAATATACAGACCCAACTAATATTGCCAACATCCTGGCAGATAGGTTCAGTGCTAATTTTACCCCCCTCCCACCCCCTAAAGGGCCCATCTCTATACCAGAAGAATGCAAAGTTCCTGTAATCATGGCTGCACAGGTAAAAACCTCACTCTCCAAAGCCAAGGATACAGCATCCATGGGACCTGACAACATCCCAGGCTGCATTCTACATGAACTACAGAATGAACTGGCACCCCACTTAAGTACCATGTTCAATCATAGCCTCATCTCAGGATTTGTGCCCATTGAATGGTGCACTGTGACGGTTATCCCACTCCACAAAGGGGGAGCCACAACAGACACTGGGAACTACTGCCCCATTAGCCTGATGAGCCTAGTCTGCAAGGCCATGGAACATATCATCATGGAACTCATAAACAAAGACATTGGTAATCTCCAAACTCTGGACCCCACACAGTTCAGGTTTGTAAAAGGCAGATCATGTCTCCTAAACCTGATAGACTTCTTTGAAGCAGTCACCAAAGCCATAGATGAACGTAAGGTGGTTCACACAGCCTATCTAGATCTTGCCAAGGCGTTCAACACCAGCCCCCACTCTGGAATTATAGAAGAACTCACTAAACTAGGTATAGATCCCTATGTCACAAGATGGGTTGCCAACTGGCTTACTGAAAGAACCTACACTGTGAAAGTAGCAGACTCCAAATCCAATTTCAGACCAGTGGAGTACCACAGGGTTCAGTCCTGGGTCTCCTCCTGTTTGGTATTTACTTCTCTGAAATACAGGCTAACACAGAGGGTCTTTGGCTAACTAAGTTCGCAGATGACTGCAAACTAGGAGCCATCATCAAAACTCCAAACAATGTGGACATCCTACAAAAGGGCCTCACTGAGACAGATGCCTGGTGTCAAAGCCATGGCCTCAAGCTCAATGCCAAAAATTGCCTTGTCATCTCCTTTGGTAAAAACTCTGTACCCATGAACTACCACATAGGCAGTAGTCTACTTAACACTGAAAGTGTGATGAGACCTTGGGACACTGGTGGACAAATTTCTCTCCTTTGATAATCACATTGCCGCAGTGGTCAGGAAATCCTTCTAGGTGGCACAACTCATCACAAAATTTTTCTCATCCAGAAAAAAAAGAGGTAATTGTTCCCCTCTACTCATCACTCATTAGACCCATTATAGAGTACAGTGCCCCTTTTGGTATGTACTTCACAAGACATCTACAACAACTGGAAAGGCTGCAGAAATACCTCACAAAGAGGATTACTGGCCTCAAACAGATGCCCTACGCAGACCATCTCAGAAAATTCCAGTTCTACTCCGTCGCATATCACCTACTCAGAGGTGATCTCTGCCTAACATACAAATCTATGTCAAACCCAGAGCTGTTGGACATGCTCCACTTAAAGAAATCCCAATCCCTCCGAGCTATACGCTCTAGGGACCTAAACCTTGTCACCACAATAAACAGAACATGCTGGAAGGACAGATTCCTGTCCCAGAGACTTCCCATACTCTTGAACAGACTACCTATCTATGTCAAACAGAGCTCCTCATTAGCACTCTTCAAGAAAAATCTTGATGATTGGATGGGAAATAGGAAATTCATCCCAGGGATCACTTCTGTGGCTCTGCTTGACAGGGGCACAGGAAAATAATTTTCTTGGGTGGCGAAAGCCAGGGTACCTTTTTGGCTAGCCTTATATAGGTCCTAGGGCCAATAGCCTAGTACCTAACTTTGAACCTATGAACCTAATGCCATGATGGGAAAGGACCCCATTCCTAAGTAAAAATATAATTAAAGTTTGTGAAATTAGTATTGTTTCAGTCTTTAACATTAGCCAAAATTGCTCCTTTCGGCACCTGCAATGTGCCCAGAATTTATTCCTTATGCAGTTCATATCTCATTACATGTACTGGTCACATATCTAAATAAGAGTATAAATTCTTGTTTATGTGACCCATTGCTTCTTCTACTATTGGAATTGTCTGGGTATTGTTTTTCCACATTGCCCTCATTTCTGCTTGTAAATGCTGCTATTTTATGACTTTGTAGTCTCTCTCTGTATGTAAGACACTGTGATCACTGGGAGTAGTAATTTTAATTATCAATGTTACTTTTGTCTTCTTTTCATGGACTACTATATCTGGTTTTCTTGCTTCTATTTTTTGAACTGTTAGTGATGGGTAATCCCATGTGATATAATCTTCATCATTCACTGTAATGCTTTATGGCTCATATTTCCAGTGCTTCTCAACTGATTCAATATTGTCATGCTTCTGCAACATCCAATGTATCAGTCTTGGCACATTATTATACTTTTCAATATACAGACCCTCTACCACTAGTGTATCACACTTAGCAACAAAGATGTGCAACTGTTTTCCATTCTTTTTTATAGAATCTGCATTTATCTTTCTCCCAAATGTTTAATGGACTTTGTAAACCAGTGTGTATATTGTCCACTATCCTGATCCACTAATATTACCTAACTGTTAATTAATATTAATATTAAATTCACCTCTCCTTAACCATTCCTGTGTTAGATCTTGATCGACATGAGGTTGTTCCAGGACTTTTCTATATTTGCAACTATATTTGTGCCTTTTCCACATTTCCTGCCTTCTCAGCTGATCCTCCTCCTTGTATTCTTTATTTTGTTTCTTGGCATATTCAGTTGCTTCCTGATTTTTATTAACTTCTGGTTTGGTTTCCATTTCTGCTTGACTCCGATATGCTTTTGCTGAACTAAGCAGGGAAGTGATCTTAGATTTGTTCTCTTCATATTTCAAAACGTTCACAATGCTTGGGCCTGATGAGATCAGTATATATATATATATATAAATATATATATATATATATATATATATATATATATATATATATATTTATATATATATATATGCAGTCCTATGATTGCATAGCTATATGTGTAATCAAGTTCAAGGAGGCCCATACCTCCTTCAAACTGAGGAATATATAATGTTGATATAAACCGATTTGGGGCCAGTCAATCACCCCAAAACTGTAAGTTCATACAGAAAGAAAAAAAATGGTTTATAGTATGGACTTTGTTCCTAGATATCAGGGCTGTTTTCAGTATTCATTTTAGTCTTCTAAAATATTCCTTAACGAGTTTTGTTCACTTTTGTCATGCTTTATTGTTGATCCTTCATCAAATCCTAAATATTTACACACTCCCTCCTGCTCAAGTTCCTTTATATTATATGCCTGTCCTAAACTGATATTTTCTTGGTGCTGCAACCTTCCTGCTTTAAATGTTGCTTTTGTACATTTAAAAGGCCAAATGACATTCGTATATCATCTGAGAAAGCTTTGACCACTTCAGGTTGTGTTTCAGCTCCTCAGTTATACAGTTTTCAATCATCTACAAAAATAAGTCTTTACACTTTACTTTTGTTTGGGAGCCAGACTGAAATAAAAACCTCATCTGTAAGTAGACAGCTTAATGGGTTAATGGCAAGACAAAAGAGCAGCAGTTACAGAGTCACCTTGGAATACCCCCTTTGAATTTTTATCTCTGGGATAATAATTTGATCTTTATCATAGCTTAGCTGAAAAAAGTGGTTTACTGCTGTTTCATGGTCACTGTAATGTAATTAATCAATGCAGGGTGTATCTTTTATACCTGTAAGCACTCCTTTACTCATGAATATGTGATGCTGTCAAGTGCATTTTTGTAATCTATCCATGCCATACTTTTTTTACAGTTCTCCATTATGACTTGAACAGCAAATGATCCTTTGTTCCATATGACTTTCTTTTGTTACCCTTTTGTTCTACTGCCATGACTGAGTTTTCTTCTAAATGACTATAAACTCTGTCAGCATCAATTCCAGTATATAGTTTAGCCACTGTTTTCCTATAATGGATAAGTCATGAAACATTAGACATGTAATTCTGTGGTATGATAAGCCAGCTACAGTGTCAGTTAGCATAACCATTCTTTGGCTTTAGGGGATTCCTTTCATAGAACTGTGAATTTTATTTTCTGCTTATTATACTTTGTAATATGTCAGATTTTGACTTGATAGACATTAACATTTATAACCTTAGTTTGTCACACGTATTGCCCTGTTCATATGTCTCTTTACCTTTCATTTGTATAGTGGGCAATCAGTGCATATTTAACATGACAATAGCATACACCCTGCCTCCTACATACTTTGTAAGGATCTGTGTTCAGCCATTGAATGGAGAAATCACAGAACAGCATTACTTTGAAAATGCCATTCAGCGAAACTCCTGGGCTGTTCTAGCTGCGGTTCCGTCTGTAAAAGATGTATCCATTTTTCCTTTGTAGACATCACAATCTCCTGCTCCTGTTACTGTAAAATCCTTACTCTAGTCCCTGATACACAATACTTAGCAGTAGAGGTTAATCCTTCAGACAAAATAGGCATCACAGGAATTAATTAATTTGACATTACAAACAACACAATGGATGGTGCAGTGGTGCAGCTTGAGTAGTGTTGCCACCTCACAGCAAGAGGTTCTCTGGTTCAATTCTCATCTGGGGTGCCTTCTGTGTGGAGTCTGCATGTCCTCCTTGCGTTCATGTGGGTTTCCTCTGGGTGCTCTAGTTTCCTCCCACCTTACAAAGACATGTGTCTGGAACATTTCTCCCCGGGCCTCCGTTGAAAATTGGCTTCATTCCAAGTCGGACTTTCCAGGTTAACAGATGTTAAATAAATAAATAAACATATGATTTTTGGATACTGCTGTGTTTATAAATCCTAGAATAAAGAGTTTGCCCAAGCTCTCCCTAAAGAGTGAGACCAGACTTTCTCTGATGTAACATATGCTGAAGGAATAAGGATGTCTTGTTCTGCATATTTACACTGATATAATAGGCACCAAAGTCCTTCCTCCACATGCATTTTTTTCAGGAGATTGTGTACCTCTGAGAAAACTGTTCTGGCACCCCATATCTGTCACCCCAAGTTCAACATTCTGTTTGCCCTTTACCTTTTTCTGTACTTCTCTCATTCTTCAGCTTTCTTTCCTGTCTTTAAATCTATGTGATTCATGTTTTGATGTTTTCTGTATTAAATATGTTTGATGTCAAATTAATAGTTGTGTGCCATTGTCATCTTAGTGTTGTTTCTTAGTACTATACACTACCATATTTAATGCTTTCTACATTGAACTTACTGCAATTAATAGCACATAGTGAATATTATGTATAATTATGGTGATTATTATAATTAGTAGCAACTGTATGTATAGTCAATTCGCTGTTAGCATTACACTAGAATCACAATTCAGAATGTGCACAGTTCATTATCTGATATGATTTTAGCTCCAGAGTAGTGCAATAGCTGCCATTATATTTTCATGCAATGAATGTGTTAGTAAATAAACAGCTTTTTATCATATAACCCTATGGTAATCCAATTATAATTTAATTTGACACAGTTTTCTTTGATCTGTTGGGACTTCACAGACAAGCTCCACGTGGGTTTACAGAGTGGTCCTAGCAGCAGGGAACTCAGAAAAGCGACTACCTTCTGGATTTAAGTATCTTTGCTTTTTTTTCACTTGAAATAGCTTCTGTAGCTTACCTTGAACTAGCCTGAACTGTTATTTAACTGATTGCTGCATTATTTTAAAATCTGCACTTAAAGTTACATTTTAGTCGAATTTGATCAAAAGTTTGCTTGTTTGTTTGTTTAATTTAACTGTGGAGGCTGCCCACTAAAGTGTGCTAGCCCGTGCAACTAATTTATCACTGTCTCTGCATTTTCTGTGTGTTTCTACCAAAAAAAAAAACAAAAAAATAATCCTTGTTTTCCCGCCTTCCTCGACTAGTTTAGACCAGTTTACAGGCATTGCTATATTCTGGGCTGTGGTGTAGTTCCTGTGTTGTCCATTACCTTACTTGGATAGAAGAAAGTTTCTTTGCTCACCAGTGGGAGTGGGGAGCCTTGAGCAGCCTACCTGTCCTTGGGGGAAGTGACCTCAGCACAAGAAGCTGTAGTAATTGGTTGTTTGGGACCATTTCCAGCTCTTTTGTAGTTCACTGTTTAAAATCTGCGTTTGCATGGCTTTGCGCAGTCGTACGCATAGCGCAGCGCTGGTTAAACAAGGTTAAACTTTTTCTGGCTCCGCCAAGTGTGTTCTTCAAATTTTCCCTTAAGGAAGCTCTACTCTTAGTATAACCAGACTACTCACTGTATTATAAGCCTAGCACTTGTTCTCAATACTTCTCTACTAAGTAAGCACTCTTGTACTAAGTAAAGCACTACATCTACTTACTACCCCTGTGAATACCCACTTCCCTTAAAGGTATACCACTCCCATATACTGTTCTAGCATGTCGAGTGGTAGATTACTGGCGTCGTCTCCAGCTCAGCTGGTCAATCTGGGCATCTTGAGACAATGCTACAATTGTCTCATGTACACAGACAACCCTCTCCTCCTCCCAACAAACACAAATACATGTGAGAGATGCAACTATATAGCCAAACTGGAGGCTGAACTCTCTCAACTCAGGGCTGGCATGACCAGACAGGAGGAGATGGCAACCACACACACAACAATCCCAGTCCCACATAGACCTACCACAACTGCAAACCAAACACATAAAAACACAAAGACATACTCTGAGGCTCTAATAAAAAACTTACCAAAACAACAGACATTCCCAAAGCAGACATCCAAAAATCCACCACCTCAAAACAAAACACATGCAACACATACTTCAATAAATCAGTGTGTCGACCAATCGCAGCCCTTAAGGCCAAACACCTTGCCTGATACACTAGTAATAGGTGACTCCATAGTCAGACACACTGATGTCCCACTGACCAGGCTGAACAAGGAGAAGGTGACTGTGAGCTGTCTATCGGGAGCTAGGATCTGCCACATAACACATGCATTCAGGTCACTCCAAAGCAAGTACAAATATGACTCCATCATTTTCCATGCTGGTGTGAATGACCTGAAATGTACCTCCCTGGACTACATGAAAAGAGACATAGAGGAGCTCTCCGATTATGTAGCCCAGGCTGGTATGACCCTGACCCTGAGCAGCATCTTGCCCTCACCAAGAATGATACCACAATACAAAGACAAGATGATCAGCTTTAACAATTGGCTCAAGTACTGGTGTCATTCTAAGGGGATCCAATGTCTGTCTGCCTGGGATGATATGTTGGACAAGCCACGCTGCTTCACAAGGGATGGCTTACACCTGTCACCACTGGGCTTCCAGATATTGGCTAAAGCTCTTGCCACCCCCATAGTGCCTTTTTTAGGCAAGGCTCAAAAGACAAACCCACCTCCTTAGAAAACAAAAATGGAAAAAAACTAAGGGTAATGCTGCTCAACGCCAGAAGTCTAAATCTCAAGATGCAGGCATTTGATGCACTCCTCAGCATGGAGAACATCGACGTCTGTGCAGTAACTGAAACCTGGTACAAGGCTCCTGAGAGCACCCCAGCGCTACCAGGCTATACCTCATATCATGCTTTTCGGCCGCAAAACCCGGGCCGAACCACAAAGGGAGGGGGAGTGTCCATATTCATAAAGGACACCCACACCTCCAGGTTATTAGCAACACATGAAGCATCAGAGACCATACAGGTGCAACTAACCATAGGCAAAACTGCTATACAACTGGTAGCATGTTACAGATCACCCTCCCAATCTCAAGAACCCCACTCAGCCTTCCTGAAGACATTGGAGGATATGAATGTATCACAAAATACCATCATACTGGGAGACTTCAACTACCCAAACATAGATTACATTATTCTAGCCCTAATACCCTAGCCCAAAGGTTCCTGGAATTCATAAATTCAAATGCACTGGAACAACTAGTCACCTCTCCCACTAGGGGAGATAATATACTAGACCTGATCATCACAAACATGGGGACAAAATGCTCCACACCGGAAGTATACCCCTCATTAGTGAGATCTGACCACAAACTAATCACCCTGGATATACATATCCCACCTCCACCCCCAGCACAAAAGACCACAGTGAAAAACTTCTCAAAAGCAGACTTCACTCTTCTTAAGACTGAGATGGTATCCTTTAAGCCCACTGTGCCAGTGGATACCACATCCCACAATGCCGAATCCTTCACAAATGCTTTCTATGGACATCTCCAAGAATGCATGGGTCATGCAATCCCAAACAAATCCAAGTCCCTCTCCACCAAATGTAAGCACCCTGTCTGGTGGACCTCAGCCATAAACAAATTGTATAACAAAAGAAGGAAGCTACTGCACGTCAGAGCGAAATCCCATGAAGGGAAGACATCTCTGATCAACATTAGCAGAAAACTACGTTCTCTCATAAAAACATCCAAGGCAAACTTTGAGAGAAAAATCGCTAAGGACACTAAAGATAACCACAAAGCCTTCTTCAGCTATGTTAGAAACCTGGGCAGAAACCCTCAGATATGCTCAGAGTTGGTTCACAACAACAAAAAATACACTGAACCCACAGATATTGCTAACATTCTGGCTGACAGGTTCAGTGCAAATTTCTCGCCTCCTTCACCCCCAAAAGAAGAAATACTTATCCCAGCTGAATGTAATCTCCCTGTCATCTCTGATGTCCAAGTGAGAACCGCCCTAAACAAAGCAAAAAACACAGCATCAATGGGACCTGACGGTATCCCGGGGTGCGTGTTACGTGAACTCCAAGAGGAGCTAAACCCACACATAAAATGCTATTTAACCTTAGCCTTACTTCGGGATATGTACCTGAACACTGGTGTACAGCAACAGTGGTCCCACTCCACAAGGGGGGGGTGCCTCTACAGACCCTGGAAACTACTGCCCCATAAGCTTGACTAGCCTGGTCTGCAAAGCTATGGAAAGAATCATTATGGAACTCATAAACGGAGACATAGGGGACCTACAGACGCTTGACCCCACCCAGTTCGGCTTTGTAAAGGGCAGATCCTGCCTTTTAAACCTGGTTGACTTTTTTGAAACAGTCACTAGAGCCATTGATGAGGGCAAAGCAGTCCATACAGCATACCTGGACTTAGCTAAGGCCTTCGACACAATACCCCACTCAGGCATCATAGATAAGCTAAACAGCTTAAAAGTAAACCCTTATGTCACTAGATGGGTTGAAAACTGGCTAAAGGACAGAACCCATAAAGTTAAAATCGCTGGAGCAATGTCAGACTCAAAGCCAGTCACAAGTGGTGTCCCACAGGGATCTGTCCTGGGACCCCTCTTGTTCGGCATTTATTTCTCAGATGTTAAAGCAAACATGGGAGGGCTGTGGCTGACAAAGTTCACAGATGACTGCAAACTAGGTGCCATAGTCGATACACCAGCAGATACACACATCCTACAAAAAGGCCTCACTGAAACGGACAACTGGTGCCATAGTCACGGCCTTAAACTAAATGCCAAAAAATGTATAGTTATCCCTTTTGGAAAAAACAAAGTACCCACAAATTATCACATAGACAGCAACCCACTGAGTACAGAAAAAGTAATCAGAGACCTAGGGACCCAAGTAGACAGCGACCTCTCATTTGACACCCACGTTGCCAAAGTGGTTAGAAAAACATTCTACCTTGCACACCTCATCATGAAGGGTTTCACATCCAGATCCAAGGATGTCATTGTACCCCTATATTCCTCCCTAATCAGACCCATGATTGAGTACAATGCCCCATTTAGTATGTACCTCACCCGGCACTTGCAACAGCTGGAGAGACCACAAAAGTACCTTACCAAAAGGATCAAGGGTCTCCAACATATGTCTTATTCTGCCAGACTAAAGAAACTTCAGCTCTATTCAGTAGCATACCGCCTGCTCAGAGGTGATCTCTGCCTGACATACAAGGCCATGTCCAATCAGGATCTGATGGACATGCTCCACCTCAAAAAATCCAAATCCATCAGGACCACGAGAGCTAAAGACTTAAACCTCGGCACAAGTATGAATAGGACGTGCTGGAGGGATAGATTCATAACCCAGAGGCTTCCCATGCTTTGGAACAGGATCCCAGTTCATATTAGGCAGAGCCCCTCACTGAATCTCTTCAAGAGAAATCTTGATGAGTGGATGGGAGATCATAAGTTTACCCCAGGGGTCACATCTGTGTCACTGCTAGACAGAGGCACAGTAAACTAATTCTATTATATAAGGGGACCTTCACTGTGTCACTACTAGACAGAGGCACAGTATTCTAGATTTTATCTGTACATGTTTGTACCATTTCATGGGGTGGCAAAAGCCACATCACTATGGCTAGGCTTACAAATGCCCCAGGGCAGATAGCCTAGTACTATACTATGAAACTATGAAACTATGATAGCTAGCATATTTTAATAATATGGACTTACAGTAATTCCATAATGGTCTTTAAGCTTACTGGAGGGATTCTGTTATAGATATGTATTTATGACTAGCAGGCTTGGATTGTGAGATTCTTTCTGTAACTTTGTTAGAGCACATCATGCATTGATAGTGATTTTCACCACTTACGGATTACTTGCAAGTAATACACAGTGTTCTGTTACTACTTTGATAGTCCTTTGTGTGCCAAGATATTCAGAATTCACTGTGGGGCATTTACATATTATCTGCAACTTTGCCACTGATTTCAGCATAATGTGCCGGATTCCATGAATATAACAAAATCTGTCCATTTATGTATGTCTCTACTGTAGAAATGCAAAAAACACATGCACTTTTAGACATATGTATGTGTTAAACACTTATTCACTTCTATGCTTGTTCACTCATCTGTTTACTTCATTTTCTAATAGATTTGTTTGTTAGAAATGATTACTTCTAACTTTTTTATTCCTCACTTCAAACAAAACAGAAGAAACAGAATGAAGCACGTGACTTCAGAACAATAACACTGCACCGTTTATTAGCTGTAGCCCCTGGACTGCACCGTTTATTAGCTGTATCCCCTGGACTGCACCATTTATTAGTTGTATCCCCTGGACTGCACCATTTATTAGCTGTATCCCCTGGACTGCACCATTTATTAGCTGTATCCCCTGGACTGCACCATTTATTAGCTGCATCCCCTGGATCAATACCAGTTTTAGGTTTTTAAATCCTGCTGTATTTGCTTTTAGAGACTTGGAGTTAAGGATTGTTACAGGAGTATGAGTGATTATATATAGCCGATTATATAATGTTATGAATAAACTGTAATGAATAACTGAAATGCATTTCATAAATGAGGGATTCTTTTTAAATATCTTACAATATAACTCAAAGAAACACTCTCATATTCATGCCAAGCCCAAAATACACATTTCTATATAACTGGATAAATCAGTGCAACGACCCATGTATAATCAAAATCAATGTCATGTTTAAATTTAAAAAAAGAGCAAAATGCATTTGCAAAGAAAGAGGCAGCTAAATCAGCTATATATATTTCACCACAGAGAGGATTCATCAAGGAACGGACATGTGTCCTAACCACCAAACTATTAAGATTAGTAGCACAACATCTAAACTGCAGTGCCGCACATACAGAATGACAGCAGTATTACATGCTGTCCAAAAACAATATTCATGTAGGTCAAAAGCTAGAGCCTCTAGTACAATAGTGCTTTTTTATAATTGTCAGTGATAATGCCAGTGCAGAACAAATAAGAGGTGTCATCTGAGTGTAACATTAATCATCTAAGCTTTAAAATGTCATGTAAAATGATACTAGGAACTGATGAATATCTTAATTTTATTATTTTTTTTTTCATTTCATTCATTCATTCATTTGTTCCTGTTTCCTGCATTATTTAAGTCAGTGTGTCATGCAAGTCCAGAACCTAGTTAAGAACTCAATGAGTGAAATATAGAAAAACTTAATTTTGACAGGATGCAGACCCACATTCATTCCCCAAGTGGCATAAAAGTCAACCAGTTAATCCAGAGGCTCGAGACTATGACCTGCTAGTGAGTTGCTTCTTTTTGTTCTATGGTTTGATTCCCTCAGACTCCATTTTCCTACTGGGTGACTATGAACAATTTGGGTTAGGCTCCACTTGTCTCCTGAATTATGTGCTTAGTAACAAAGTATGAGCTAATAAACCTATGCATACTTACGGGCAATTTGAAGGCTCATAAATCACCCTATGGAATGCTTTTGAAATATGGCAAAAAAACAGAGGATTCAAAAAAAATCCACACAGACACTGTAAGCGCATGCCATCTACACACAGAATGCACTCCAGACAGGAATTGAACTGAAGACCTGTGTGCTTTGTGGCAGCAAGAACAGCCACCGCACCACTGCAAATGCTGCTATTACAATTCACAAGACTGTACAGGTTCCGTAACATTTCTGGTTTAAAGAACTAGCAGTTATTTACTCCAGACCCCTTAGAGACCCCCTTCGATAACAGTCAGCAGAAATGCCATTTAAGTTGACTTAAGGGATATTAGCCCCTTTGAAGAAAGGGAAGACTGCAGACAGATGTGGGCAGTAATGCACTATTTCAAAACATATGTTAACTCATGAATGAATGCACTGATAGAAGTGGTACATGAATCTAGCCAGATTGTTATTTGAAGTTTAATTATTTCACATACTTGTCTCCAGTTACTAAAACTTTTAAAACTGGATGTTTCTCAGTTCATGTGGAGAAATATCACATGTGGTGGGCACACAGAAAACATACATTTCCTTGAATCTGGTAGAGCACTTGACACAATAATCTCACTGCAAAACTGTGACTCTCCACGTGACAGCAATTGTAATTACATAATGCATAATTTGCCTAAATGAATTACAGTCACCTGCGAAAATGCTGAAAGTGACACTACTGTGGTACAGCTCTTTGCATTCATGTATGAACCTTCATGAATTTATTGTTTGTAAGATCTACTTTATCACTGTTTTTCTAGGTATTACTCACACTGTACCTTTCAGTATGTATTTCTGCATTTTTTGTTTGAAAAAAATTACTTAATGATCTTCAAACAAGACTAAAAAACTAAGGGATGGCAAAAAATTACATACCTTCATATCAACCAGAGTAAACCACTGACACACATAAGAAACTTTGTTACTGATCACATAAACTCTAATAACCCACCCTTTCTTTACTCTAATAAATTTGCCTCCGAATTCCCATAACCATTTTCTCTTCTAACCAACCAAGTCACCCAGCACCTCCCAGCCTTAGAAACCTACCACCATCCTTTTTATCTAAACAGAAATAAAGAAAATGTAATACACTCAATATACACTCACTGGTTCTCAAGCTCAGATGGTTTCTTCCTGTAATTCATCAAATATAATTTGATGACCTGCTCAACACTCACTTTTACCATCTATTTAATCTCTCACATACTTAACACACCTTTGCAAGTATCTGAAAAACAGTATTAGGCATTCCAATTCATAAATCTAGCAAATCCTCTTACTATAGATGACTGATCTATATCACAACTTCCCATCTTGATAAAGTACTCCAAAAAGCAATCTACAACCAACTTAATGACCACATGTAGAAATATAACATAGTGTCATCTCCCCAGCATGGCTTCATAAAACAAATACTCAAAGCACCATATATATCCTAAAAGACTCAATCCTAAAACTAGCAAAGACTATCTCACAGGAGATAGTCTGTATTCTTTACCAAGATCCTTACTTCAATAAACAATACAAAATTAATAAATATTCTTGATCATGCTATTTGGGCTCATTAAACATAGAATGAAACAGATTCACTTAAAAATAGAACCTCTTTGTTTAAAGGTAATAGCACGCTCTCTTCTGCATATAATACCATTATAGGCACCTCCCAAGGCTCAGTCCTAGCCTGCATCCTCTTTAATTTATTTATAAGTTAACTTCCTACAATCTTAGAGAAACTAACCTCCTATCCAACACTGACGACATAATATTCTTTCACACAACCTCAAATTATAAATCAATTATTTGGAAATTCCAAACCACCCTACACAAGTTACATCTTTGGTTACAGGGCAAACAACTGGCACTGAATACTAACAAAAACAAAATGATGTGCCCGAAGGCCTGCCGTAACATAATAACCTATCAACTCTCCCTTTCCCCTCTCTATTTAATAACAAACCTATCTAGCATGTTCTCTCCTTCAAACATCTCATGTCATACTCAGCACAGACTAAGATATGTCACTTTAACAGGGTAAAAGGTAAAACTAACTCTCCCCATATGGCTGTCACAAAATATCCCACTACCTACCCCATGACAGCAGGAATTTTACGGACACCAGTATTTTACTACCAGAATCAGTATATGCACTTCCATTACTTACCTGTGCCTTACAAAAGAAGAATAAATGATTCTCCCCAACATTATCTGTAACTTCATCCTTCTTTCATCAGAAACAGAACATCATTGTATTACTCTCAAATGATTTAAATGGCTATCTGTTACAAAGCACACTAATCTCCTTTAATACAAACTTGTACAGTAAGTCCACTCCCACACTAAGCCATAGACAATGTGAAAATACCCCTTATCATCTTTGCTCCCAGTTAAACAATACTGTACTTTTTACAAGTTCAAATGAGATGTCACATTATCATGCTTTCTCCATTCCACCACTGACCCTTTGGGGTGTTATACAGTTCTCTAAAAAGTGAACCAAACTCCTGCTCCTGTTTCAGCCATCCCCCATTAATGCAACCACTCTCTGTCTCTCTATCTCTCTATCCCTTCTATGTATCTATATCTCCCTTGTAACCTATGCCCTCTTTGTATCACACACAAACACACACACACACACACATACACGCGCGCGCACACACACACACACACACACACACACACACACACACACACACACACACACACACACACACACACACACACACACACACACATATATATATATATATATATATATATATATATATTGTACTGCTATAGCAATATATGTGCACTGCCTAAAATTATTTTTTTTTTGCAATTATGTATATATGTGTGTTCTGTCTTATTATTTCTGTCATTTATGAATCATATTTGTTTGTTTCTTGCAATGTATTCTTTTTCTTCTGACATGTATCCTGATGATCATCCATGCTGTGGCTGGAAATGGATCCAGTTTGGATCAGCCCACATTCCTGGTTAAAAAAAAACTCCTAAAAATAAATAATTACTTGTATTGTTGTGGTGGAGCTTGGTTAGAAGGACCTTATTAAAACTGAACTTAGTCTCCCATTTTTAAGTCTGATTTAAGATAAGAAACATCCAGAATATGTACAGCTGTATCACACAGCTGTATTAGCAGTTTAGCAGCAGTTCTTATTTTTTATCTTTAGTTAATTCTTTACTATAATTAAATTAATATTTGTAATAAAACTGAATAAACATTTCAAAACTTTATTTTCACACCATGGCACTGCTGCTAAGTAAATTTTACTAACAAATAAAATACAAAGAAAACTATATATATATATATATATATATATATATATATATATATATATATATATATATATATATATATATATATATATATATATATATATATATATATATATATATATATATAATCTAAAAGCCATTGTGTGCTACAGATAATGCATGGTCAAGGTATAGGCTAGCCTGGTATTTATTGACTTCTTTTATGAATTTGATCACTTGGGCTGCACTATCACTGCAATATTACAGCAGATGTCTGTAAATCTTACCAAAAACAATACTTTCCCCAGGATTTACTAATCTTCCGTGTAAGACTAGATTAGTTTTACATGGAAGCGCCAGTCTAAGAGTATGATGGCAGCGCACCATGCATATTAATGAGGGCACACTGTCTCAACTCTAAAGCTTACATGGAGCGTGGACGAGTGTAGGGGGCGTGTTGGACTGCCGAGCAGTTCAAAAATCCACGCCCCTGCAATGAAGAAATGCTGCAATGTCAAGTTACATGAGCGAGTCCGCTCACATGTGCACAATGTAACACTACACCCCCCCCATAAGTTAAACAACCGAAAAAATTAAAAATAGAAAGATTTTTAAATTTTTTTTTATTTCATCTGATATAGCTGGCCGTATTTGCGTGTGTTTGCACGGGTTTGCCCATTGCTTAGCTATAGTTAGCAGCTTAGACACCAGAAGAGGATAATAAGAAAAATATATACAAATTAAACAAAATAGTGATAGCGTAGTGGTTAGAGCCTTCGCACAAAGAGGAGGCATTCCCAATTCGAGTCCCACTACTGCACGTTCCATTTTCTGTTGGAAATCTGTATACAAAAATATTTTCTGACATTTTTTATGTATAAGTTTTGTAAAAAGCATTGAAAAGTTAAATGTAGTAGTGAACGAATTTTATATATATATATATATATATATATATATATATATATATATATATATATATATATATATATATATATATATATATATATATATATATATGAAGATGAAATGGTTATGCATTCTGAGGCATGAGTACCCTATTTTAAGCAATATAAAGTACTGCTAAGCACATTTTACCATTGTTGAGCATATTTAAATCCAATTTCTCATAGCTGCACACCGCATTAACCAGCACAATGTCTTTGCGCGTAGCTGCGCACCACGCTAACCAACGCAATCACAACATATTTGTGCGTAGCTGCGCACTGCGCTAACCAGCACAATGTCGGGCAATGTCGAGCAACATCAAGCAACATTGAGCAATGTTGAGCAACGTTGGGCAAAGTCGGGCAAAGCTGAGCAAAGTCAGTTAAACACGGCCACACCTCCTTTACTGTACCTTAACCAGTCAGGTCTGCCCAGTAGGAAAATAAAAAGCAGTGACAGGGCTCGAACTCAGGATACTGAGCACTATAGTCACAGTACTTAGCCACTAAGCCATGACAGGATTTCATAAACATACACTTTCAACAGACACATATCTATCAAAGGAATTTTAAACATTGCCAACATCAGCTAAGCAGGTGTGCCTACAGCTGAGTTTTTTCAAAACTGGCCAATCACAAATAAGTGTGGGAAATGAGGCATATTTAAGCTCCACAGGCAGGAATACTTGCTATAACTGGCTGGTGTTGGAGAAAGCACTCAATTTAGAGTGCAACACTGGGGCATTGAGGAGTCCAAAGTAATGGTTTGGCTCCTTGTCCACAATTATGAGGAAAGACTCCTACGGGGCCAGTACCAGGGTACCCAATATAAAACGGAGACCTGGAACATTCTTGCTCATGATCTCACCAGTGCCACTGGTGTTCCTCGGACTGATGAGCAGGTCAGGCACCATTATTCTGACCTGAAGTGACGTAGGGAGGATCAACTGGACCAGTGGATCCAGAAATCTGTGCAATGCCTAATGCCCCAGTACTGAGTAAGTAGCCATTGTATTAAGCAGTTAAGAATTGCTATGCTTGTCTATACTATGAATAGATGTGTCTCAATATCACTGCATTTACTTCACAGCTGCAGGTGTCTGGGCTATGAATCAGCAAGCCCATGAAGATAGGCTGCAAAGGCTGTGTCATCAGGCAGGTTAGTAATTATTCTGCATGTACTGTTATATAAAATAGATGAGAGAGCCTTCAAAAACTGTTTTAACCCAATAAATAAAGGTGTAATAATCTTTTAATAAATGTATAATTCCTGGAGTGCGTCTGTGTCATTTTCTCTCATATGTTGTTGTACTGTTGCATTCTACAAATAGTAGTGTTTTATTAAGCAGTGTCAGCCCACACTTGGGAAGGCCCATATAATGTGGATGAAGGGAGTGCCAGTAGCTTTTATGCATATTTACAGCCTTCAACTGTTGGTTCATGCCCAGCATGTACAGGTTAATCTGGCACATGAGTAGTTTGGTATTGTGTTCCCCAGAAATGTCAGTTTTTTGCCAGAAATGTAGGGAGCTGTTAACATATAACTGATACTTTCACCTGAACATATCTAGATAATTATATGAAAGTAGAGCTGTCAGTGTACCATCTTGGCAGTAGTGTGTGTGAGCAACTCTCAAAATATGTAGCAGTAACATCTGCATCTTGGACAGTTTGTATGTAAGATAAAGCTCATGTATATAATGATCTAGCAAAATCCAATTGCAAAATATAAGAACATTGGGTAGTGTAATAATACATGTAAGGGATATATAACTGCAGTTAATAGGAATGTAGTGAAAACTAGAAGGATATATAAGTTGTTAATTGAGCTATCTTTTCCCACCCTACTGTATGTGCATAAAAAATGCAATTCCATACCTCAATCGGTATGTCTAATCTCAAAATATTTGTTGGAACATATGTCCTATTGGTTTATAAATATTTACATTTATTTCTATGCATGTGCCCTGTTAAAATACCACAATATTGGTGGCCTGTTGCCATCAATTCAACCTGTATGTTGTTGTAATGTCCACTATTGTTCTATATATGCATGTGTTATGATTGCTTTTCAACTGTCGAAAATCTGGCGTGTTGGGTTAATGGGAATACTTCTGCATGCTGTTATAACTAATTGGGAATGCTGTTGACTGTTACTAACCGATATCTTTATTAAACTCTCCAAAACATAGATCGTATGGGAAGGCCAGTCACAGCAGACCCACCTGTCCCACCTCAGCTGGCCATGGCACCTGGGACCAGCAGATATCTGGTGCCCAGCCTAGGACCTCCTCCTCTGTTGGCCCCGTGCCACCTTCGGGTGGAAGCACTGCAGGGGATGGGGCTCAGCCCCCCTGTGCAAGCATGGATGGAGGAGGGCCACCTATCATCCTTTGAACGGTCCAGGCTGTGTTGCATAGAGAGATTGAATGTTCTGTTGCAGAACCTCTATGCCAGCTTGAGGCTCAAGTGGCGCAACTCCCAGGTCAGCCTGCCCCTTCTACACAGCTCCCAGCACAGCCACTCTCTGGGCCATGAAGATGCAGTGGTGACTGCCCATGGGTGGGGACTTCAGTCCCACTGTTTCCATCTGGGGACTCATGGGCTTGCGATTTCCAAACATCCCTCCCCGTCAAAGGTGTTCACCCACCACATGTGTCATATACCGCCCCTGTATACATCTTGTTTGTCTTGTCTGTTTACCTCCCCAACCTACCTTCCCGAATATACCTACTTCCCCTACCCCACATTCCACTCTCACCTGAAAAAAAAAGGGCACTCTGCTCCCCAAAAAAAAAATTACGCCCCATACATAGCTGCCCATTTTGCACACATGTCCACTGGACACATGAAATGTTATTTAAATGGCATTGCAACATACTTTGTTGTCCTCACCCCTCTTTCAGGGGTTGAAGGTTTCATATCTACCTCCAAATTTATTGCATATGCACAGCTGTTGCTGTTGAAGAAATGGGCAGCTATGGACCTTCCTTACACCTGTTCTGCACATCCCAAGCTATTTTCCATACTGTCTTCCCCTCTTTGTGCCCCTTTTTCACCATTTTCCTATCTCCCCATTTTTCTTTTCTTTCAAAGAAATGCGCGTAGGGGTTAACGGGAGTAAGCTCTATTAAGCAGTAATTAGCAGGTTTGTGCGAGTTTGTGCTTGTTTGCTCTTGGCTAAGCAATGCGCAACAATGTGCAAACCCACGCAAACCTGCTTACAACTGCTTAAAAGTGCCTTAGTCACTCTTTATGTGAGGGCCCTTGTTCTGCTCAGGAGCAAAATAAAACACCTCTGCCAGTCTCAAACCCCAGACCTTGCACACACTACACAACATGAAGTACCACTAAGCCACAGTAGATATACATCAAGTTGGTGCTTAAATAAATATATCATGTTTCAGAATGAGTGAATGTAAAGGAAAATTAGGACTACCATACCACACAACTTGCTCTGTGGATGTTGATCAACAGTTGTTGTGGGATTACATTACATGACTGTGATAAGAGAAGCAGCCATTCTAGCAGGAAATAATGCTACACCATCACTTTGCAACCCCACACAGTATCACAGCAGGACAAACACTGGCATATCTGTTTAGGGCAGAGGCCATACCTCCCAACTGTCCCTAATTTTCAGGGATGTCCCTGATTTTGAAACAAATTTTAGCTCTGTCCCTCTGAATCCCTCTGAAAACTACTGACTTTGGCCAGAGAGGTGGTGAATTACACTTAATGAATAATGACAATAATTAAGAGTTAGACACTTTTTTTTCTTCAGAAAAGGTTTATTAATTCATATGCTCTGATTCTCTCAATGTCTCAACTTAATGGCACTAATATTTTAAAGGTGTCCCTTGACTGTCCCTGACTTTTTCTTTACTTTTCCCTGAGTGTGTTTAAATATGTACCTGAGTGGTTGAGAGGTCTGGTAGAGGCAGAAACACAGAGCCATATCAGCCTTTCTGCTGTTACACATTGAGCAAATAGCTTTGGAAGGAGTTTCAGAAGCATGACCTTATGTAGGAATACAACACTGAAATACAAATAGATGTAGCCATGTACTGGTAGCAACTAACTGTAAGAATACCATTGCTCTATAGCTGAAAAGATCTCTGTGGTGCACAGACAAAAATAACAGGCTATTCTCTGGCTATCATGTGGATAGGTCCACAGTTGGGAGTTACGCAGACAGGCTACTTGCCTTGATAAGCTAACATGTACACAGTAACCCTGTAAGTCCAGCAAGATAAAATCCACACAATAGTACTTACGCTCTCTGTACTTCTGCAACCCTCCCCAAATGTAGAATATACCTGTGTGTGCAGGGTCTACCAAGGATGTAGGTAAGCATACTCACAGTACTGAAATGTGTCCAGTTTTTCTGAGCAGCTTGTGCTAATGTCAACACTCAAAAAGCACAAACGGTTTAGAACTGAGTAAATGAATATTCACAGTATAGCAGTTCACAAACAATTCTTGTGTCAAAGGAATACATCTCAATAACTAGCTTTGCATGGCAGTTAATTGTAACAGTTGAAAAGAATGTACATCTTTCCTTGCATCTTGGGGTAGCATTTTGTGGGGTGAGTACATTTCTACACTGACAAGTGGGTACTGGAAGCAGCAACATTAGGTCTGAGTACAAAATGCAAATCTCTGGCTACACCCCCTGGCTTCTGATATAAGAACTATACCACCCTTCTATCTTAAACAATGATGTCCACAGCAAACAAGGATGATCTCCATCTTGGAAAGCTGAAAGGGCCACACCTACTTGAGTTTGCAATTTATAGTACTGGGTTGCTATGACAGTGATTACTGCAATCACTACACAGCAGGCTGCATGCAATTAACAAATGGCGGACACTAATTGGTGCAGAGGCCATCACATGCTCATGTGCAAATTCCTACAAAAGCAGGCTGCAATCTCTGCCGACAAACTCAATCACTCTATTGCAGAGACTGACAGAGAGAGAGAGACAGAGAGAGAGAGAGAGAGAGAGAGACAGAGAAAAGGAAAAAGAAAAACAAATATTACCAAATCATACAAAGGAATGGTATGTGACACATATGTATTTACTGTCATGTAATAGATGTTATTGAAAAATAGACTACATAATGTGAACCATTCATATGTGGCATCAGTACTTCTTTATGCACAGATGTTCTGCTTAACTACTGCTATGGACAAAACTGTGTGTACCTGTGGGCAGTGGGACATACCTGTGAAATGTATAGCTCAGCATTAAATGTCGAAGATCTGATCCATGTTATCTGTGTTCTGTACAGTAGTGTGGCCAATGGCTGTTGGGGGGATTAGCGCTGACATTATATAAACATGGGTGTGACAGAACAACACATGCATGATAGTCATATTAAAGTGTAGCTTAGCACTGGCAACTGCTGTACCAGTCTAGTATGCTTATCTAGCATCTGTAGCCATATATACCCCCCTAATGTTAGTGTGTGTTCATATGTGACACCTGTTTGTGTTGCAGCAAGGCCCAACAGTTCATCTGTGAGGTCCAGAGACTTACAAAAGTGTGGACCTTGTGTGTATATGCCACTCACATATGGAGAAATATATATGTGTCATATATATTCACATCTGTATATGTGCATAGAGCAGGGGACATACTGCAACTGTTTGTGAAGGGTGGAGAGATATATGTTGGTGAAGGTTAGTATGTGTATATTTGTATGTAGGTTTTAGTGTGTGACAAACAAGACAGCATACAGTGCTGGTATATGACATGTGGTGATTAAACACTGTGGCTGATTTGTTCACTTTGCAATGTTGAAGCCAGTAACACCTGCTAAAGCTACCTGGGCTGTGAATACCTTCAGTGCATTTATCCCAAGACTGTGCGATTTTATTGCATCACTGTACACCTTACATCCTTTGTATAATTGATATTCTCACTATGAAAGGTGAAATGTATATGTGCCTACATATATATGTATATGTAGACCAATGGATGTGTATATGTATATATATATATATATATATATATATATATATACATATATATATATATATATATATATATATATATATATATACATACATATATATATATATATATATATATATATATATATATATAGTTATATATACTCATACACACCTGCATCTACTTGTTGCAATAGATTATCTGTACTGTTGACTGACTGTGATGGTCAATATGTTTGTGAATACGTCAAAGATATGTATCTGTGGGATAGCTTAGTGAGAAACTGTTTATGCCATGGTATTATGGGTCCTTGCTTTGATCCTAGCAAAAGCTGTGTATTTATTTGCTAGGCAGAACAAGTGCTATTGCATACAATGTGATTAAGTCCCTTGGTTTTAACTAGGGTGTGTCATTGGAGACTAAAGCACTACATCTATGACTATTGATTGGTACCGATGTTGAATCCAAATCCTGTATGTACTGTAGTACTACTTGAAGCTCTGAGCCTGTACAGCAAAGTATGGTGTATGTCCACATTGCTTGCATCGACTGTTTTGTGTGGTCCCTGTATTCATCACAGATTACATTTCTCAAGATTAAGGTTGTGTAAGTACTGACACACAGTACTGTATAGTACACACTGAAATCTTATCTGGGTTGTCATACCTTTGTGTCCTGTAATTATGTCTGATGTGTGTATGGGCATGTATGTAACATGTCCTTTGACATATGTGTGGTAAAACATATAACTGCGTATCTAGCAACGTTCATAGTGTACTACAGCAGTATGTAACCTATATTCCCAATTGTGCACATATTTTGGCCATGGGTTTGCCATTAACAAGTTGTGTTGTATAACAGTAATACATTTACTGGACCTTACACTGATTGTGATGGATGATATATTTCTTTACACATCAGCTTGATGTATATCTGTTGTGGCTAGGTGGTGCATTGTGTTGCATATAGTGTGCCAGGTACTCTTGTATAGTCTTATATAGTGATTTTATTTTGTTGCTGTGCAGAACATGGTTCATTAGATAGAGAGTGAACAAGGCACTTTCAAGCAGTTGTGGGGTGAGCAGTGATAAGTGGCAGTCACAGTGTTTCACTCTCGGTTAGGTAATAGGTTGCTATATATGGCAGTTCAGTGATATCTGTACTGTATAATGTTAAATGTGCCATATAACTTGCTCAGACATACTTTTGTATTTATGTCTTCCAGGGATCATGGCCCATCACAGGAACCCCAGTTACAGTAGTGTTGAAGATGATATAATTACTAGCAGTATGATTCAGCACTACTGTCTCATGTTCTCACGAACCAGCCAGGACCAGCAGGAGCATACTGCAATGTGGCAAGATGTTGTCCGCAGGGTAAATGAGGAAGGCTTGCATAATCGGACATATGAGCAGGTACGCCACCACTGCAGTGATCTTCTCAGACATGTCCATCAGTATGCTGCTGATGTGCGTAGACAACAGCTTGCAACAGGAGGTGGTGTTAATATCCACCGCCCCCTCACCAGAGTGGAGGATCTGCTCCTGAGCCTGGTGGCACTTGCCCAACAACAACAGCAGCAGACATACACCATGATGGAGGTTGGAGCCACCCAGCAAGCACACATGGAGCATGCAGGTAACATGGCATATCTGTAGACTACTGTTATCTGTATTGGTAGATCATGAATATGTGAGATGTGGAGTGTGTCGTTCAAAGATGTGGAGCCTGTTGTTGTGCAATACTGATCATTTGGAACATAATCTGTAGCCCTGTGAATGTAAACTGTTATTGTACTGTAAGATTGCAAACACACAGTAGCAATGCCACAGTTGTGGCCACTGACAAACTGTCTCATCTCTATGTAGGTCCCTCTGGGGTGACATCAAGGCAGCAGACAGATGTTGGTGAGTGTGTTCTACATTTATTATTGTAAATAAAAATTGCATGTCATAGCTAAGGTGTAGGCCATGTACACATGTAACACACCTACCCATAATGCATACTGTTCATGTTTGGTGTAAGAGCACACACATCTCACTAATGTGATTAGCTGCCTCAAACACATGCAATACCCAGACCATCTCAAACAAATGTGGCTAGACTGTAGTGACCATTGGATAGGCACAGTTGATACTCAACATGCACATAACATACACATCTAAGTCATACACAGAGCATTTTAACATACTACACATAAAGGATTCCCAAACCCTCTGTAAAGACACACTCCAATATCCAATATCTCATCCATACATTACACATAATATACCTGAGGGGTAGAGGCCTATCATGGAGAATTTAAACACTCTGCAACACACTACACATTCATGTCAGGGAATGCTCCTTATTGGCCTCCTTACAAACTCATGTAACAATTGGTTGTGAAATGGTGAATGTAGCCAAGGTAGTACAGTTCTGGCACAGCATGATTAGTGCTGGTTTGGGAAACATTTGTAGCCTTGAGTGACCACATGATGCTTCATGATGATGGCCTATGTTACTATACCCCATCCAGTTATTGTAACCACAGTACTACACATAGCTTCCATTGCTATACACCTTAATGTTGCATGTGTGCACACATATGCACCTCTAAACAATATGCATACCAATCACCATTTGTACAACTGACACATATATGTCTTGTGATGCTATTGAGTGGCTAGGTCATATGACACACATTGGGTATGTGTAGTGTTTAAATATGTAGTTGTGTTTTAGCATGCCATGTCATAGATGAAACTGGCATGTCCACGATATGATCTAAACTCACCATCAGTACCATACATTGGGTATGTGACCGAATGGTATTCCATCAATTATACATGCACCACTGATGATGTTGTGTGAATACTCATCATGCATGTGCTTAAAATGTGTTCACAATTATTTGCTAAAGACACAGAGGTTGTAATCAGCATTGGATACCTAGCTGACACACAGATACACATCCAGCAATGGTATGTACACCTGCGAGTTATGGTGCACAGTACATTACAGGGTTATGAATACCTGCACAGCAATTTTGTGTCCATGTATGCACTGTATTACAGAGGGTGGCCCATCACCTAATAACAAAACACATGTATCAAAGCCATGTATACTGTTAGTAACATGGACTGTCTACACTTGCACTGCATGCTGTTGAGCAACACATGTCCTGCATGCTGACATGTGTGATATGACTGTTTTGCTTGTGATACTGCACCCCACCATCACCTGCTATTGTGTATGTTCTGCGATTGCTGGTGTTGTGTGTGTCTGCTTTAGGGAGGAGTGTATTTTTGTGTGTGTGCAAGTGTGTATGTGCACATGTGTGCATTTGTGCATGTGTGCATGTGTGCATGTGCGCATGTGTGCATGTGTGCATGTGTGCACGTGTGCATGTGCGCATGTGTGCATGTGCTCACGTGGTCTGAAGTCATGTTCAGGTCTTAAAGTGTGTTTCCTGTTTTCCTCTCACAGGTGCCGAGGTGGGGCTGGTTCAGTACAGCAGGAAACCTGATGTTACTGAGACAGACAGTGATGATGATGATAGGTGTGTTGAGGCACAGGCAGGTTTATCAAGGTCTGTTGTTGGGCCACCAATTGACAGTACACAAGTCTCCACCCCATCCATGCACACAGTCATACTGCCTGTACATCCATCATCACCATTACCCTTAGCTGAGGGACAGTGTACGGTTGGCACTAGCCAGGACAGTGTGGTATCTATGGCACATGTATCAGGACGTAGCAGCCATAGCCAGATGTCTGGAATGGTACCACATAGGCAGATGCCGAGGGGTTCTTGTCAGAGCACTGCTGGTCATCATGCCCCTGGCAGACGTGCCACACCTCTTTCTACCACCTGCATTTTCCAAGCTGTCATGGAGGCACAGACACAAATGGAACAGTACACCAGACAGAGACTAAGGGCACAGAGGGCTCATAACACCTCTGTAAATGACAGTATCCATGACCTAGCAGGTGCCATAGGTAACTAAATTGAGGTCATTGATAGATGTTAGGGTGAGACATTGGATGTCCTCCACAATGTCATGTCCATGTGCCAGGACAGTGTGGGAGGGTTGAGACGTCAACGTGGACATATGCCAGCAACATCAGCAGCTGGAGGTCGCCGTAGACGTCCAACAAGTCACAGCCGCTCCCGTAGTGCCAGTACCAACCCCAGCAATGCTAGGGGGGCTGTCCATAGACCATCCTAGCAGACCACATCCCAGCAGAGACCTGGATCCAGTGGACATATGTCAACCTCATCGGATAGTACCCAATATGGATAAGTACCTGATACTGTCTGTAGCACCCCTGACAGGCATAGGTTCAGTGTCCATGGCCAGAGATGGTGATCTGTAAAGCCTGCCAGGTACAGTCTGTAGCTGTCTCAGAAATCCCCGTATATGGCAGCCAAATGGTGGAACTGTGTGCATGCAGACACACACACATAAACCAGAAACCTAGGGCAAACACATACCCGCACACATTACATCAACATTGGCCCATAACAGTACTCATGGCCCTCACACACACACTCACACACACATGTCGATTGTATGGTTCAGTGTAGGCCTCTGGCAAACCAACAACACACCCTGTGCATATGATGAAACCTTTGCCACCTCCTGTCATCTGTAAAATTGATGCAGGAACAGGCTAACATGGTGCTGATGCACAGGGTGACTTTAATAAAGTATAGCAATGTTTGGATGTGTAGCATGTTGTCAGCAGTAAAGTGTAATGATATCCTTGAAGGTGTAGCTGAGCAGGCATGATGCATTAAAGCTGTCATTAGCAATGTTGTATTGTTTCACCAGTGTTTATTCCAATTATGTTTTGTTTGCCCATGTGCCACTTGGCTGATGTGTGTAGTTGTGTCAGAATGCTTTATACAGTGAACAGTAAGTGTGGGGTGTGTGCAACACAGGTTTGCAGATGCCCATTTGTGAACATGATGGAGGTGCACTTTCTGCATGTACATGCATATTGGACACATGGGCAGGGTGACATGTTCTGTATTGGCCAGTGTTAACACTTCATAGTTTCTATTGGTGGCCAGTATGCATTGTACTACACACATTTGGAACTTGAGTATGCATGTGTGTATGACATGGGTTGACACTGTGCTGTGGGTGATGCTGTTGTTGCTATCTGTCATTGGTTTGCATTACTGTCCCAGCTGCATAATCCTTTAGTAATGAACACTGTTCACCTACAGGGTTGCATGGACTGTGCTATCACAAACGCAAGCAATTCTCACTTATACAGTAAAAGTGCATTAGTATCATGGACCCCTGCCATAAACTAAATATATAATAGAAGATGTGAAGTTGTACCAAACAAGAGTTACATACCAAGAAGGGATAACCTCTCTGGTCAGTATCACTGGGAAAATACAATCCCTCAATAAACATACAAGGCAAGCTTCAAAATACAAAATGGCAAAGATTCCAAAGACAACACTAAAGCTTTCTTTAGTGTTGTTTATAATCTACAGGGGAAATCTCAGATCAGCTCACAGTTAATGTAAATGGTCACAAAGTACACTTATCTGACTGACATTACCAATTCTTGTCAGACAGTTTGAATGTGGATTTCACCACCCTGTCATTAAACAAGGGCCACATTTCCAGACCTGAAGAATGGAAAACCTGATGATTCACAGACACTCTAGTTAAAACATCTCTTTACCAAAGTCCAAAAAACAGTGGCAATGGTACTGGACAGTGTCATACACAAGCTGACATACGAAGTCACCACTCACCTAAGCACTCTGTCCAGATGCAGCCTCTATACAGATTACATACTTGTGGAATGATGCACAGTAATGGTGTTCACAGTCCACAAGGGTTGAGCTACAATGTCTTCTTCTCCTTTCGGATGCACCCATTAGGGGTCACCACAGTAGATCATCTGTTTCCATTTCTTCCTGCCCTCTGCATCTTGCGCTGTCATGCCATTCACCTGTATGTCCTCTCTCACCACAGCCATAAACCTCATCTTAGGCATTCTTCTTTTCCTGGTACCTGGCGGCTTCATCCTTAGCATCTATTTCACAATATACTCTGCATCCCTCCTCAGCACATGTACAAACAAACTTAATCCTGCGTATCTGGCTTGGTCTACTAACCTTCAAACCTGGCCTGACCCTCTAATATACTTATTCTTAAACCTGTCCACCCTCGTCACACCCAGTGCAAATGTTAACATAAATTGATTAAGGGTAGAACTACAACAGATCCAGGAAACGCTCACTCTATAAGCCAGACAAATGTTATCTAGAAGGCTATGGAGCACAGCATTATGGAACTCATTAACAGAGACATTATGAACCTGCAAACACTGCACCATACCCACTTAGGTTCTCTAAAGGCCAGATCATGTCTCCTACACCTAGTAGACTTCAAGGCAGTTAACAAGGCTATAGCTGAGGGAGGGGAGGTCAACACAGCCAAGCTATAGCTCACCAGCAATTCATACCCATCCCACATTCTGGTATTATAGATAACCTCAACAGACTGACCATAAACGATTGTTAGATGATGGCTTGACAACTGACGCATGGATGTAGGACACACAGTAACATTTGCAGCCTCCATGTACTATTCTATGCCAGTAACAAGTGTTATTCACCTGACTCAGTCCTGGGACCACTCCTGTTTGGCATATAGCTATGTTTGGTACAAGCAAACACAGTAGGGATATGTCTGCCCATGTTTGATGAAAATGCATACTGTGGGCTATACTTTATTCTCCAGATGACACACACATCCTCCAAAAGGGTATCATAGAGACAGATACCTGGTGTCAAACTCATGCTGTAAAGCTATAAGCCAAAGAAAGCATAGTTATCCACTTTTAGAAAACAAAGTATCCCCAGAGTACCACATAGGTAGTAGCCCCCAAAATGTGGAACAGGCACTAATGTTTACATAGAGCCATGTGTTTAGTCATCTCTCCTTTGATAATCACATTACCAAAGGTTTTGGAAATCCCTCTGTGGAGCACATAAGCAATAAAGGGTTTGCATGCAGATCCACAGAGGTTGTTGCACACCTATAATGATTAGTCATCTTTTCCAGACTTTGCTTGCTTTGGAACAGGTTTCAAATATACCACAAGCATAAACTCTCACTCACACTCTTCAATAGAAACCGTGATGAGTGGATGTGAAACAGAAGACGTAGCCCAGGGATCACTGCAGTGGCTAAGCTTGTCACAAGCATACAGAAGTGACCTAAGGTCTGGAAAGCACCAGCACACTCTGGCAAAGATAACAGATGCATTCATGGAGAAAGCAGAGTGCCTACCTATGAAATAATTGAAGTCACATGTATGTATATGGATTTGCCCCACAGCTACCTTACATGTGTAATGCACATACAGTTGTCATTGTGATATGTCATACCCTAGAAAAATCAAAATCCACTCCACATTGACCAACGGTATCACACATCTGGAATACACAGCACATGTGAGATTCAAATGCCTTCTTAACTACATCATGATAGTACAGCAGCATGCATTTACACAGTACGCTATACACATTACTGGGATTTTACTTTTCCACAGGTATATTTGTAGGATGGTGACATCTCAGACTTGTCAAAGATGAGTATACCCCTTTTAAGGGGTGTGAGTATTCTCCAAAAAGGTTGCTCCTCCCTCGGGAGACACACACACAGTTGTCAAGTGGAGGATTTAAACCCCTATCTAACTACATTATGATACTACAGCAGTACATATTTACATGACGCGCTATACACATTATTGCGACTTTTTCTTTCCACAGGTATATTTGTAGGATGGTGACATTATCAGACTTGACAAAAATGAGTATGCCACTTTTAAGGGGTGTGAGTAGTCTCCAAAAGTGTTGTGTTTCCACAGGGAGACACACGCACATAGTTGACAAATGCAGGATTCAAACCCCTACCTCACTACATTGTGATACTATAGCAGTATGCATTGACACAGCATGCTATGCACGCTACTGAGATTTTGCTTTTCCACAGGTATATTTGTAGGATGGTGACATCCATCAGACTTGACAAAGATGAGTATACCACTTTTAAGGGGTGTGAGTAGTCTCCAAAAAAGGACACACCTTCTCAGGGAGACACACACACTTGGCAAGTGCAGGATTTGAACTCCTACCTAGGTTATAATACTACAGTAGTACGCATTTACACAATGCGCTAAACACATTGCTGGGCTTTTATCTTTCCACAGGTATATTTGTAGGATGGTGACATCATCAGGCTTGACAAAGATAAGTATACCACTTTTAAGGGGTGTAAGTAGTCTCCAAAAAGGTTGCTTTACCCCAGGGAGACACACACAATCACAACTGTCAAATACAGGATTCGAACCCCAATCTAACAATATTAAGATAGTACAGCAGTACACATTTACACAATGCACTACACACATTATGGGGATTTCTTTTTTCCACAGGTATATTTGTAGGATGGTGACATCATCAGTCTTGACAAAGATGAGTATACCACTTTAAAGAGGTGTGAGTAGTCTCCAAAAAGGGTGCTCCTCCCCAGGGAGACACAAACACTCTCACACATATGCTCACAGTTGGCAAGTACAGGATTTTAACCCCTATCTGACTACATTATGATACTATAGCAGTGCACATTTACATGACACGCTATACACATTACTGGGATTGCTTCTTTCCACAGGTATACTTGTAGGATGGTGACATCATCAGACTTAACAAAGATGAGTATACCACTTTTAAGGGGTGTGAGTAGTCTCCAAAAAGGTTGCTCTCTCCCCAGGGAGAGACAGACAGAAGCGCACACATGCACACACACACGCACACACACACACACACACACACACACACACACACACACACACACACACACACACACACAGTTGGCAAGTGCGGTGTTCTTAATCCAAACTAAGTTCATCTTTACACTTTAGCAAGCAATATGGAGTTACAGGGTACAATACAGACATTACTTGCTGACAGTTTGCCCAAAGGTTTTTTTTACATTTGCTAACCTCAGCAGGCTTATCATACTAGGTGTATTGTGAGTGTATTGTATGCATAGGCCATGACCATATCATATATGGGTTGATGCACCACATGCTGGCACACACAGGGTCAAACCGGTGGCTAAGCTCTGTCATCCCAATACTGGATAATACAGTCAGGAGGAGTAGGGTCATACAACCACAGCACCAACTGTCTCACATAGACCTACAATATAAGCACCAGCAAAACACGCACATAAATACACATTACCATACTCGGAGAATACAAATATTAATCTGAAAAAGAGAGAATGTCCTCCTAAGCAAACAAGCAAGCAACATGCACCTCCAAGCACACGCCAGAAAACACATAATACACCAAAGCAATGTGTCTCACAACAGGCCCTAAGGCAAAACAACATACCCAACACACTAGTAATAGGTGACTTCATAGTCAGGCACACAGATGTTCCACTCACTCAGCTGGACAAGGGGAAGGTTACTGTCAGTTGTCTGTCAGGTGCTATGATCCGCCACATAACACAAGCACTTACATCACTCCAGAACAGGTACATATATGATGTGTTCTTTGTACATGTCAATGTGAATGATCTGAGACATACCTCCCGGGACAACATGACAAGAGATATATATATGATCATGTAGCCCAGGCTGGTATGACCCTGACCTTGAGTAGCATCTTACCTTCACCTACATGATACTGCAATATAACAGAAAGACAATAAACTTCAACAATTGGCTAAGCTTCTGGTGTCATTCAAAGGGGATCTAGTCTCTGTCTGCCTGTGATGACATGATAGACAAGCCTCATTGCTTTGCTACAGATGATTTGCACCTATCACCCCTATGCTTTTGAATACTGGCCAAGGCTCTTGCTGTCCCCATATTACCTTTTTAGGCAAAGCTCAAAGGTTCATAGGTTCATAGGTAGGTACTAGGCTATCGGCCCAGCCAAAAAGGTACCCTGGCTTTTGCCACCCAAGAAATTTATTTTCCTGTGTCACTGTCGAGCAGAGACACAGAAGTGATCCCCAGGGTGAATTTCCTATTTCCCATCCAATCATCAAGATTTTTCTTGAACAGTGCTAATGAGGAGCTTTGTTTGATATAGATAGGTAGTTTATTCTGGTTTATGGGAAGTCTTGAGGAGAGGATTCTATCCCTCCTGCATGTTCTGTTTATTGTGGTGACAAGGTTTAGGTCCCTAGAGCGTGTAGGTTCATAGGTTCATAGGTACGTACTAAGCTATCTTCCCAAGGGCATTTATAAGCCTAACCAGAATGTGTTAGCTTTTGCCTCCCTTTTAAATTAGTTTCCTGGGCCTCTGTCTAGCAGGGCCACTGAAGTGATATCAGGGGTAAATTTACAATTTCACATCCACTCATCAAGATTCCTCTTGAAGAGAGTCAGTGAGGGGCTCTGCCTAACATAAACTGGGATTCTATTCCAGAGCGAGGGAAGTGTCCGGGACAGGAATCTATCCCTCCAGCACACCCTGTTTATTGCTGTGCTGAGGTTTAATTCACTGGATTTGGTTTTCTTGAGGTGGAGCATGTCCATTAATTCCGGGTTGGACATGGCCTTATACATCAAGCATAGATCACCTCTGAGCAGGCAGTAAGCAACCGAGTAGAGCTGGAGTTTCTTTAGTCAAGCTGCATAGGGCATCTCTTTGAGGCCCATGATCCTCTTGGTGAGGTACTTCTGTGGTCTTACCAGCTGTTGCATGTGCCAATTAAGGTACATACCAAATAGGGCATTGTACTCTATTATGGGCCTAATGAGTGATGAGTAGAGGGGCACAATGACCTCTCTTGATCTAGAGGTGAACCCTTTTGTGATTAGGTGGGCTACATAGAAGGAATTTCTAACCACTTTGGCAATGTGATTATCAAAGGAGAGGTTACTATCTACCTGGGTCCCCAGGTCTCTAAATACATTTTCCGTACCTAGTGGATTACCACCTATGTGGTCATTTGTGGGCACTTTGTTTTTTCCAAAGGGGATGACTATGCATTTTTTGGCATTCAGCTTGAGGCCATGGTTTTGACACCAGGTATCTGTCTCTGTAGGACCCTTCTGGAGGATGTCTGTGTCAGCCGGAGAGTCGATTATGGCCCCCAGTTTGCAGTCATCTGTGAACTTGGTCAACCATAGACCTCCCGTGCTTGCCTGTACCTCAGAGAAGTATATACTGAACAGGATGGGTCCCAGGACCGAGCCCTGTGAGATGCCACTTGTGACTGGTTTAGAGTCTGACATGGCACCCGCAATTCTGACCATGTGTCTTCTACCCGTGAGCCAGTTGGCCACCCATCTCGTAACATAGGGGTTAATGTTCAAGCTGGTAAGCTTGTCTATGATGCCAGAGTGGGGAATGGTGTCGAAGGCCTTAGTGAGGTCCAGGTAGGCTGTGTGGACTACCTTCCCTTCATCTATGGCCTTGGTAACTGTTTCAAAGAAGTCAACTAGGTTTAGGAGGCAGGATCTGCCTTTAACAAAGCCAAATTGGGTAGGGTCCAGTGTCTGGAGGTTCCCAATGTCTCTGTTTATGAGTTCCATGATAATTCGCTCCATAGCTTTGCAGACCAGGCTGGTCAGGCTTATAGGGCAATAGTTCCCAGGTTCTGTTGTGGCACCACCTTTTTGGAGCAGGATGACTGTTGCTGTACACCATTCTTTGGGTACATAGCCTGTGGTACGGCTGAGTCTGAACAGTGAATTTAGGTGAGGGTTTAGTTCCTTATGGAGCTCATGTAAGACACAGCCTGGGACACCATCCGGTCCCATTGATGCTGTGTTCTTAACTTTGGAGAGGGCTGTTTTTACTTGCATGTCCGTGATGTCTGGGGCTCTGCATTCTTCTGGGATGGACACGGGCCCTTTTAGGGGTGGGGGTTGAAGTTTGCACTGAACTTGTCTGCCAGGATGTTGGCAATGTCAGTTGGTTCAGTGTATTTTTGCCATTTTGCAGTAGCTCAGAGCATATCTGAGAGTTGCCACCTAAATGTTTGATATAACTAAAAAAGGCTTTGTGGTTATCTTTAGATTCCTTGGCAAATTTTCTTTAGAAACTGGCCTTTGATGATTTTATGAGCGATCGTAGTTTCTTGCTAATAATGATCAGTGATGCCTTTCCTTTGTGGAATTTTGCTCTATCATGTAGTAGTTTCCTCCTTCTGTTGGTTAGCTTATTTATGGCCAAGGACCACCAAACTGGTTTCCTCTTTTTGGAGGAGTGAGTCTTGGTTTTACTTTGGAATGGCTCGATCCATGCATCCCTGTAGATGCTCATATAATGCACTTGTAAAGGATTCTGTGGATTGGATAGCATTATCCTGTAGCAAGGGGGCTTTGAAACTTTCCACTTTGGTCTTGAGAAGTGTGAAGTTTGCTTTTGAAATGTTTTTCACAGTGGTTTCCTTGACTGGGGGTGGGATCGGGATGTGGATGTCCAGTGTGATTACTTTATGATCTGATCTTACCAGTGAGGGGTTTACATCTGGTGTGGAACACTGATCCCCCATGTTGGTGATGATCAGGTCCAGTATGGTGTCACCTCTAGTGGGCATGGTGACCAGCTGTTCCAGGGCGTTTGAGTTTATAAACTCTAGGAAGCATTGGGCAAAGATGTTTGTACTTGAGTAATTCTCCCAGTCAATGTTTGGGTAGTTGAAATATCCTAATATCATGATGTTTGGTAGGACCTTTATATTTTCCATTGTGTTCTCTGGAATGCTGAGTGAGGGTCCTGAGACCAGGTAGGTGATCTGTAGCAGGCTACGATCTGATAAGCAGCTTTGCCCACTGTTAGTTGCACCTGGATGGTCTCTGAGGCCTCGTGCTGTGCCACTAACCTGGAGGTGTGGGTATCCTTTATGAAAATGGATACACCCCCTCCTTTTGTGTTTCTGTCTGGGTTTTGGGGCTGAAGCTTGATGGGATTGGGATTTCTTTATGTGGAGCATGTCCAACAGCTCTGTGTTTGACATAGCTTTGTGTGTTAGGCAGAGATCATCTCTGAGTAGGCGATATGTGACAGAGTAAAGCTGGAGTGTTTCGAGACGGTCTGTGTACAGCATGTATTTGATGCTGTTAATCCTCTTTGTGAGGTATTTCTATGGGCTTTCCAGTTGTTGTAGATGTCTTGTGAGTTACATACCAAAAGGGGCATTGTACTCTATAATGGATCTAATGAGTGATGAGTAGAGGGGAACAATGACCTCTTTTTTTCTGCATGAGAAACCTTTTGTGAAGAGGTGTGCCACGTAGAAGGATTTCCTGACTACTGTGGAGATGTGATTATCAAAGGAGAGACTACTGTCCACCTGTGTCCCAATGTCTCTTATCACACTTTCAGTGTTAAGTATACTACCGCCTATGTTGTAGTTCATGGATACAGAGTTTTTACCAAAGGGGATGACAATGCACTTTTTGGCATTGAGCTTGAGGCCATGGCTTTGACACCAGGCATCTGTCTCAGTGAGGCTCTTTTGTAGGATGTCCACATTGTTAGTAGTTTTGATTACAGCTCCTAGTTTGCAGTCATCTGGGAACTTCATTAGCCAAAGACCTTCTGTGTTAGCTTGTACTTCAGAGAAGTAGATACCAAACAGGACAGGACACAGGACTGAACCCTGTGGTACTTCACTTGTTGCTGGTCTGAAGTTGGATTTGGAGTCTGCTACTTTCACAGTATGGGTACTGTCAGTGAGCCAGTTGGCAACCCATCTTGTGACAGGGATTTATACCTAGTTTAGTGAGTGTATCTATAATTCCAGAGTGGGGAGGTGTTGAAAGCCTTGGCAAGATCTAGATAGTCTGTGTGAACCACCTTACCCTTGTCTATGGCTTTGGCGACTGCTTCAAAGAAGTCTATCAGGTTTAGGAGACATGATCTGCCTTTTACAAACCCGAACTGGTTGTGGTCCAGAGTTTGGAGATTACCAATGTCTTTGTTTATAAGTTCCATGATGATACGTTCCATGGCCTTGCAGACCAGGCTCATCAGGCTAATGGGATGCTAGTTCCTAGGGTCTGTGGTGGCTCCTCCCTTGGTTAGTGGGATAACCGTCGCTGTGTGCCATTCAGCAGGCACAAAGCCTGAGGTGAGGCTATGATTGAACAAGGTACTTAGGTGTGGTGCCAGTTCATTCTGTAGTTCATGTAGAATGCAGCCTGTGAGGTTATCTGGTCCCATGGATGCTGTGTTCCTGGCTTTGGGGAGTGATTTTTACCTGTGCAGCCATGATGACAGCAACTTTGCATTCTTCCGGTATAGAGATGGGCTCTTTCATGGGTGAGAGGGGGGTAAAGTTAGCACTGATCCTATCTTCCAGGATGTTGGCAATATTAGTTGGTTCTGTATATTTAGTGCCATTGTGCTGTAACTCAGAGCAGATCTGAGTGTTGCCATTGAGATTCTTGACATAGCTATAGAATGCTTTGTGGTTGTCTTTAGAATCAGTGGTGATTTTGTTTTCATAACTAGCTTTGGAGGATTTTATCAGGGATTGCAGCTTCTTACTCAGGCTGACCAGGGAGCTCCTCCACTCATGGGATTTTACCCTCTTTTGCAACAGTTTTTTCCTTCTGTTGTGCAGTTTGTTTATGGCAGGGGACCACCAGATTGGCTTCCTTTTCTTGGAGGATAGAATCTTGGTTCTGTTTGGGATAGCACGATCCATGCATTTTTGTAAGTGCTTATAAAGTGCAATTGTGTAGGATTCAGTAGTCGTAACTGTATTGTCCATCTGCATGGGTGTCCTGAAGTTCAGCACTTCTGTCTTAAGAAGCATGAAGTTGGCTTTGGAGAAATTTTTTAACATGGTTTCCTTAATGGGGGGTGGGGGCAGAATGTGGATATGTAGGGTAATTAACTTATGGTCAGATCGGACCAATGAGGCATTGACTTCGGGTGTGGAATACCAGTCACTCAGGACAAACCAAGCACCGTAACCAACACAAATAACCACAAAGTGAGCTAAATGCTACTCATTGCCAGAAGTCTCAGCCTCCAAATGCACACACTTGAGGCACTTCTCAGTATGGAGAATATTGATATATGTGCAGTAACAGAAACCTAGTTCAAGGCTCCAGAGAGCACACCAGCACTACCAGGATACTACTTATTCCATACCTCCAAGCATCAGAAGCTGGATCATAGCACATAGGGTGGAGATGTATTCATATTCATCAAGGATACCTACACCTCTTTCTACATGCTCTCTACAGGATATGTACCCATAGAATGTTGCACAGCAATGTTCTTCCCACTCCACAGGGGTAGGGCCACAAAAGACCCTTGGCATTCATGCTCTATGAGCCTGACGAGTCTGATCTGCAAGGCAATGGAGCCAATCATAATGGAAGTCAACAATAAAGACATTGGGAACCTTCACACAGTTGAGCACACCCAGTTTGACTTCGTCAAATGCAGATCACGCCTCCTGAACTGGGTGGATTTCTTTGAGACAGTTACCCAGGCTACAGATGATTGAAATGAGCTCCACACAACCTATCTATACCTCGCTAAGGCCTTTGACACCATTCCCCAGTCAGGTATCATAGATGAACTCACTAACCTGGGCATGAATCCATACATCACAAGATGGATTGCAAACTGGCTCACAGATAGAGCCCACAAATTAAGAGCTGCTGGCTACATGTCAGACTCTACACCGGTAACAACTGGTGTCCCCCAGGTTTCAGTCCTGGGGTCCCTCCTGTTTGGTATAGACTTCTCAAAAGTACATGCCAACACAGGAGGGTTGTGGTTGACTAAGTTTGCTGGGAACTGTAAAGTGTTTGCCATAACAGATTCCCCGGATGACACAAATATTCTCCAGAAGGGACTCTATGAGACAGATGTGTGGTGTCAGAATCATGGCCTCAAGCTCAATGTGGAAGAATGCATAGTAATCCCCTTTGGTGAAAACAAAGTATCCACAAACTACCACATAGGTGTTACCCCCTTAAAACTGACAAGGTAATAAGGGATCTGGGGACACAAGTAGATAGTCATATTTCCTTTGATAACCATGTTGCCAAAGTGATTAGGAAATCCTATGTGGCCCATCTAATCAAGAAAGGGTCTGCATCAGGATCAAAGGAGGTACTGGTGGCCCTCTACTCTTAAGTCATCAGACCCATCATTGAGTACAATGCACCATTTTGGATGTACTCGACTAAGCATATCCAGCAGCTGTAGAGACCACAGAGGTACCTCATCAAGAGGATTACTGGCCTCAAACAGTTGTGTTATGCAACACAACTGGTAAAACTAAATCTGTTCTCCGTTACGTACCGCCTACTCAGAGGCACACTCTGCCTAACATACAGAGCCATGTCCAACACATAACTGTTGAACATGCTCCATCTAGGGATAACAAAATTGAGTCACACTACACACTCAAGGGATATGAACCTCATCACAACAATGAAGACAGCATGCTGGTGGAATAGAGTACCATCCCAGACACTCGCCTTACTGTGGAACAGAGTCCCAATGTACATCAGACAGAGCCCCTCGCTGACACTCTTCAATAAGAACCTTGATGAGTGGATAGGAAACAGACAATTCACGCCAGGCATCACATCAGCAGCCCCACTAGAAAGGTGCTTAGGGTACTAACTATTAGAACTAGGGCTTAGGAGACTACCCAATGGGGTGGTGAAAGCTGCACAACTTGCCTAGACTAATATATGCCTTTGTGAATATAGTCTACTACATACCCATGAACCTATGTGACAGGTACATGTCTACAGATAGTAGGTGTGTACTTCATTGTACAGTCATGTTGTACAGCAGGCACATAGACCACATACACTGTAATGCTTGCAGATACTGGTGGCTGTTATGTACAGTGGGTGAGATGTGCACCTCATGTCTTTTATACCATTGGGATGTGTGCTGTGTGGGACAGTCCTGGATGGCTCCCTGTCATGGTCACCCTCTTACACACATCTCTGCCCATCAATCTTTGGCTTATTATACTGTGTTCCCCCTACATATATAGGTACATAGGTATGTAATAGGCTATCTGCCTGAAGGCATATATTAGTATGACCAGAGTGTGCAGCTATCACCACACATTTGGTTAGTTCCCTAGGCCTCTGTGTAGTAGAGCTGATGGAGTGATCCATGGTGTGACAGTTCAGTTTTACATACACTCATCAAGGCTCCTCTGGAAGAGTTCAGTGAGGGACTCAGCTTAATGTAGGTTGGGAGCCTGTTCCAAAGCAAGGGAAGTCTGTGAGTTAGTAATGTATCCCTCCAACATGTTCTATTTATTGTTGTGATGATGATATCCATAGAGCATGTGGCACAGTGAGCTTGGGTTTACTTCAGATAGTGCATGTACATCAGTTCTGCATTGGACTTGGACCTGTCTGTTGTGATAGAGATTGCCTGAGTAGACAGTATGCAACAGAGTACAGATTGAGTTAACTTCAGTCTTGTTGCATGGGGCAACTGTTTGAGGCCAGTAATCCTCTTGTTGAGGTACTGCAGTGGTCTTTCCAGCTGCTGAAGGTGCCTAGTCAGATTCATCGCAAGTGTGCCGTGATACTCTCTGATGGGTCTGATTACTGATGAGTAGAGGGAACCTCCTTTGACCTACATGCAAAGACCTTGGCAATTTGTGGGAACACATAGCATGATTTTCTAACCACTTTATGAATGTGTTTCTGGAAGTAGAGATGACTATCCACATGTGTCCATAGATCCCTTATTATTACCTCCATATTTAGGGTGTTGGCACCTATGTGGTATTTGTATGACTGTTGCTTGAGGCCATAATTTTGACACCACATCTGTCTGACTGAGACCCTTTTTAAGGATGTCTCTGTTGTCCCAGACATCGATTATGACAACCTTTTTGCAGTCATCCACAAACTTTGCTAACCATAGCCCTCATGTGTTTGACTGTATTTCTGAAAAGTATACACCAGACAGGAGGGGTCCCAGGACTGAGCCATGTGGACAGCAGTTGTTACCAGCTTACAGTCCAACAGAGAGACCACAGTTCTTACCTTGTGAGATCTATCTGTGCCCCAGTTGGCAATCCATCAGATGACATATGTGTTTATGCACAGGTTGTTGATTTTGTGGATACAACATGTGTGTGGGATGTTGGAAAAGGGCTTTTCAAGGTCTTTGTAGGCCATGTGTAGCTCATTTCATTGATGTATGTCCTGGATGACTGCCTTGAAAATTGTCTAGCAGGTTTAGGAACCATGATCTGTCCCTGACCAAACCAAAATGGGTAGGGTTGGGTGTTTGTAGGCTCCCAATAGCTCTGTTTATGAGTTCCATAATGATGGACTCCATGGCCTTGCATATCAGGCTTATTAGGCTTATAAGACAATAGTTCCCATGATCTGTCGTGCACCAACACTTGTGGAGTGTGCCAAACGTTGCTGTAATCCATTCAACAGTTTCATATCCTGTACAGAGGGTGAGTCTCAACAGACTGTTCAGGTGCAGGGTCTGTTTGTTTTAGAGTTCACATATGACACAGCCAGGGAAACCATGTCATCCCATAGACGCCGTGTTTTTAGGTTTGGATAGAGCTGTTTAACCATTGTATATCTGATTTCTGGGTTTTCACAATCTCCAGGTATGGTAATGGGCCCTTTTGTCAGTGAGAGGGGGTAAATATGTATGAACCTGTCTGACAAGATGTTGGCAATGTCAGTCATGTACATGTATTCATTTACACTTTGCACTGACTCAGAACATATATGAGTTTACAATGATATTTATGACATAGCGAAAGAAAGCTTCATAGTTCTCTATGGACTCTTTGGCAATATTTTTGCCAGAACATAGCTTGGATAATGTTAGGAGTGCTCATTGTTTCTTGATGATACTGATCGGAGATTTATTGATCTTCTTTGGATTTTCACTTTCTCTGAACAACTTAAGTACTTGTAGTACATAGTTTGATTATGACAGGGGTCCAATATATTATATGGGTCTGTTTTCATATCACTGTGTATGCAAGGCAGGATTGGTGAATAGTGACAAGTGTCCGGAGTAAGAACTGCAACTGCCAGATATGTGTGGCCCACTGCTGTACTCAGACATGGCTTAAGTGTGTGAGCATGCCCAGTATGACCTTTCAGTATGTTGTTGACTGACATTTGCTTCATTTGTTTAAGTGTGTGACCAGTATGACCTTTCAGTATATTGCTGAATGAAATTTGCTAAATTTGTTTAAGTGTGTGAGCATGCCTACTATGGGCATATATACTATATGTGTGTGAAAAATCAAGTTGGTTTTTACTTCAGGGCTCACCTTTGTATTGTACATCGACAGGAAGCACGCTGTGCTGCAGGGCTTTTATGAGTCAATTTGCATAGACTTATCAACATTTCTACATACAGGGGGGACAGCTATTATTTGTACATTTCTACCCGCGGGGGCACACCTGATTGTTACTGTGGGTGTACATAGGATGAGGGGTACACCTGACACTTATAAACATTTGCCAGGCCTGCACTGCTATGTCAGGTACTCCATTTCAGTCTGTACTGTTGCCTATCATACTGGCTTGAGGCATACCACTGTACTACAGTCCTTAGCTTCCAATTACATGCATATTAGTTTGTAACTTCATAGCCTACCCAACCCACATCACATTGCCTGGCCTGCTGTTATCTGTCTGCATAGACCTGGGGGGAGGTTACTCATATGCCTCTTCAGAGGGCATGATACAGCATTTGTTTGTGTTTGCATTTGTCTACAATTGCCCTGCTGGCTGTGAGTGTTAAGTATGTGACCCCCCAACTGGTATGTGTGAGTGACTTAAGTTGTGTCTGTGCCAGTGAAATGATGCTGTCATGGTTTAGTGGTTCAGTACTGTGACTATAGTGCACAGTATCCTGAGTTCAAGCCCTGTCACTGCTTTTTATTTTCCTGCTGGGCAGACCTGACTGGTTAAGGAACAGTAAAGCAGGTGTGAGTGTGTTTACCCAACTTTGCTCAACTTTGCCTGACTTTGCCCAACATTGCCCAATGTTGCCCGACGTTGCGCTGGTTAGCCCAGTGCACAGCTATGCCCAATTGTATTTAAATATGCTCAATACTGGTAAAATGTGCTTAGCAGTGCTTTATATTGCTTAAAATAGGGCACTCATGCCTCAGGTTGTGCTGCAAGACTGCCTATGTCGGATGCACATAGTACACTGCCTATACATGTTTGAAAACAGGTAGTGTCAAGTTAGGCATCCCTTTTACTGTATGTGCGAGTCAGAGAGAGGTGTCATTTCCAGGGTTCCTACTGAGTCAGTGTATGTGCTATGCGTTGCTTCTTTGCCAAGGCCAGGGCATACTGGGCATGCCTCCTTCTGCCTACTGGGGCAGGCTTAGGTTGTTCCTCCTCCGAGTCATGCTGTGCCTATGCAGGCCTTGGCAATGGTGGGGGGCTGTTTGACCCTGCCCCATGCTGTTCCTGCTACAGCTGTTTCCGCAAGATCATATTGTGTAGCATGGCACATACCATAACAATTTGGGTACATGTAGTTGGTGAGTACTGCAAGGCTCCACCAGATGTGTCCAGGCAATGGAACCATGACTTGAGCATCCCAAACACACGATCAATTAAGTATTTGTTTGTGCGTGTGTCTCATTATGGAGTTTTTGTTCAGGTGTGTGTGCATTTCTGATGGGTGTCATCAGCCACGGCTCCAGTGTGTATCCAGCATTCCCCACTAGGTGACCATCAGGGATGTCCCCATTGGCAAATCTCTGGTACAGCTGCATCAGATGCCAGATATGGGAATTGTGATAGCTTCCAGGGCAGCCAGCACGCACATTCATTATTATGCCCTGGGCATCGCACATGACCTGGCAGTTAATGGAGGGGAAGCCCTTGCAGTTGATGTAGACCCTACCCCGCTCACCAGGTGGTGCTTTGATGCATATGTGCATGCAGTCTATTGCATCCACTACCTCAGGGTATTCTACTATTTGGTGGAAAAGACGCATTTTGCTGGCCAATGCCTCACGGGAATTGGAGAAATATATGTGGTCACCGACATGTGCTGACATGGCATCCAGGAACTGGTGGAGTACCCTGGATGCTGATGCCTGTGAAATCCCCATCATATCACCAGTTGGTCTCTGGAAGGTACCTGTAGCTAGTATTCTTATGCCAACACATACCATGGTATCCACTGGGATGGGTTCCCCTCTGTTGGTTCTGTGTGCGAGGCATGGCCGGCACAGCTCAACAATTTGGTGTAGGAGTTCTCTGTCCATTCTATAGCGCTCCATCTTCAGCTCATGTAGCCCCTGGTAGGTTACCCTGGGTCTGTACACTCTTCTCCATCTCCTCACTGTGGGATGCTCAGCAGCATTCACAACATCACCACCCTCAGCACCTTGCACATGTTGGTTTATGATAGCAAGAGCAGCCCCTAACATTTTGTCTGGCTTAAGCTTTTTAAGCTTTCCCTCTTTGTATACTGCAGTGTTGCAGAGTTCTTGGGAAAAAACAGTGGGGGGGGTGTTGTTTGCAGAGTTTAAAGTGCTGGGCTGGGATGGGATAGTCTGCTGCCTGTGTAATTGGCTGATTCTGATATATTTCACCAGGCAGCTCTGCTAGTTCTCCTTGGTTAACTTCCTACTACTTGTTTTCCTTCCTTTTCCCTTTCTGTTTCCATCCGGGGCAGCACTGCGCAAACACACGCACATTCTGTGTGCATGTTTGCAAGAAATTTCCGATACTTTAACAGTGTGCACCTTTGGTTTCAGGTTTTCAAATAGGATAACTGTAGGCACGCCTCTTGCAATCCTGAGCAACTCAGGGCAAACACAAGCCACTGTGCTCCAATTAGCTTACAGCCTTTCTGACATACCCCCTCATGGTGTCACCTATATTCTACTCTACTACTCACCTACTCCTACACTTACACTCTTGGGACATGGCTCACATGCTGGGGAAAATTGGGATTCACTATCCTTATCCTCATTTGCATAGGATTGCATACTAATGCAAGGTTACATCTCTCACACTGAGCTTCCCCCCCTTAGCAACCACTACTCAGTGGCCATGTTGTCTTCAGCCTGCCATTCACCTGCATGGCACGATAAGCTTTTTAGTGAAAATGCCTATTTTTGGCTATTTTTAAATTATTGTCTTGTTTTTTAAAGCGCTGTATGTTTGCGCGGTGCTGCACTATGCTTAAACATTGGAGATCGAGGGAAAAAAGTTAGATTTTAATAATTTTAAACATTTGTAAATGCCAATGACCTTATATTTAGCCATTGGCATGCTTCCTCAACTGTATGCATCCTTTATTTGGAGCTGTCACAGCTCAGTTTAGCTATTTGCAGAACGGTACTCTGTTAGCAACGGAGTACATTTCTGCAGATAACACTAATCTTCCACAGGCAGGTTAGTGTTTCCTGGATTGCAAATTTACCTCATTTGCATAGCTTTCAGTAGCAAATGAGGTAATTTGCATACCATGACGCTGTCCATGCAAGAGTAGCTTTAGCAGCTCTCCTGCATACCCCTATTGGCAGTACCTGGATCGCACGGCAGACATATTGCCGCCGTGAGCTCCTACACTCTTCTTGCACTCCGTGCAAGCTTTAGTAAATCCGGCCCTTTGAGTATTCATTATTTCTATGATATTTAATTGCACAACACTGGGGTGAAAAAGTTTTATGATACTCAAAAAAAAAAAAAAGAAAATACAAACAAAGCATGTGTAACCAAAACTGTTTAGGTACATCTGGCATATTACAGAATATATGTTCATAGAAGGTTACTAGGCTAGCGGCCTTAGATGCTTGACAAGCCCAGTCATGTTAATGCAAAGTATCCTCATTTATTCTTTTTTTGGGTAGTTCGCAGAGCGAATTTATGAACAGAGAGGATCTGTGATCAATACCAGCTGCCCCTGTCCATGAGGAACATGGTTGCCACCCCCGGATTGAATTTTCCATCTCTCATCCAATTATTTAAGTTGCATTTGAATAGGGTCATCGAAGAGATCTGTTTTACTTAACTGCCAAGTCTATTCCAGAGAAGTGGCAGTCCCTGGAAGACATATCTGTCTGTCCAATGTGATCTGTTAATGTCACAAGCTAGGTTGAAATCCATAGAATGAGAAACTCTTGAGCCATTTGACTTGTGAATGTGCATGATTTCCATTAGGGCAGGGTTGGTGATTGCTATATAGGCCAGACGCAAGTCACTTCTCACCAGTCTATAAGATACAGAGTAAAGTGACAGGGCTTTCAGCCTGTTCATATAGGTCATGGTTTAGAGACCCTGCATTTTCTTAGTGAGAAACCTCTGAGGTCTCTCCAGCTGCTGCAGGTGTCTGGTGAGGTGTGTCAAAAGGGTATATTATATTCAATTAGTGGTCTTATGATGGACAAGTACAGTGGAGTTATAAGATCCCTTGACCTGGAAGCTATGCCCTTGCTTATGAGGTACTCTGTGTAGAAGGCTTTCCTTACCACTGTGGAAACTTGGTGGTCAAAGTTCAGATTGCTATTAATCTGTGCTTCCAAGTCTCTCACCACTGGGTTGGAACTCACGGGAATGCTGTCAATATTGCTATTTGTAGGATATTCTGTTTTGCCAAAGAGAATAATAATACATTTTTTGCATTTAGTTTTAGACCATGGCTTTGGCACCAAATATTTGTTTGTGTAAGCCCTTCTTGCAATATGTTGACATCATTGGGGACTTGATGACTGCTCCAGTCTGCAATCATCAGCAAACTTGGTGAGCCAAAGGCCGTCAACTTTGGCCTGGACTTCTGAGAAATAGATGCTAAATAGTAAGGGGCCCAGCACAGATCCCTGCAGTACTCTACTGGTGACAGGTCTACTGGCGGAGGTGGACTCACCAAGTTTGACAGAGTGTGTTCTGTTGGTGAGCCAATTGGCTATCCATCTAGTAACATAAGGGTTAATCCCTATCTGGGAGAATTTCTCAATGATGCCAGAGTGGGGAATTGTGTCGAAAGCCTTGGCAAGGTAGAGGTAGGCTGTGTGCACTGTCTTACCTTCGTCCATCATTTTGGTGACATTCTCAAAGAAGTCTACCAGATTTAATAAGCATGATCCACAATTAACAAAGTCAAACTGGGGTGGGTCCAGCATTTGGAGGTTGCCTATGTCCTTGCTGATAAGGTCCATGATAATTCTTCCATGGCCTTACAGATGAGGCTGGTTAGACTTATGGGTTTGTAGTTTCCAGGGACAGTTGATGGCCCACCTTTGTGCAGAGGGATTACTGTTGCTGTTCTCCATTCTGCAGGAACATAGCCAGTTCTCAAGCTATGATTAAAAAGAATGACAAGTGGGACCACTAGGTCTTGTGTTCTAGATTGTTTAGTAAACAATCTGGAATATTATCTGGTCCCATTGAGGCCATGTTTTTGGTGCTGAGATGACCTGTTCTCTAGCGATACTATGCAGGGGGCAGTGTCAGGTATGCTTTAGGATATGGTAGGTGGAGATAGGGGACTAAAGTTTGCACTGACTCCATCATCTAACAGGTTGTCAATATCTTCTGGTGTAGTATGAGTGATCCTATCAACAACCAGTTAAACACATGGCTGGACATTTCCTTTTAGATGTCAGATGTAGTTAAAGAATGCCTTATGATTATCCTTGACTAGGGATGTGATTTTAGTTTTGTAATTTGCTTTAGAAGACTGTACAAGATTTCTGATTTTCCTGTTTGGGCTTAGGAGGGAACTCTTCTTCTGTAGACTGATATCCCTCTTGCTTTTTGGCAAGAGTTTCTTGCTCTTGTTATATAATGTGCTTATACTTGAAGTCTACCACTGTGGCTTGTTTTTATGGGAAGACCTGGTTTTGATTCAGTCAGGTGCAACAGGGTTTATGCAGTTGCTTAAATGTTTTCTAGGGCATTTGTGTACACTTCTGCATAATAATCACTGGTGTCTGCGATTTTGAGTGGTATGAAGCTTTTTATACTATCTGTATCTGTAGTTAGTTTTGGTGATGAATTTTTTTATAATTTTTGTTCCTGTGAGAGTGTCAGTTCCAGCAGTTATTTCAAACAAGACTGATATGTGGTCTGACCTAACCACAGAGGGCATCATGCATGGGGAAATACAATGACCCCCATCTTGGTGAGTACTATGTCCAGAACATTAGATCCCCTAGTGGGTGTGCAGACTATCTGTTCCAGAGCATTTGTGATAACAAAGTCCAGAAGCTCTAGGTGAGCATGTTTTTGCTCATGTATGCCCCCCAGTCTATGGAAGGATAGTTGAAATCTCCCATGACTAAGGTTTTGGGCTGTATGGCGAGGGATTCCAGTAAATCGCCATAGACGATGTGCCTATCCTGGTTCATGGTGGGGGATCTATAGCTAGCAATGATATGGTACTTTCCCAGTAGTTAATCAGACATGGAGTAGTTTGAAAGAGTCATGCTGTTTAACCAGACTCAAAGTGTATTTGGTTCCTTCATGCTCATTTTTGAGGTCTGAGCATGTGGAACATATTGTAGCCTTGCACAGCTGGGGTGTTCTCAGCAGCCTTAAACTATGTCTCAGTAACTGCACAGATGTTAGCATCCTTCAAGGTGAGGAGTGCATCCAGGAAGTGCAGTTTAATATTTAAAATCCTAACATTAAGCAGCACAAGTAGATTTTTTGTTACATTGGAAAATTTGTTGTTATGACATTGCCTAAAAAGGCACTATGGGGGAGATGAGGTCCTTTTCCAGTATCCAAAAGCCTAGGGAGGACAGGTGCAGACCATCTCTAGCAAAGCAGCAAGATCTGTCTACCATATCCTCCATGGCTGACAGATACTGGGTCCCCCTGGAATGACACCAGAAGCTGAGCCAATTGTTGAATTCAATAATTTTTTGTTTATATTGTAGCATCATCCTGGGTGAGGGTAGGATACTGCTTAGGGATAGGAACATACCTCTCTGGGACACATAATCAGAGAGTTCCATTATGCCTCTCTTCATATAGTCCAGAGAGGTACTTCTCAAGTCATTCACTCCCACATGACTATGACAGAGTCATAATGGTACTCGTTGAGTGAGTTGAGTACATACATGATTTGTTGGATCCTGGCACCTGATAGGCAGCTGACCGTGAACTTCTCCTTTTAGTGTCTGGTGAGGGGGACATCTGTGTGTCTCATTAGGGAGTTGCCTATGACCAAGACATTTGATGTGCTTTGTCTTAGGGGCTTATTTGTTGAGACACAGATGTGTGTGTTGATATGTGTAATGTTTTCTTTATGCTTAGTGGTGAATGTGGGTGGTCTGCATTTGGGAGTTCTCTCTTCTTTTAGTATGCTTTTAGTGAGTACCTCCGCATATATGGGTTTATGTATCGTGACCTTATTTTGTGTGAGAGGTGAGGTTTGCATGAGAGGTGAAGCATGCGTGCTGACAACCTGTTTGATGTCTAGTTTGTTTTTATGTGAGAGAATTGATGGCAGTAAAACCATAGACAGTACCCTATACATGATGCATAATAATAAGACAAACACATTAGTAATTATAGCAAGAGCTTTGATAGATGTGCCTTACTCGTTAAGCTGTGGAAGAAAACAACATCAGGAGTTGTGAAATGAAAGGAAGGGGTGTATAAAGTGGGCTCCTAATGTAATCACTGGGGACCTGTACTGAATGTTCAGTATTTTTTTCTAATGTGATAGTGAGGATTGACCAGAATGAAACATGCTTGTTTTCAAAAAATATGTACTAGGTTAGCAGGCAAAACCTAGGAAAAAAACGAAAACCCTTCAAACTTTAAAATAGTAGTCAATCATTTAGCAACAAGAAATCACTGCCAGTCTGTAACATAATGTAGACAAACTATAATGCTTAGATGCAGAAAACCTTATGACAGCAAAGCTGCAAAGGGGTATGGGGGTCACAGTACCATTATACTTTGTTCCCCAAACTGGGAAATGGGGTCACAGTACCATACTTTACACTTTGTAATCCAAACTGGGAAATGGGGTCACAGTACCATACTTTATACTTTGTACCCCAAACTAGGAAATGGGGTCACAGTACCATACTTTATACGTTGTACTCCAAACTGGGAAATGGGGTCACAGTACCATGCTTTACACTTTGTACCCCAGACTGGAAAATGCTCCAAGCCCCATCATTTTCATTTCAGAGTGAACCGAGTTACTATTACAAAGGGCATGGTAAAGAAATGGTCTTAATTTTCCAGTAAGTGCACAGCAGCAGAAAATGTTTTCTGAGTACACTGTTGAAGTCTGGTGTCAAAAGGCATGATACGACCATAACTCATTTAACTGTTTTAAGGCAAATTCCCAAACCCCATTAAATTACTAAATTAATTTCAGGCATAATGGAGACAATTTCAATATACTGCATCAAGAATGTGTATGTGTGTGTGTGTGTGTGTGTGGGGGGGGGTGCATGTGAGCGCATGCATTCATGTGGGTATGAGTGCAAACATGTGTGTGCATCTTAAGAATGATGTTGAGAAAACACATGCTCCCACACACCTTAGGAAATGCTAGGAGTGCGTACATGTTGCCATCAACCTGAATAAAGTCAATACTTATTTTTACTATATCCCAGATAGACCAAAAAATAAATCATCTGCAAGGAATCATTTTTGATTATTCTCAGAAAAAGACCTTCGGACAGTGATGAATACATTCAATATTTATCAAGGGCAGGGAGAAAAAAAGGGGTTTATGACAAAATATTTCAGATAAAATTGAAAGTGCCCAAAAATCTATAATGACAAAAGGTCTCTGGAACCGGCACTTTTGCAAAACCATTGATTTCCAAATCATGAGGTCAACCTACATGGGAAGAGCCAGACCATATTCAGGAGAGGTCCAACCAAGTTTGAAAATGATGTGTATTTAATCCACTAGCTATTGGTGTTTGTTTTTACTGCTGGACTGTGCTAAATGCAGAAATACAGTCGGCAATATGTAAATGTATTGCAAATAAACAGTAAAGGAATAATATTCTAATACAGGGCTTAGTTATCATATCTGAATGTGCATATTGTGTGCATGCTTTGTCTTTGAGGTTTGGTGCATTTATATATAAGGCAGGATATGTTTTTGGTATATATACTGGTACAAAGCATTTTTATATCCAAGACAGTGAGCTCAGGGTTTTTTCCTTCATTCTGAAGGACGTTTATCATAATATAAAAAACACAAGAGGTCAGGTACCCAAAACGACAAAGAAACCAATGCAGCACACAAAGATACCAAGTAGAGGTAGTCAAACCCAAAGCACGAAACACAGTCCGAGGTGGAAGTACCAGCAGTTTATTTGGTACATAAACACAAATATTCACAAGGCGTTTTCGTCCACAAGACGTCTTCAGAAGTAACAAAGAAAGGAAAAGAATAGCTGTAGCATCCTTTATATCCCCCCACAAGTCACTTCAATTGCTTAATAATATGATAAATTGACAATTGGAAACACCCAGATTTATGCAAATACTCCACTTTCTATAACCCTTGCAGGTCTGTTTGCAAGCATGTCAATGAAAATGCAAATAAACAAATAAGCAAATTCACAACTAACAAATCTATTTAAAAAACATATTAAAAAACATTAAAATAAAATAAATAATAAACACTACCACATAAAAAACAGTTCTGAGCAAATAATTAATGAATGAAATAAAGTCATGAAACATATAACTGCTGCTCTGAACAGGCGTCAGGCTGGATAAACTGAAGATAAAAAGCTCAGAACCAAAAAGTGAACTCTGGGAGTATTCACACAACAACTACTCTAAAGTCTTTTCAGACCAAAAATACAAAAGTATATGAGAGGTAAAACCTCAAATGTCTCAAAATAATAATCCAAGAAACAATGAAGTAATATCCACGAAAATTCCTTCAGTAAAAAAGCTTTAATTGGCAAAACAGGTGAGCGATTTCGCTAAAATAGCTTTGTCAAACCTTCTACACAAAGTATAAAAAATAACTCCTTATATGTGAAAGTTGCAGCTGATTTGAGGATGATCTCATAATCAATTAACCAATCAATCAATCAAGAAATGCAGACCATTAAATTAATATATATACACTTAATACAAAAAATATAAAATTTCTTGAACATTAGTTAATCATAATAATCAGTATAAATAAATAATTTCATTTAAAAAATAATATCAAACAAAAATACTTATATATTTTACAAAAATGTATAACAAATAAATTAATACTAACATTTTCTTAAAATGTAATTTTCTATTTCTAAGTACAGGTTTTAAAGGAACTTTATCATTAAGCCCAGGAAAAACATGAGCTTGTAAACGAATAATCCAATTAATTTCACTTCTCTCTGTATAGTTCGTAATATTCCCTCCTCTGAGTGTAGGGGTGTTAACTTGAATAATCATGGAATTAAAAGTGTGGGTAACATCAGTTTCTAAAACATGTTTAGAGAGAGCATTAACAGCTGAATGGACACAAATCTGGTAAAGATGTTCACGAATCCTGTCCCTAAGCCTTCAATCTGTTTTACCTATATAGAAGGAGGGACAGGATGTACAGGTAGCCAGATATACAACTTCTTCTGTATTACAATTTGCATCAACATTAAATATATATACATTCTTGATGTTATTGGGTGTATGGACATGTTAGAAGTTAAAATATTGGAACAATAATTGCAACAATTGCAGGGTACAGTCCCAGAAAAGACTCTCTTTTCAGAATTTAAATTTGAGTTGTTATAACATGAGTCTTTGTAGATTTTTCTTATTTTTCAACATAAATTGTGTTTTTTCACCTATTAATTTCTTTATATCAAGGTCAACTGTAAGAACGTTCCAATGTTTATTTAATATTTCCCTGACGTGATAAAAATCACTGGTATAATATAGGGAAATTTTTTGCAAAGATGTATCAGTAGATGTCTTAACTGTAGCAATATCATAAGCTGTCATCCCTAGCTCAGATAAATAAGGGCAAGCTCTATTATTTCTCATATTTTCCACCGACTGAAAACCTAATTTAATTTCATTTATTTTATAGTTCCTAGACGTCAATCTCTCCTGTAAATTCAGTAACTCTGCACTAAAATCAGACTGTATAGGGTTTAATCTTGAAGCCCTAATGGCTTGTCCTTTAATAATATTATTAAAAATATGCTGAGGGTGCATACTTTCCCTATGTAGCAGCAAGTTTTTAAAACAAGATTTCCTAAATACTACTGTATTAAGTTGCCCGTTACTTATTCGCTCTACACATATATATATATATATATATATATATATATATATATATATATCCAAAAAAGCTATACTTACTGGTGAAGAAGTGATGGTAAACTTTAAAAAGGGAGTAAGTGAATTAACTTGGCCAAAAAATATATCCAACTCATATTTAGAACCAGTCCAAATAAAAAAACAAATCATCTACAAAATGCCTGTAAAACAAAATATACTTCTCAAAATTGGGAATTGTCAATAGCATATTTTCCTCCCACCATGCCATCACCAGGTTGGCGTAGCTATTGGCACAAGATGTGCCCTTAGCCACGCCATCCTTCTGTGAATATATACAGCTGTCAAAAACAAAAATATTATTTTCTAATATAACTTCCAAAAGTAGACCAATCAAGTCTACCTTGGAAGACAAAAAATCTGTGTTCTGAGTTAAATAATGCTGAACATATTCTATTCCTATGCCATTAGGGATGTTAGTAAATAACGACTGAACATCCATTGTAACCAGTAAAAACATAGAATTATTAGATAAATTCCTAGTTCCTTTATATAAGTCTAATAGGAATTGTTTAGAGTCTCTTAAAATCAAAGAGTTAGCTTCCACTACTGGCCTTAATAATTTTTCAACAAAAATGGAGATATGTTCCATGACCCAACCACTGCCTGCTACAATAGGTCTCAGAGGTGGGTCAAATGAGTTCTTATGAACTTTTGGTAAACCTTGGATGATCGATAGAAGTGGATAATCTACCCATAGAAATTCAAACAATTCATATTTAATAATTCCCATCTTTCTAAGGTCTTCTAAGGTCTTATACACACTTTTAATGTGCTCTTGGGCAATTAGCAGGTTAATTAAAGCATAATACTTCTTATCGCTTAACATATCATGCATACAGTGAGCATAATCTACCCTATCAAAAATGACCACTGGGCCACCTTTATCTGCTGTTCTAATTGATATGTTACAATCATTTCTTAAATTTATCAACACTTTTTTCTGTTTGTATGTTAAATTACCTTTCCTCATATTCTCAGGTGACATTGTGATGGATGAATAAACATCATCGTCTACCATCTTACAAAAGGCATCTATTAATGGATGTAAATTAGGGACAAAAACACTGGGTTTTCTGAATTCCTGCTGGTGTACACTAGGAGAATTGCAATTAAACATCATTTTGAGTTGTAAGTTACGTGCAAATAATTTAACATCCAGAATATTGTCAATCATGTTACTACTTGTAGTTGGTATAAAAGATAATCCTTTATTTAGCACTTCAATTTCATATTGGTCCAAGGGCCTGTATGATAAATTCCAAACTAGGTGGTTACTCTCTCCCACATTTTCTTTAGTGTTGGTTCCTTCATGTCTCCAACTGGAGCTTTTCTGGACATTGCCCTATACATGATGCATAATAATAAGACAAACACATTAGTAATTATAGCAAGAGCTTTTATAGATGTGCCTTACTCGTTAAGCTGTGGAAGAAAACAACATCAGGAGTTGTTAAATCAAAGGAAGGGGTGTATAAAGTGGGCTCCTAATGTAATCACTGGGGACCTGTACTGAATTTTCAGTATTTTTTTCTAATGAAACATGCTTGTTTTCAAAAAATATGTACTAGGTTAGCAGGCAAAAAAAAAACGAAGACCCTTCAAACTTTAAAATAGTAGTCAATCATTTAGCAACAAGAAATCACTGCCAGTCTGTAACATAATGTAAACAAACTATAATGCTTAGATGCAGAAAACCTTATTACAGCAAAGCTGAAAAGGGGTATGGGGGTCACAGTACCATTATACTTTGTTCCCCAAACTGGGAAATGGGGTCACAGTACCATAATTTACACTTCGTAATCCAAACTGGGAAATGGGGTCACAGTACCATACATTATACATTGTACTCCAAACTGGGAAATGGGGTCACTGTACCATGCTTTACACTTTGTACCCAAGACTGGAAAATGCTTCAAGCCCCATCATTTTAATTTCAGAGTGAACTGAATTACTATTACAAAGGGCATGGTAAAGAAATGGTCTTCATTTTCCAGTAAGTGCACAGCAGTAGAAAATGTTTTCTGAGTACACTGTTGAAGTCTGGTGTCAAAAGGCATGATACGACCATAACTAATTTAGCTGTTTTAAGGCAAATTTCCAAACCCCATTAAATTACTAAATTAACTTCAGGCATAATGGAGACAATTTCAATATACTGCATTAAGAATGTGTATGTGTGTGTGTGTGGGTGGGGTGGGGTGCATGTGAGCGCATGCATTCATGTCGGTATGAGTGCAAACATGTGTGTGCATCTTAAGAATGATGTTGATGGGAAGAAAACACATGCTCCCACAAACCATAGGAAATGCCAGGAGTGCATACATGTTGCCATCAAACTGAATAAAGTTAATACTTATTTTTTACTATATCCCAGGTAGACCAAAAAATAAATCATCAGCAAGGAATCGTTTTTGATTATTCTCAGAAAAAGACCTTTGGACAGTGATGAATGCATTCAATATTTATCAAGGGCAGGGAGAAAAAAAGGGGTTTATGACAAAATATTTCAGATAAAATTGAAAGTGCCCAAAAATCTATAATGACAAAAGGTCTCTGGAACCAGCACTTTTTTCGAAACCATTGATTTTCATATCATGAGGTCACCCTACATAGGAAGAGCCAGACCATATTCAGGAGTGGTCCAACCAAGTTTGAAAATGATGTGTATTTAATCCACTAGCTATTGGTGTTTGTTTTTACTGTTGGACTGTGCTAAATGCAGAAATACAGTCGGCAATATGTAAATTTATTGCAAATAAACAGTAAAGGAATAATATTCTAATACAGGGCTTAGTTATCATATCTGAGTGTGCATGTTGTGTGCATGCTTTGTCTTTGAGGTTTGGTGCATTTATATATAAGGCAGGATATGTTTTTGGTATATATACTGGTACAAAGCATTTTTATATCCAAGACAGTGAGCTCAGGGTTTTTTCCTTCATTCTGAAGGAAGTTTTTCATAACATAAAAAACACAAGAGGCCAGGTACCCAAAACGACAAATAAACCAATGCAGCACACAAAGGTACCAAGTAGAGGTAGTCAAACCCAAAGCACGAAACACAGTCCGAGGTGGAAGCACCAGCTGTTTATTTGGTACATAAACACATATTCACAAGGTGTTTTTGTCCACAAGACTTCTTCAGAGGTAACAAGGAAAGGAACAAAATAGCTGTAGCATCCTTTATATCCCCCACAAGTCACTTTAATTGCTTAATAATATGATACATTGACAATTGGAAACACCCAGATTTATGCAAATACTCCACTTTCTATAACCCTTGCAGGTCTGTTTGCAAGCATGTCAATGAAAATGCAAATAAACAAATAAGCAAATTCACAACTAACAAATCTATTTAAAAAACATGTTAAAAAACATGTAAACGTATGTGTGCAACATTAGGTAGAATTAAATGAGTAAAATTTTAAAAGTGGATTAAAAAAATAGATTATAAAAGTAAAATGAAAGAAGCCTGAAGAAATGTAAAACACATAACAAGTATTGTGGTGACCAACTTAAAATCTCAATGTTAAATAAAGATGAATGAGCCCTATCTCAACATAACATATATATATGTAGTATGCATAAAATGTTTAAGTACAAAGGTATTTGTGAGTATATATAAAGAAAGTATATTGGAGCCACAGTGGTATGGCGGTGGTATTGTTACCTCACAGCAAGAGGTTCTCCTGTTCGATGCTTGGCTTGGGAGTGCCTTCTGTGTGAAGTCTGCATATTCTCCCCATGGCTGGGTAGTGTTCAAAAGACATGCATGTGTAAATGGGCATGCCATTGTTGAAGGTTGGGTGTTGAGCTGGCACCTTGGCATGTCATAAAAATCTACTGCCAATCATTAGCAGACCAGAGTTCCACTGTGGTGACCCCTTACCAGGAAAAGATAAACAACATATAACAAAAGTATATTCAAGGGACCTGAAAAATGTAGAAAAATATGTATAAAGTGTGTAGTGCATCATGTAAACATAGAAGTGATCCCAAAATAAAATGGGACTCCTTATAATTTAGCTGCCCTCATTTTCAAGATGGGAGCAATAGAGATGTGTTTGTTCAAACCAGGAGGCCTATTTGCTTTCAGTAGTAACTGCCGAAACTCTTCTCTAACCTCTATTCTGGTCTCCCAGGGACCACCCCCCCTAACATCTTGATGTGCCATCTCTATTACAAAAAAGCCCCATTTGGCCTTTGGACATGCGAGTGTGTGTTTAAAGATGGTGTTATTGCCATCATGTGTTCTGATGGCATTCAGATGTTCGTAAATTCTTTTCAATTTACGTGTAGTTTTTCCAATGTAGAATGCACCACATTTTTTGCATAGGGCTAAATAAATAAAACCTTCACTATTACAATTGGAAAAACTACTACTTTTGACCAGATAGTCCCTCTCCATTTTGTACACTGAATCCTGCTACAGGATGTAAGAGCATTGGGCACAATGTCCGCACTTGCATAATCCTGGTTTTCTTCCATACAACAACTTGTGGTCTTTCTCCAATAACACCTTAAGTTTTTTTCCTTTTTTGTTATGGAGAATATTGTAGTGGAAGGACCACGTCATAGGCTTCATGATGTTAACATTTACAATTATAGTGGAGAAGAAGTCACTAAGGAACATTTTTCTTTATTTTCCAAAGGTCTCAAGTTCATTCCCTCAAACAGGGGAAGTATAGTAGATACATTGATAGACCTGAAGATATTTTTAAGAAAGAAAAACTTAGAAATTTTATTTCAGGGACAGCACGATGGTGACATGGGTTTGGATGTTAGGAGACCTAGCACATTCAATCCACCCATGCACCCCCAGCTAAAGAATTTTGAGTTACAGGTAGAAAGGCTGATTAGAAGTAACACCACAATGGGGTGGAATGGAAAATGTAATTTAAATAAGGAAGAATTTGATATTATTAAATCCTTACAGGAAAATAGATATGTTAGGATAATGCAACCAGACAAGGGGGGAGGGGTGGTTCTTATGGACAGTTTTGTATATTCCAGCAAAATGTTAAATATGTTAAATGACACATCAAGATATATCAGAGTATCTAGGAATTAAATAAACTTGGCCTATTGAAAAAAATGATTTTGTATTAAAAGACATGTTAGATGACCAAATAATTGACCATGAAACCCACAAATACCTTAGTGTGGAGAAGCACAAAATACCTGCCATATCTGGGATCCCTAAGGTTCACAAAAATGTTGAGGATCCCCCCATGAGACCCATTGTTGCTGCCAATGGATCAAAAATGTACCCCTTGGCAAAGTACTTGGACCTTAAGTTAAAAAATATTTGACTTAATGCCAACTGGATACTTAAGGATTCTTGGGACTTCTTAAAGAGCATTGATAAGAAAATGTATTCTGATATGCTTATTTTTTCTACTTTGGACATACAGGATTTATTTAATGTCATTCCGCACAGCATAGGTATAGAATGGTTTCAAGACGCTGTTAACCAAGATGGGAATTTAGACCAGAACACCTTCCTGTTCTACACGGAATTAATGAATCTGGTTCTGGAACAGAATTTTTTTATTTTTTGAAGGTGAATTCTTCAAACAGATACAAGGTGTAGCTATGGGGGCATGTTGTACCCCCAACTATGCCAACATTGTCCTTATGGTTTGGGAACAAAAATTTGTTTTTCAATCAGAATATGCACAACACTGGATTTATTACAAGCGCTACCTTGACAATATTTATATTTTTTGGAAGGGTAGTGAAACAAAATTGATGGAATTTGCTCAATATTTAAATCTGATGACAGATTTTTTAAGATTTACCCATCACATTTCAAATCAAGAGATTAATTTTTTAGATGTTACCATCAGAAAGGTTTGTATTGCACAGGAATTCACCTCCAGTGTTTGCAGGAAGGAGACTTTTTCCAACTCCTATTTGTATTTTACTAGTTCACATCCCTATACACAAAAAAGAAGTATTGTTAAGGGGCAATTTGTTCTTGATTGCAGGATGACCTCTAGGGATGTGGACTACGAACATGAAAGCCAAAACGTGATGGACATGTTCCTAGCGAGGAAATACCCTAGGGATTTAATAGAGGATGTTATGGCTGAGGTGAGAGCTGGTAGAAATTCTAAATTTGCCCCCATTTTGGGAAGTGACACTTTGGAATGTGACAAGTTGGAAGGTCACATGGGGTAGGTTAGTTCGCTAGCCAACAAGGATAATGCCAACAATGAAAATCCAAGTCGTTCAGATTTAGATAAGAAAGGAACCTTTGGGGGCAATTATGTTATGTTTTACAATCATTACACACCAAGGGTTAGAAACATCATTGCATAACACTAGGACAGGTTTAGTTGTTATTCTGAACTAGAGGTACTATTTAAGAACCCATTAAAATTTACCTACAAAAAGGAAAAAACCTTAAGGAGTTATTGGAGAAAGACCACAAGTTGTTGTATGGAAGAAAACCAGGAACATACAAGTGTGGATGTTGTGCCCAATGCTCTTACATCCTGAAGTAGGATTCAGTGTACATAATAGAGAGGGACTATCTGGTCAAAAGTAGTAGTTTTTCCAATTGTAATAGTGAAGGTTTGATTTATTTAGCCCTCTGCTAAGAATGTGGTTCATTCTACATTGGAAAAACTACACGTAAATTGAAAAGAAGAATTTACAAACATCTAAATGCCATCAGAACACATGATGGCAATAACATCATCTATAAACACACACTTGCATGTCCAAAGACCAAATGGGGCTTTTTTGTAATAGAGATGGTACATCAAGATGTTAGGGGGGGGTCCCCTGGGAGACCAGAATAGAGGTTAGAGAAGTGTTTTGGCAGTTACTACTGGAAGCAAATAAGCCTCCTGGTTTGAACGAACACATCTGTATTGCCTCCATCTTGAAAATGAGGGCAGCTAAATTATAAGGAGCCCCATTTTATTTCGGGAACACTTCTCTGTTTACATGATGTACTACAAACTTTATACATATTTTTCTACATTTCTATTAAATACATTTTTCAGGTCCCTTGAATATACTTTCTTTATATATATACTCACAAATAACTTTGTACTTAAACATTTTATGCATACTTATAAGTATACATATATATGTTATGTTGAGATAGGGCTCATTCATCTTTATTTAACATTGACATTTTAAGTTGGTCACCACAATACTTGTTATGTGTTTTACATTTTTTTCAGGCTTCTTTCATTTTATTTTTTTAATCCACTTTTAAAATTTTACTCATTTAATTCTACCTAATGTTGCACACATACGTGTACATGTTTTTTAATATGTTTTTAAATAGATTTGTTAGTTGTGAATTTGCTTATTTGTTTATTTGCATTTTCATTGACATGCTTGCAAACAGACCTGCAAGGGTTATAGAAAGTGGAATATTTGCATAAATCTGTGTGTTTCCAATTGTCAATTTATCATATTATTAAGCAATTAAAGTGACTTGTGGGGGATATAAAGGATGCTACAGCTATTTTTTTCCTTTCCTTGTTACTTCTGAAGAAGTCTTGTGGACAAAAACGCCTTGTGAATATTTGTGTTTATGTACCAAATAAACTGCTGGTACTTCCACCTCAGACTGTGTTTCATGTTTTGGGTTTGACTGCCTCTACTTGGTGCCTTTGTGTGCTGCATTGGTTTCTTTATCATAACATAGTGTAAAACCTTAAAACCAGAATAACTTCACAACAAATATATAGCAAAAAAACAGAGAGATCCTGGAAAAACAGGGCACCATTTTAGGAAGAAAATACAACAAACCATACATCCCTTGAGGCGAGCATCATGGGAGATATTTAAATGGTTTGTAGAAATACAGTGTTTGTCCTTAAGGAGTAGTCTGCATACTGTATCTACTGAAATATCCTCATCTAGGAAGGTTGAATTGTTTCTTATGAATATGTTGAATTGTTTCTTATGTATGTATTTATACACACACACACACACACACACACACACACACACACACACACACACACACACACACACACCTATATATATATATATATATATATATATAGAGAGAGAGAGAGAGAGAGAGTGAGTGAGAGAGAGAGAGAGATTCACTAGACAAGCTTGAAATACTGAAATGTCAAATTTCAGTTTTTTGAGACTGTATAATCTAAATCCCACATACCCAAAAACCCACAACTGCAAAAACCACAATTGCAGCCATACACGCACACACACCACCACACAAACACACATATACCTACCTAACTACACTACAACAAACAAAACAACACACACAAACACAACATAATATACAAACATACCTATCCAACCTATAGGCAGGGGGGCAAGCCCCCCTGCAACCCCCATGTGGGGGCTATGGCCACCACACCCCTACCTACCTATATATACTAACTTTGTGGTTTCACTAAACACATAAACACACAAAGATCACCACTACACACACTCACACCCACTAAAATCCCTACCCAGTACCCTTACGTAAACACCACTTACCTGAATCCCCAGCTAAATCCACAAACCGCACCGCACATCACGAACGTAACACCACAACAGCGGATTTGACATTTCCACATTCGAGATAGTGCAGTAACAGCACTTTTGACTATTCAGTCTCGAAATAATGAAATTCGACATTTCAGTATTTCGAGATTGTCTAGTGAACCCATACATATATATATATATATTATATATATATATACACACATATATATATAAATATATATATATATATATATATATATATATATATATATATATATATAGGTCCCCTATAACATCTAATTTCATTACATTGAGACCAGAACATCTAAAACCCATAACATCGAATTTCATAACATCTAACAGTACAAATCACTTGAAAATAATGTCCCCTCCACATATAATGACATATAATGACACCAAACTACCAAACACACTTTTTACTACGTTTCTGAATGGGGACTTGATACAGTGGGGTTAGGAAATTAACTTTTTCCCACTGTAGTGCGATCTTGGAGTTAGTATATTTAATTTACGGGGGGGTGTGGGTGGCGGAGCCCCCCACATGCGGGGTGCAGGGGGCTTGCCCCACTGCAGAAATGTAGTAAAAAGTGTGTTTGGTAGTTTGGTGTCATTATATGTGGAGGGGATGTTATTTTCTTGTAATTTGTAGTGTTAGATGTTATGAAATTTGATGTTATGGGTATATTTTTACTTGGTGGAGCTTTTCTCTCTGGGTCTCCACTGAAAATGGGCTCTGCTTGGCCCAGTGGACTATCCTGGTAAACAAATGACAATAAACAAATAATAATAATAATATATCTCTGTGTATATCCATGTGTATGTATGTAGATAGATAGATAGATAGATAGATAGATAGATAGATCGATAGATAGACAGATATTGTCTAATAACTTCATAGGTTTATAGGTGTGTACTAGGATAATGGCCCTGGAGCCTTTACAAGCCTAGCCCATAGGATTACCCTGTCATCATGCCACCCAACTTTAGTTCCTTGTGCCTCTGTCGAGTAGAGCCACTGGAGTGATCCCTGGGGCGAATTTTCTATTTCCCATCCACTCATCAAGATTTCTCTTGAAGAGGGCCAGTGAGGTGCTCTGCTTGACATGTATGGGAAGTGTATTCCATAGCATGGGCAGTCTCTGGGTTATGAACCTGTCCCTCCAGCATGTTCTGTTGATTGTGGTAATCAGGTTGAGGTCTCTGGAGCATGTGGTGTGGAGGTATTGGGATTTCTTTAGATGTAGCATTTCTAACAAAGCTGGGTCAGACATGGCTTTGTAAGTCAAGCAGAGATCGCCTCTAAGTAGGCGATATGAGACGTTAAATATTTGGAGTTTTTTTAGTCTGTTCATATAGGACAAGTGTTTAAGGCCTAGGATCCTCTTTGTGAGGTACTTTTGTGGCATCTCCAGTTGCAGATGTCTAGTGAGGTACATGCCAAATGGGGCATTGTACTCAATGGTTGGCCTAATGAGGGAAGAGTAGAGGGAGACAATGACCTCTTTCTTCCTGGATGCAAAACCCTTAGTAATGAGATGTGTAACATAGAAGGACTTTCTGACCACAGTGGCAACGTTGTGGTCAAAAGAGAGGTTGCTGTCAACCTGTGTTCCCAGATTTCTTATAATGCCTTCTGTGTTCAGTGGACTACCATCAATGTGGTAATTCAAGGGAACTGGATTTTTCCCAAAGGAGATGAAGACATATTTTTTGGCATTGAGCTTAAGGCTATGGTTCTGACACCAGTTGTTGGTCTCACTGAGGCCTTTCTGTAGGATGTCAACATCACTTGGGGAGTTAATAATAGCTCTCAACTTGCAAGCATCTGTCAACTTTGTCAGCCAGAGTCCCTTCGTGTTGGGCTGGACTTCAGAAAAGTAGATACCAAACAGGAGAGGACCCAGGACTGAACCCTGTGAGACTCCACTCGTGACTGGTCAGCATTCTGACTTGGAGTCAGCTACTTTCATACTGGGGTTCTACCTGTAAGCCAGTTTGCAACTCACCTAGTGATATAGGGGTTGATGCCTAGCTTAGTAAGTTTTTCTATGATTCCTGAGTGGGGAATGGTATCAAAGGCCTTGGCCAGATCAAAGTAGGCTTTATGAACCACCTTAAATTCATCCACAGCTCTGGTGACTGACTCAAAGAAGTCAACCAAGTTGAGCAGGCATGATCTACTCTTCACAAAACCAAACTGTGTAGGATCCAGAGTTTGGAGATTCCCTTTATCCTTGTTTATTAGGTCCATGATGATGCATTCCATAGCTTTGCATATCAGACTTTTCAGGCTAATGGGGCAATAGTTCCTGGGGACTGTAGTCACTCCTCCTTTGTGGAGAGGGATGACTGTAGCAGTGTGCCATTCAGTAGGGACAAAGCCTGAGGTGAGGCTGTGACTGAACAGGGCACACAGGTGAGGTGCTTGCTCACTCTGTAATTCCTATAGAACACAGCCAGGGATACTGTCAGGTCCCATAGAAGCTGTATTCTTGGCCTTGGACAGTACTGTTTTAACCTGTGCAGCAGTAATACTGGGTGCCTGACAATCTACTGGTATTGTGATTGGTCCTTGGGGGGGGGGGGGTAAAGTTAGCACTGAATCTGTCCTCCAGTATATTTGAAATATCTGTTGGGTTGGTATAGGAGGTACCATTGGGCAGTAGCTCAGAGCAAATTTGGGTATTGCCATGGTGATTCTTTACATATCTATAGAAGGCCTTGTGGTTGTCTTTACTATCTTCTGCAATTCTGTTTTCATAGCTAGCTTTAGAGGATTTGATGAAGGATCTCAACCTTTTGTTGAGGCTGATAAGGGAGTTTTTCCAGTCTTAGGACTTTACCTTATTCGGCATCAGTTTCCTCCTTCTGTTGTAGAGTTTGTTTATGGCAAGGGACTACCAGATTGGTTTCATTTTTTTTGAGGAGACCATCTTAGTTCTATTGGGTATGGCGAGATCCATGTATTTGTGAACATGTTCGTACAGTGCATTGGTGTATGATTTGGCGGTCATGCAACTATTCTCCACTTGCATGGGTACCGTGAAATTAGCCACCTCTGTTTTTAGAAGCCGAAAGTTAGCTTTGGAGAAGTTTTTCATGGTGGTTACCTTTGTTGGGGGGATGTGGATTTCCAAGGTGATTAGCTTGGGATCAGATCTAACCAGGGAGGAGTTGACTATTGGTGTAGAGCAATGGTTGCCCATGTTAGTAATGACCAGGTCAACGATGTTGCTACCTCCAGTGGGGGTAAGAACGAGCTGGTCCAGGGCTTTGGAATTAATGAATTCCAGAAAGCTTTGGGCAAGTGTATTGGTACATGAGTAGTTTTCCCAGTTAATGGAGGGGTAGTTGAAGTCACCCAGTATGAGAGTGTTAGGTTGGACCCGACTAATCCCCAGGGTGATTAGGAATGTGGAGTGTGAATCTGGGGATATGGTTGGGGACCTATAGCAGGCTATGACCTGAATCGCTGTCTTACCCAATGTTAGCTGCACCTGAAGTATCGCAGATGCCTTATGTTGGGCTACCAGTCTGGAGGTGTGCGCATCGTTTATGAATATGGAAACACCACTGCCTTTGGAGCTTCAGTCCAAGTTCTGGGGCCAAAAGGTATGGAGTGAGTTGTAGCCTGGTATTGCAGGGGTACTTTCTGCTGCCTTGAACCAGGTCTCTGTTACAGCACAAATGTCGATATTCTCCATTTTAAGGAGTACTTCGAGTGAGTGCATTTTGAGATTTAGACTTTCACTATGTCCATTGAAGCTCACTGTGAACTTTGTTTTTGGCCACACATGATCTGCATGGTGGTTCTTCTACCTGAACCCTGTAATCTTTCAATAGTCAGGGAAAAAGCCATGGTCATTTTTTCCTGGCCAGAAGATCAAGAGCCTTATAAGCCCATTCACTCCCCCCGAGGTGAGATTTAGTGTGAGGGAGGGGGGTTTGTCTTGCTAAACATGCAGGCCCCTCCTCCCAAGTCTGACTCCCACTCGTCTGTGACCTCCAGCTACATTTAGTACTGCTGCTCAGTGGAGTACCCAAGTATGCTTCTACATACATGATTATGCCTCTGAGGCTAACTGCCACAGTAGATGCTCTTGATATCCCCATATGCTCCTGTAGGGGTCAGCAATGCAGCAGGGTCATATCACCTCCCTCCCTCAGGAAGTTTCAGTTGGCAGTGGGCGCTTGTTCTTGTAGTCTCCACCCAGGTCATACTACAGTAAGCTGATAATCAAATTGTTGTCATCTGAGTCATACTCAGGACTTTGTCTTCCACTGGGCTGGGGAGGGGAGCAGTTTAACAGCAGAACTTTCATAGAGTGAAATCACCTATATGACCCACATGCAAATATCGTTCAATTCCATGTTACTGTGAACAGACAGACAACCTGTAAGATGTATTACAAGAAAAATGCAGTTTGCATTCCTACATGGAAGTCATTTATCAGTTGCTCATTATTTATAAGACCATAGCTAAAATGTTACTAAAGCTGTTTTATTTAGTTTTTGTTGAGCAGGTTTGTCCCACTAGATCAGTAGCTTCTTTTTCAGGGAAGACCTAAGGTGGTTTTTGTACCACTACAGGAAGTTTGGCTAGGACATCAGGGGACCCTCTAGTCTTTTTAATAGTTGTTGAGGGATCCTTTACAGCCATCTGAACTACCACAAACTGAAGCAAATGAGACCTCAGTTTAACATTTTATCTGAAAATTTACACACTAAGGAGTTCAGCACCCCCTCCACCCTGTTATGTTACGCAGAAGTGGCAGTAGTTGATTGGCCTGGAATGGGAATAGATCTTAAAGACTTCTACATGAAAGGTGAGTATACTTTGTGTTGCACCACTTACACTGCTTTTATATAATGAAACGTATCAATGACACTAAAGCCGTACCAGACAGTGTATGCCTCCATGCATATATGTGTGACATCATCTTCTCCTCTACAGTGAAAAAAGTGCTGACTTTTTCATTCTCAGTAATTTATATACTTGTCTATCTATCTGCCTACCTAGCCATCCATTTCTGTATCAGAATCAGCATTGCATTGAAATGAAAGGTGATCACATGCAGGCAAGTTTGTCACAGACACGCACACACACACACACACACACACACACACACACACACACACACACACACATACACACACACACACACACACACACACACACACACACACACACACACACACACACACACACACACACACACACACACACACACACACACACACACACACACACAATCAGCAACAACAAAACAGTATGAGTAACACTTAAAATGTGACTTTTGCCAGCTTATTAAAGTATATAACAATTAAATGAATATTATCCACATAAAAGTGCAGACCAATTGCTGTTAAATGAATATTACCCACTACAAGGAGTGACTGTTTTCTATGTCTTCTGCATACCAGAAATGTTTCATTAGGAAGTCATGGTATTTTTTCATTAAGCTTCACACTTAAACAGTAAAAAATCTTTAGGACTAGAAATATGATGTTTTATAACTCACAGCTGATTATAAAGTTATTCTAAGGTATCATCTTGTCATGTCTGCTAATCAGGAGTGCATGACACAATTTTGCTTATTTTCACAAGTGATCTAATAGAAATTAAAAATTTTCAGGGCTAAGTTTTGTGTGAAATTCAGGCAAAAATGTCATCAGAAGCTTACACTTACTACAGCATATCCCATGAAGTCACTCAGCTCATACAATGAAGTATAAAAGGAACTCTAAATGTATTTATGTAGTTATGATTTGTTGAATGGGATATGCAAATGGACAAAGCTTACTTTTATGGAAGATGTGAAGTTCTATACTGTGTGAGGATGAAACAACTTACATGAAGAAATGCAAAAAAAAATGTTGCCTTTGTGAAACTGATTGTTTTGTAAAGTATCTACAGAATAATGTAAGTATACATTAAATAACAAGATATACCCCGAGATCCAATAAACTCCATGTATGTTCACACAAAGCCTACACAGAGTTAATGTGTTTGCGTGATGAGCAGCAGAGATAATTACGTGTGCATGCTGTGCACCATGCTTACATGGATACAAGCAACGTTTTGTGGATAGCAACAGTGTTGCTGGCCAGGAAAACATGCAGAGCAGCATGAACGCAGATATAATATGCAGACAAGTTTACCTACGTATAAACCTCCTCTGCAAGATTGCACAGACAGCCACGATGGCTACCAGGGCTTAAAATAGTTGAAATAAGTAAAACAACTGCATTATTAACACATTATAAAAAAGTGTATTCAGTGCAGTGTACACTACAACAAGTTTTTCCAGACTGCAATAATGTACTTTATGGTGATCAGCAAGAGCAAATACAACAGAACCTAAATACACTAGGCAGGGAAAGTGTGCTGATTAAAATGGCCACATACATGAATGATAGCAGTGGAGAAAGAAGAAGCATGCATGCACAGCATGGCAATGTACCCAAGATAGGATAAGTCAAGCTATGACATCAGCAGCAAAACATGAAGCACGTATGTAGATAGCACAGTATGTACTGCTGTTTATACCTCCTGTGTGAATATATAAATATCACCACACATGATAGTATATATCTGTGACTGTCACACAAGGATACGTGTCAAATGAGATGAATGGTTGTGATATAAACATCACTGACATGCTCATTGGAGAGGACATTTAGTAAGGATTGTATATAGAATGCAGAGTATTTATTTCACATTTGTTAACCGGGTTAGTCCAACTGAGTTTTCAAACAAACCCATTTTCAGTGGACACCTAAGGGGAAAACCCCAGCAAACATAAGTAAAGATAAAGTGACAATATACAAATATTAAATAACAATCAGAATACAAAATAATTGTAAAAAAAAAAAAGGTTAATAACTATTTGCATTGCACTGATTGTAAGCAACTCATTTTCAGTGGAGACCCAAGGAGAAAGAGCCCCAGCAAACATAAGCAAAGATAAACATACAGGACAAAAAGCTATTAAAATAACAATGCAAATATGAAGTTATAAAGAGAAAAACAAAAGAAAAAAATATCAACATTAAGGGTTGCACTCATAGCAGTGGTCTAAATTAACTACATATAACAGTAAAAACAAAAGGATAATAATTGTTCAAATTAAGGAAAATGTGCAGACATTGATAGGAGGTGGGGGGAAAAGATAAATAGTGTGGAGACATGGGAGGGGGGGATAAAGGAGGGGGCTATAGTAGGGTTATAGTAGTAGAACTGATGTTTTAGGAGGTTAGTTTAAGCAGAAGTTACTAAGAGAAAGAAAGTTAGGAGATGCAACAGGTTATACAGTAGGACAGACTAAGGCTGCGTGTGGTCAAGTCAATGGCATAATTTTAAGTTTAGTAGGTATGTATGTTATGTATGTATGTTATGTACATTAGGTAAGTTTAATATGTATGTATGTATGTTATGTATTTATGTTATGTATGTTAGGTAGGTATGTGCATGTTGTAAAGATCTTCACAATGACTTGCTTGAATATGACCGGAATGTCAGCATACCTCACAACTAATCATGGAGATATAGCATCAGAGTCATGGACAACTGCTGTCAGAAGCAGGCCCAATCAAAAACAATTTAAAACTATCAACAAAATTCATCTTTGATTATTGCAAGAATATGCAAGCTTAATGTATTATACATGTCCTATAGGAACATATATATTACAACTATAATAATTTTCAGTATTCTATAATAGGAATTCACCAATACCATTCCAAAAATAAACTCTCATTGGAGGGGATTAAGTGGGACAGCGTTAAACCTGAAGTTGAATTCAGGTGCAATTCTGGCCATTTCAGAGATTGGCATGACACATAAACTACAAGACACACGTCCCATAATCAAACCCATGATGTCAGTATTGTCAATAATGTTCATATTTACTGTGTGCAACACAGAAAGATGTATTACACATGCATCTTGTACAACATCTTGAAGGGAAGTCTGCACTGTCAAGTACTAACAGGTATGCATGACAAAGAATAGTTCTGTATGAGCAACAAGATGTGTGCAAGTTCACTGTGCCAAATGTGAACACTTGACTAAAGCATCCCTGGTTGACATAAGTATCAGCCATAACGATAACAACACTTATGAGCAACACACTGTTATGAATAGATTCCCTACACACAGCTCTGTATTACATGCATCTGCCACATTTAATAGCAATGAATAAACCGAAGCATATTCAACTGATGTTTGAATTAATGTGTTATAATGAATGGTAGAGCAGTATGTGATACTGATGGAAATGCATCAACTATGCCCATGTGGACAAAAACTACAGCAGTGCAAAGTCTAGTGTCAATGAATGAAGCAGCTGTCACTGTGATACTTTGTTCATATACCAAACAATGAATGGAGCACATTGTATAAGCACATGTCAGAACTCAAGACACGTGCCACATGATCATTGTCTTCCTGACATTGGCAGTGAAAATGTTATACTGGCATGAAATCCTGACATGCATGCATATATGTGTTCATGCAAAATATCAAGTCATAATACTGATGTGATGTACTGTTAAGTTTGTGACGCTGCACAGTCACACTATAGTTAAACCTAGAATACAACCGGAGTTCACTGGTTCATAGGATAGTACTAGGCTAATGTTCCAAGACGACATAAAAACTTAGCCATATTTAACACAAGTTTCACATTTTTAAATATCTATGTGAACAAAATTCACACAGCTATGAACCTATGCTATGTTATCTAATGCTAACTGCCTCTATTTATGAGGGACATGGGCACAACACCAGGATTATAATTAGCCATTAACCATCAACTATTGTAGGTTGCACTTGAATATAGGCAGGAAAGGTCTTTGCTTTACATGAATGGGAAGCTTCCAACATTATTTATTATGTCAGAGGCTAGGTTGTCATCCTTTGAAAGAGTGACTGTCATGCAGTTTGCTTCACCAATGTGGGACATTTCCATCAGGGCTAGATTGGAGAGTTACTTGTTGGCCAGGCACAAAGTGGGCCTTATTAGTCTGTAGGGGACAGTATACAGTATTATAGGTTTCAGTCTTTCCACATAGAAATTGTCAAGTACACTGTGTATCTTCGTTGGCTAAAATCTCTGGGGTTGCTCCAGCTGTTGCACATGTGCTCAACTTACAATTACTATCTACCTGAGTAGGGAAATAGCATTACACAGTGTGTATTCATTGGTGTGTGCTGTCTATATGGTAAGTATGTTGGGTACTTGATTTTGAAAAAAAAACATAATTATGCTTTTTTGGACATTTAGTGTGTCTCCAGGGTTCTGGCCCCATTCATTTCTGTGTGTTAATACTTTCTGCAGTATATCAATACTGTTACTGGATTTACCGATTGTCCACAATTTGCAATCATCCATAAAGTTGGTTGGACAAAGGCTGCCTAAGTTGTTTTGACTGCTGTGAATTATATACCAAACAGGAAAGGGCATAGTACAGAACTCTGTAGTAATGCACTGGTCACTGACCTCTTCCTAGAGGTGAATTAAAACAGCTTTATGGTATGTGTCCTGGTGCTGATCCATTGACTTGGTGATGTTATGGTTTGAGGCCAGTTGAGACAGTTTCTCTGTAATGCCTGAGCATAGAATTTTGTACAATGCCTTGGCCAAGTCAGGCTATTTGGGATGCATACTGTTTCCCTCCTTCATGGTCTTGGTGAACTTCTCAACAAAGTCTACCAGATTTAACAGACATGATCTTGCCTTAAAAAATTAAAAATGGTTTGGTTACACAGTCGGGAGATTACCAATGTTCTTCTTGATAAGATCCATGATGATTCTTTCCATTGGCTTACTGATGAGCCTGAATAGGTTTATGGGTCTATAATTACCTGTGTGGGTGATGGTCCCCTTTTGTTCAGCCAGATGACTGTTGCTGTTCACCATTGAGCCAAAAAATAGCCTGCCTGGAGGCTGTGTTTAAGTTGAGGTCAAACTGTGTCTAGTAGGTCATGCTTTAATTTATTGCTAATGTAACATGGGATGTTGTCAGGGTTCATTGATGCTGTGTTTTTAGCCTTAGAGAGCACACAGACAATCTGATTTCTTGAGAAATTACACTGACTAATGTTTGCATGTTTACTTTGAGTGACAAGCACTGGAGACAGGTGGTTGAAGTTTGGTCCAAATCTGTCAGCTAGCAGGTTGTCTATCGCCTCTGGTTGAGTATTGGTGGTGATACCCACAACCATCTGTGCACAGGGATGTGTATCCCATATAAGATTTTGTAATTATTTAAAAAGAGATTTGTGTGAACACCTCCAAATATAACCCTGGGTATGCATCACATGACCCACAGTAGAACTGTTAACACTGTCATACAGCTCAACCTATTTCACGTAATTGTATCACTTACACATGGATATATGTTTGTAATTGGAAGGGTATGTTTGTGGGCTCAGATACCATATATGGGCACAGTGCATATGAGGTGAATATGTTTCACGCAGAACAGATAATGACACAAATGCTGACAGTCACACAATGCTCCTGGCTAACACCTGAATAATCTTGGGAATAGCAACAAAATTGGGCATACAATGAATTCACCACAGCTGCAACTGAATCTGAACTGGTTTAATGTTTGTGTCTATACCAGCATGACAATATGTGAATGATGTAATTAGTATGATGTAATACTGCTGCATGTCACATAGCATTTTATGATGGTTGTTATACACATGCACACATGTGCCATACTGCAAGTGTCATTGTGATGTTTGTAACATCATACCATGGCAACAGTCCTCAGGAGGCATATCATTGCAGTTGTTATGGAAAGAACATGTAATCATATAGCAGCAGTGGCCATCAATTCATTACATCAAATCTCAGACTGGAATACACTGTTGTAGAGCTAATGTACATCCACACCTCAACACAGCCCATATGGATGACAGAAACATTGACATGTGCAATCCTCATAGGGTCATAGGACATTAATAGGATAATGGCCAACATCACATAAAATCTTAGCCATTATTCTAAGCTGTAAACCAAAATCAATATATCTATATGATGCAAGATAGTAGCATTAAGTGCATATGTGTGTATGTGTCTCGTTGTATTACATACTGTGTCTGCCTATATGTGACATTTGCACAACCCCCTGATGGAATTAGCAGTCACATATCCAGTGGTCTACAGATGGCCTGAAGGGGTCATGAAAGGTCTGTGCTTCATGATGTAGGGACACATATTTGACAAGATGTCATCATCCATCATTCTGCAGAAAGCATGTTATGTTGCCAAAGAGAATTAGGGTATCTTGGATTAATGTGGCTACATTAAAGGTTCTTCTGAGTGGGAGTCAAATGAAAACAGATTCAAAAGATCATATATTGGCAGAAACGTACCACCAACACACACAGCAGTTGAATGAGGTCAGATTTGAACATTAGTCCTGTGTAGGTATACAAATTGGATTCCATGCAATGCAACAGTAGCACCACCATGCATGCCTGACTTTACATTGTCACAGTGTACTTTATAGAGGATCACAGAATCATTGTATGCTATGAAGAAGTTGTTGGGAGGAGTGTGTTACATACATGTAGATTCACATTTTGGTGAAAATTTGCCTACCCACTCATATTTGAATAAAGACACATATGTTGTCTGCTGTGAGATTAAAACCACAAACTTCCTAACTACACAAGCTAGAGAACACAGTAGTTAATGCTCATGCCAACACAGATATCTGAGTATAATACTGTCAGAGTGAACTTTAGAGGGGATCACATCATAAGTGTATGTTGATAATAAGAAGTGGGCAGGAATGCATGGTATAGCTGTAGTCTCACATGTAGTTTTAAAATTGTTTCCAGAATGATACTAAAAATGAGTATACACACATGTTGACTGCAGTGAGATTAGAGACTAATGCTAGCACCACAGCACAAGTCTGACTTTCATACTGTTACAAAACACTTTATAACAAACAACATTATCAGTGTATGAAGAGAAGAAGATTTTAGTAGGAGTGTCTCATGTGATGCTCTAACATAGCATACAGAATGACAGCTAACTGAACACAAACAAGTTAACTGCAGTGAGATTAGAATCCTTACCTACCTAGTTACTCAAAGCTAAAGAGGACAGTACGTAACACTAGTGCCACACCACAAGTCTGACATTCATGCCATTGGAGAACACTTTACAGCAGATGGCATCCTCAGTGTCTGGTGAGAAGAATATATTAGTAATAGATGCTCTAAAATGGTATACAGAATGACAGCTAACTGAACGCAAGCACATACATTGCCTGAAGTGAGATTAGAACCCCTACCTATCTAATTACTCAAAGCAAGAGAGCACAGTACTTAACACTAGCACCATGACCCAAGTCTGACTTTCATACTGTGAGAGAACACTTTATAGCAGATGGCACCACCAGTGTTTGGTGTGAAGATGTTATGATAGCTGTATGAAATTACTGTGTAGTCAAGTATGACTGTAAAACTTTGCTCTCAATGTGACTTGAGATCACAGACTCATGCTGTTCTGACTACAGACATAAACACACATGGACACACACACACACACACACACACACACACACACACACACACACACACACACACACACACACACGCACACATTGACTGCAGTGAGATTAAAACCCCTAGCTAACTAATTACACAAGCTAGAAAACACAGTATGCAATGCAAGTGCCATGGCACAAATCTGTCTTTTATACTGTCATAGAACACTTGATAGCAGATGACATCATCAATGTATATTCGGACGAAGATGTTGGGAGGGCTGTATAATATATCTATGTAGTCATGTATGACTGTAAAACCTTGTTCTCTATGAGACTTGAGTGATGACATTAGGAGACAGACTCATGCACATCTGACTATGCACACACACACACACACACAGAGACATACAGGCACACATATAAGTTGCCTTTTGAACAAGTTGAATCCTCTACCTATTTATATCTGCTGAAAAACACAGTATTTAACATTCACATCATCATATAAGTGTGATTTTTGTCATTGTCATAGTGTTCTTTATATTGGATGATGTCATGGAAAACTTTAATATGTGTGTGATTAAATATATAATACACATATATCATCACACTAAGTTTGCAGTGACAAGCACTGTCCCCATAGTTGCAAACCAGATACTCTTGACATTGCTTTATAGTTTCACTGCAACTGTCTAATCAATAAAAAAGGGTCCATTGCCAAAGATATGAACTTTGCCACTATCTCCGTTACCAGCTTGATGGATATGGGCATCTTGAGACAATTTATAAATTGCCTCATGTTTACTGAAAACCAGTTAATTCTCAAACAAACCGATATCATACATGAGAGACGTATTTACACAATGTCAAAGGAGGTAAAGCTCTCACATAAAAGTACTCCTAATGTCAATAAGGTTGTCAGTAGTACACACAATGCACCCATTACACACAATTCAAAACAGACATATAGATCCGCATATGCTGAGACACTTAAATGTAACCTTCCTAAACCACAAAGACCTCCAAGATGAAGTACACATAACAAATACCCTCAGCAGCCCCAAATGCACTCTTTTGAAAAAACACCCATATCTGCACATAGAGCCTCATCTCATGGAACCTCTACCTCTAAGCCCATAAGGCAAGCCACCAGACAGCCTAACATTTGAGTCATTGAAGACTCCATTGTGAGACACGATGATGATCCTCTCACCAAGCTGAGTAAAGAGAAAGTCACAGTAAGTTGCTAATCAGAGGCTAGGATCCACCACATCATGCATGCACTGAGGTCACTGGACCACAAGTACCAATATGATTCAGTCATAGTCCATGTGTGAGTAATTGACCTGAGATGTACTTCTCTAGACTATATGAAGAGCCACATCATGGAGCTCTTAGAATATGTGTCTCAGGGGCTGGTATGAGCCAAGCACTGAGCAGCATTTTACCTTCTCCAAGCATAGTGCCACAATATAAACAAAAGATGATTGACTTTAATAATTGACTTAGTGTCTGGTGTCATTCTAAGGGGTGCAACATTTGTCTGCATGGAAGGAGATGGTCACCAGACCATACAGCTTTGCCAGGAATGGTCTGCCCCTCTCCCCTCTAGGCTTTTGAATATTACCTAAAACATTCTCCCCCCCATAATGCCTTTTTTAGGCAATGCCAAACTAAAAGTAATTCTGGTATAGCAAATCAAGCCAAGAAAACCTAAGGGTATTACTGCTCAATGCTAGGATTCTAAACAAAAAACTCCACTCCCTAGAAGCTTTCTTAACCCTAGAGAATGTTGACATCTGTGCGATCCCTGAGACATGGTTTAAAGTCATGGAGAGCACCCCAACAGTGCAGGGTTATAATGCCTTTCACACATTTAGACCAGCTATGACAAAGCAGGGACTAAAGGTGGAGGTGTCTCTATTTACATCAAAAATAAATATACCTCAAGACTGGTCAAACAGGGCAATGCACTTGAGCTGCCCCTTGTTCAACTCACTATAGGCAAAATCCAATACCACTTTCTCGCAAGCTATAAGTCCCCCTCTATAACCCGGGAAACCCATACCATGCATTTAAACTTATTAGAAATACTAACCATCCAACCCAATACTATATTCATGGGTGATTTTAATTATCCCACTATTAGCTGAGAATCCTATATGACACCAAATGTTCAGGCAAAGAGATTCCTGGATTTTATAAACACAAACTCCCTGGACCAGACACTCGATACACCAACCGGGGGTGCAACCATACTGGATCTGGTCCTCACTAATATGGATAGTGTTGCACACACCCTACTGTAATGTCTTTCCTGGTATGGTCAGACCACAAAATGGTCTCCTTTGAAGTAAACATAAAACCGGGGCCTCAGCTAAACCTGGAGTATTGAGGAACTACTCTAAGGCTAACCTCCTCCTATTAATTGATAATCTGGCAACATTTTCAAGGCCCCTTAAACCCTGAGAACACTGTTGTCTATGCAGAACTGTTCACAGAAACCTGTACAAGCATGTTAATAGCTGCACAGAGGCAGCTGTACCCACCAGGAAGAAGTACAGAACTAACTAAAAAAATAAGCCATCCTGGTGGCATCACAAAATCAATAGGCTGTATAACAGAAGGAAGAAAATCATGGAAGAAATTAGGAGGTGCAGCACCCAGCAGGATATAAGCACTGTCATCAAATTAAACAAACAACTCAGGGGACAAATAAAGCCTACCAAAGCCAAATATGTGGTAAATCTGTCCTTCCAGACAAAGGGCAACCACAAGGCATTCTTTAGCTATGTCTGCAACCTCAAAGGCAATACACAATTGTGTGCAGAGCTCATTGTAAATGCAGCCACCTATACTGAGCCAGAAGCTATAGCAAACCTACTGCCTGATAAATTCAGCTCCAATCTTACACCTCTCTCCCCCCCTCAACCTTCCCTCAGAAAATACCATTAAATACAGCTCCACATGCCATCACTAGGGAACAGGTCCTTAATGCTCTCTCTAAGGCCAATAACACTGCATCAATGGGCCCAGACAGACAATATCCCAGCATGCCTTCTAAATAGCATGAGACATGACCTATCAGGGTCTAGAATTACTATTTAACATTAGCCTCCAAATAGGCTTCATGCCTCATGAATGGAGAACAGCAACAGTCATCCCTCTGTACAAAAGTGGGCCATCTACAGGCCCTGTAACCTACAGACCCATAGGTCTCACTAGTCTTATATGTAAAGCCGTGGAAAGAATTATCATGGAAATGATCAATAGTGATATAGTATACCTCCAGACACTGGACCCAATCCAGTTTGGTTTCATCAAGGGCAGATCATGTCTACTCAACCTGGTGGACTTCTTTGAGAAGGTAACCAAAGCAATGGATGAGGGTCAGATGGTTCACACTGCCTAATTTGACCTAGCCAAGGTATTTGACACAATATCCCACTTGGACATTGTTAATAAATTCAAGAGGTTAGGTACATACTCATATGCCATGCAGTGGATGGCCATCTGGCTCACAGACAGGACCTAGGAAGTTAGAATTGAGGAGCCCACCTCTACAAAGAGGCCAGTCACATGTGAAGTCCCTCAAGGATCAGTCCTTAGACTGCTCCTTTTTGGTATTTACTTCTCTGAAGTCAAGGCCAATGTCAGTGGTCTCTGGCTGACTAAATTTGCAGATGATTGCAAACTGGGAGCTGTCATTGAATCCCACACTGACACAAATACTTTTCAGGAGGGGCTGACACAGACAAACAGCTGGTATCAGAGCCATGGACTAAAACTAAATGCCAAGAAATTCATAATAGTATCCTTTGGGAAGTCATCCACCCCCAGTAACTATCATATTGACAAAACACCCTTAGAGTGGATCCAGTAGTCAGGGACTATGTCGACAACTGAAACCAGCGTTAAGTACCACTGAGAAACCAAAGTCACAAACAAAATGCTAGCTAACACTCGTATGAATCTGGAACCAAAAAAGCTGATAGCCACTTCAAAACTTCGTAAAATAAGTATCCCAATTGTGGTCAAATAAATCTGCTACCACAATAAGTCGCCACTCACGAAACTGTAATAAAGTCTTTATTTCACATAAACGTTAAGCGCTTTCACTCTTATACACGAGCTTCTTCAGAACAACCAGATTGAACAGTTACCCACATTTAAATACTTTAAATTTGGCGCCAAACAGGCGTTAACTTAAAGCAACAGTACTTAATCTACTATTCATAGTAGTGAAAGGAAAAAAGTTTTTTTTAAAAAAATAATTTTTTTAAAAGAAATTTTCTTAACCATCCTATAAAATCTAATAAAATTAATTGACTAGTGTTTGCATACAATACATAAAATATTTGCCATAAACATATCAGTATAAATATATAAACTGTATAAAAAAACGTGTAAAACACTCCACTGTTAGCTAATCATGGCTAATAAATAGAAATTGATGCGCTTTAACGAATCAACTGATGCGATGACTCTGCCAGGAATAAATGATTATATCACTGTGAAACCTTTGCTGATGTTAAAAAGATGAATGGATACATTTATTATTTTCATATACACAAGCTATATGTACTTTATGTTTTGTACAGTATACATTTTTATTACAATGGTACACGACTGTTTTGATTCGTTAAAGCGCATCAATTAATTTTATTAGATTTTATAGGATGGTTAAGAAAAGAAGCTCGTGTATACGAGTGAAAGCGCTTAACGTTTATGTGAAATAAAGACTTTATTACAGTTTTTGAAGTGGCTATCAGCATTTTTGGTTCCAGATTCATACGAGTGTTAGCTAGCATTTTGTTTGTGACTTTGGTTTCTCAGTAGTCAGGGACTATGGAAACACATAGATAGTAATCTAGACTTTGACCATCATGTGTCTACAGAAGTGAGGAAATCATTCTATGTTGTGCAACTTATAAACAAAGGTATGGCATCTAAATCCAAGGAAGTCATTGTTCCACTGTATTCAGCATTCATCAGACCTATCATTGAGTACAATTCCCTCTTTGGTCTGTGTGTAAACAGGCATATCCAACAATTGGAACATTCACAGAGGTTCCTCACTAAAAAAATACAGGGCTAAGTAAAATGTCCCATGTAGACTGCCTCAAGACCCTATCCATTTATTCTGTCTCCTACAGGTTTTTGAGGGGAGATCTATGCCTGGCATAAAGGGCATTGTCAGACCCCACTCTGGTAGATCTTCTGCATATCCACAAGCACCCAGCACCAGAATAAGCCATTCTAAAGCCTTAAACCTTCCCTGTGATATAAATAGGACCTGCTGGAGAGACAGGTATCCCAGGGACTACCCTGTCTATGAAACAGGCTTCCCAGCCATGTGAAGCAGAGTTCCTTCCAAACCCAATTCAAGTAGAACTTGGACAATTGGATGGGAAAAGGAAAATCATCCCTGGTTTGGCACCTATAACGGACACAGGGAGCCTGTAAAATGGTTCATCTCCCAGGCCTCTGCTTGTAAATGTTTCATCTCCCAAGCCCCGGCTTACACTTATCAAGAGTATGTGAACTTGTCAGAGATTTGGTATGCATGGCTAGGCTTAAAATGGCCCTTATGGTCATTAGCCTAGTAAACACCTATGAACCACAGGGTAATTTCCATTTTGTTACATGCAGCAGTCTAAATAACTGTCAGAGCAACTGTTTAAAAGTAGTGCCTTTACTCTGGTTTAACTTTGTGTACCTTTAGTGCAGTGAGTTTAAGCAACATTGCAAGGAGACAACCAGACTAGTACGGCAAATATTAAAAACTCACCAGGGTTTGGAATAGGACATAAAGGTCCATTCACCATCACTCAGTATTAGTGCATGATGCCAAAATTCCAAGCAAATGTAGAGGACAAAAAATGAAGGCTTTATTAAGGGCCGTGTCTGTAATGTGTTGTGAAAACTGGTAGAGAAGGGTGAAGGCTGCCAGCCTAGCCAGATAGAATTTTATACATAATTCTATCATTTGTAAACATGAATGTGAATCACAGGCTTGTTGTCTTAAATGAAAAAAAAAATGCTGTTACAAAAATGTGGCAACAGTGCTCTCTACTGACCCAGTAAAAGCATGTTGTCCAGTCTGGCTAGATGAAGGCTTCCTGCCTATTGTTTTAAGGCTAAAGTTAATGACCAGAATTTACATGTGGAATGTCCTTTATTGCTCTAAGTGTAAAAGAATGTAAATGCAGTTTTTGTCAACCTGGAAACACCAGAAACGTGTGAAATGATGTGATGTTTTATCAGAACTGCAGTTTCAATTTAAGCAGAGAAAACCAGAAGGCATTGAGCATTTTTGTCTGGACCATCTAATGCACATCACTCTGTCTGTTGTCTTATCAAAGTTATTTTAGAAGTGTGTTTTCTTGTAGGAATAGCTAGAAGTTAGAAATATTAGACTAAGTGTTTTTCTGTGATGTCAGAACTGTACTAGTGAATTATTTTAAGTATTTCTGTGTGACCTCTGAACTTTTGACTAGCACAGTATAGTAGAAAGTATTGTCTTGTGGTTTTAATTCTTTATTATTAAATATTTTAAAACTGTGGCTGGTTTGTGTAGAGATAGGTTAAGGTCTAAGAGTACATTGCATGTATATAAGGATACTGTACCATGTCACTCTAATAAGCCTTGAGACTGTTTAATCATACTACCTATTGGATAATAATATTGCACAGTAAGAATCAGGCACCCTTTTAAGAGCCTTTGAGAAGCTGATAAATATTAGCTGGGTGGTAGCAATAATTACTATCATATAGTCTGGGTAAAAGGGGCACAGCTGGAGAACTTGTGCCAGCCTTCCCCAGAAGTGTCTGTGTGGTTGTGTAAACTCTAATCTCAAAGTGTGCGTGTGTGTATGTATGTGTGTGTGTGTGTGTGTGTGTGTGTGTGTGTGTGTGTGTGTGTGTGTGTGTGTGTGTGTGTGTGTGTGTGTGTGTGTCAGCTACTTGGGCAGGGACATGAAGCACTGGTTGGACAGAGAGGGTACTGGAGATTTTAGCTTTCCCAGCTAGGCTGAGATCTGGACCCCATAGCTGTGCCAGTGAGGAGTCTTACTGGGGATCTGGAGAGCAAGGGAGTGACCAGCCCCAAACTGACTGTGATCTCTGTGTCCTCTTAAAGGAAATTGTACTTTACTGTGTGCGTTTGTTATCCTTTCCTCATATATGAGATGCCCTCTCTGGTGTTAGTGGTGAGGATTGAGGCTCCTTGATTGCTAGGCCAGGGCACAGGCAGCACGTGTAATTCTATTTTTTGACCAGATTAAAGGTGCGAAAATGGGGTAGATTCAAAAGTGGCAAAATGGGGGGCAAGCAAGGGGAAGAACAAAGGGGAACCAATAAAGGAATCTGATGGAGGGAATTAGGGAAGAACCATAGCTATCCACTTCTTTAACACTGTAATTTGAACATGTATAGAAATTGGATGAATTTGGACTGTCACCACAACACAGTTGAGTGTCAACAACACAATCATGTTGTATAGCTAATTGGACCAAATCAAGTGTATCAAAAATAGACATATGTGAAGTGGAAAGCTATGTATGGGACAACATTTTATTGTGGGTCAGGTACCCATTTTTTGGATTTCAAAAAGAGAGGAATATAGGAATATCTGGGTCAGGTAGGTAGGATTGTTAAGGAAGCAGGATCAAACAGAAAGGACAAACAAGACAGACAGAGACATGGTGATGGACACAAAAAGTTAGGGGACACCATGATTGCGGATAGGTAGTGGACATCAGAGGCACATGCCAGTCAAGCATGGAAACAGTGAGAATCTAGTCCTTCCCCTCAGAACTGTCATCAATGTCCCCTTCCTTGGCTCCCTGTGGGATTGCTTGACATTTTTTTTTTAGCATTCAGAGGAGTAATCTCTCCAGAAGGCAGAAGCCTACACCAGTGTACATTCTCATTCCTCACACACCATCCCTGGCAGCACCTAATGAATGACATAATCCCCACCTCCACCAATACTCCCAGAAGGTACCAATGCACCAGTTGCCAGGATAATGGTACATGGTGTTGATGGCCTATGTAGTGCAGGGGCTGTGAAGGCAATATTGCCAGGTTGCGTCCCAGATGTGCTGGGTGTTGGCACAGCAGCCAGTAGAGGTTTTGCAGGCTGAGGCATAGTGGTTGGCCCACCTCCCTGTGCTGAAAATCATTTTGTTTGTTGGCAGAAAAATATGACTGCAGAATGATATGTTCATGTATTCTAAAAACATAAAAATAAAAAAGAGAGATAAGGGGTGAGGTGAAATAAAAATAAGAAAGCAGGTGATTAGAGCCATTATATGTCTCATGAAATCTTTATCACAATTAAATATACTTTTATTATTATATTAGCTATAGAGCTTTCAAAATTCAAAATAGGATTGTGAACTGTAACAAATGATCCTTGCAATATACACATATTTCATATATGATTTTAAAGAAAATACAGATTAAGTTAACAACATGGCATTAGAGCCAGTTTTGATGAAATTAATATTAAATAATGATATTTTTGTAATTATAATGTATTTGTTACTTGTTGGAATTGAACCTACCAAATCTGAAGACACTACTACACTTGCCTACTACAATTACCTAGGCCTACAGAAGAAAGTATGCATGCTTGCTTTTACAGTTAAGATCTGCATGCTTAAGTTACTGGTAATATATAGAAGAGCAATAATGTTAATACATTCGTGTTCATTTGTGTATATATACCTATTGCCTCTCTGAGTATTTCTAATCATTCAGCATGCACCTCACTGTTCAATGAAATTTCCTGAGCAGCTAGAAAATGAAGATAGAAAGAAAAGAGATGTGAAAGCATTATGCATACCAGTGTTTGCTATCTACAGCTTTTCAGATCAGTTAAAGTTGCTTTATCTGCATAATTTTACAACTGTGGGATGTCAGCAGTCCTAAACTCATATAGCCATTGTTTAAGTTGTGCCTGCTTACACCATTTCAAGTCATTATAATGATGCCTTCATTCCTCCCCAGTGTGTGGAATACCAGTCACACTGAAGACATCCTTGGCTAGAGTGTTCCAAGCCTCAGATTTATACTGAGAATAGGTTTAGCTCCCCTGCAGCAGCCTACAGCTGTAGTGCTTTTCACTTTACAAGGAGTGCAATGAAAATTTTTGACTTCTCTACACCCCACCTTTGAGCCCAGAATTAGGCACCATCCTTCCCACTCTATGTCTGCCCAGGTCCACCAGCAACAGTTAAAGTGTTTTTCTGCCAGTTCATGATGTTGCATTTTACAGCCAGTGCTCAAACCTGCACAACCATGCCAACCATGTTTACATGATGTTAAGCAGAGAGCAACATTGCCAAACAAAGAGGAAGGCAGTTTATGAAATAGGAAGGGTAATGTGACAGCTGGCATTAATTTAAGGCATGTGTGCTGCTATACATGACAACAGTTTATCCAAAGTTCAGCATTGATATGTTAGATGACTTGGCTTTTAAGACCTGAATTTTGGGGGTGTGACGCCCCTGCACTGGCCCAGTAATCAAGGAGCTTCAATCCTCACCACTGGCAACAGTGAGGGATGTAAAAAATGGGAGGATGAGAAGTACACACACAGTAAAGTGTAATTTCCCTTAAGAGCACACAGAGACCACAGTCAGTCTGGGGCTGGTTTCTCCCTTTTTCTCCAGATCCCCGATAAGACTCCCCACTGGCACAGCTATAGGGTTGAGATCTCAGCTGAGTGGTCAAGCAAAAACCTCTAGCACATGCCCTCTCCAAGCAGTGCTTCATGTCCCTGCCCAAGTAGCTGACACACACACACACACACACACACACACACACACACACACACACACACACACACACACACTTTCAGATTTGATTTATATACAAACACACAAACACACACACACCTGGGAAAAGCTGGTACAGGTTTATTAGCTATGCCCCTTCTGCCCAACTATAAGGTTGCTATGACTGCCACCAACCACTCTTATCTGCTACTCTAGGACCTTAACAAAGGGTGTCATATCCTACTGTATAATGTTACTAATAATCTAAATAGTAGTTTTGACCAAGCACCAGACTATTAGAAGTGGCCTGTACAATATCACCAAATACATATACAGGTACTCTAAGAGCTTAAATATGTCTCACAAATATCAGCCACAATGATAGGTTTAAATATAATTAATAATAAATAATAAAAGATTTGTGAATGAAAGGGAGGATAGAGGAATGGTGAGGATGTAGGGAGTAGAAGTGGCAAAGGTGAATGAGTTTAAACACTTGGGATCAACAGTTCAGAGTAATGGCGAGTGTGGAAGAGAGGTGAAGAAGAGAGTACAGGCAGGATGGAGTGGGTGCAGAAGAGTGTCAGGAGGGATTTGTGACAGACGAGTACCAGTAAGAGTGAAAGGGAAGGATTACAAAAGGGTAGTGAGACCAATTATGTTATATGGGTTGGAGACAGTGGCATTGACAAAAAGGTAGAAGTCAGAGCTGGATGTGGCAGCGTTAAAGATGTTAAGATTTGCACTGGGTGTGACGAGGGTAGACAGGATTAGGAATATGTATATTAGAGGGTCAGCCCAGGTTGGATAGTTTGGACACAAAGCCAGAGAGGTGAGATTGCATTGGTTTGAACATGTGCTGAGGAGGGATGCTGGGTATATTGGAAAAAGGATGCTAAGGATGAAGCTGCCAGGTAAGAGGAAAAGAAGAAGGCCTAAGATAAGGTTTATGGATGTGGTTAGGGAGGACATGCAGGTGGTTTGTGTGACAGAGCAAGATGCAGAGGACAGGAAGAAATGGAAACAGGTGATCCACTGTGGCGAACCCTAACCGGGAAAAGCCGAAAGAAGAAGAAGAAGAAGAAGGAGAAATAATAAAAGAACAAGGCAATATTCAGTCAATCAACACAGTAAATTCAGAGTTCATAATCACAGGAAATATTTTAAAACAACATTGCAGGACAGTCTCAAATAAATACAGAAAACATCTAAAATAATCTTTACTATATTCCTATCTATATATAAAAGAGATACTATGCCCTAAATTTTACTTACAGAGCAAGTGCATATGATGATGATGAGTAGATGTACTTGCTAGGTCCAAGACAAAATACAAAATGCACAGCGTCTCTCTGAAAGCATTCTTAAATTAATATCCAATATTACTGCTGGATTAGCTTGGATGACATCACTATCTGTCACCTGACTTAAGTTCCTAAGCTAAACCAGAAACTAAGATAATTTCATATCTCTGAGTTAAAAATACATATCTCTCAGATGTTTTCTCAGAACTGAAAGTCATAAAACAATAAAACACTTTCAAAACAATGTAGAAGGCACCCTAGTTCTAGACATCCTGTCTCCTTGCTGCATTGAAACTAACTTTTATAGCACATTTGTAAAGCACTCTAATTGCAACTTATTTTCTTGAAGTTTTGCAAGTTAACTCTGTATGTTCCAGATTCTACTATTAAAACATACATTTGCACAGCTATATAGTTTATATACATTTCTATTCTTTTCTTGTAGGGTACACTGTAGATGCATCTTGGCTTAGTACATAACATACAGTTCTGTACAAATCATATCAATATTTACAAATGACATAGTTTCTAGCTGAAGCCTCTATTAAACTTTGCTGGATTGTGTTAATAGTCTGCTGAGTGGGGGCTGGTTCTTTTGTATTCTTGTAAAAAAAAAAAAAAAGTTGTTCTTCTGGTATCTAAGCCCTAATTTTGATAGGGTTTCTGTCTATACACACTGAGCAGAGTGGAAGAGTTGTTGACCACAGCTGTTAGCTGAGATATATAAGTATCCTGTTTTTTTTTTGATTATTTATACAGATTATTGTTTTTAACAATTAATATATAGCACTTTTATTGTCTGCTTTTTAGTCTTCGAGTGTATTATATTGCTATTAACTAATCTGCACAAGTAACTGATTTGTCTGCAGTTAAAAGCATTCTGTATCTTTACAAATCTTTATCTGTTTGTGACTTTCTCTAGTGCTACTGGCTGTAGGCTATTGTCTCCACCCTCCCACCCAGTTGGTGTCTTGCTCTTATACTTGGTGGCTTTGCAGTTTCCCGCCCCTACTGTAAATCTGATCTGTGACACTCCTCTCAGTCTAGTGTCATTAGCTCATTCTACCTAGTACAGAGAGAACATTTGATAAGGCCTTCTGTTTCTCCTTTTTCCCTTTCAAAAAAAAAAAAAAAACTTTTTTTTTTGCCTGAACCTCCTTGTGTTTTGACTGTGCTTCTCAAACATTTTGGAAATATAGAGTATATTTCAGAGCATTTATTATAACTGTAATTGCCTTAATATTGCCAGGAGCAGCCTTAGGTCAACTGGTGCCCTAGGCAAAAGGGCTCCATGGTGCCTCCCACCACGCAACATGGTGCCCTATTCTGGTCTTCCTACACCAAACAAATACTGGGAAAGTGCCCCTGCTAAAGAAGCACCCTAGGCAGTCGCCTAGTTGGCCTATGCCTAAGGCCAGCTATGAATATTGCTACAACTCAAGTGCTTTAGGTTGCACTGCATCTGAAGTGTTTGTGGGTTTTAGCTGCTTTTCTGTATATACATATATATATATATATATATATATATATATATATATATATATATATATATATATATATATATATAGACTTCTCTGTTTCTTTAACTAAATAAGCTCTGCAAAGTTGTTTTATTGCATTCCTGCCTGTATTTCTGAGTTTTTTTGCACTTTTAAAGTTTGTTTTTGCTTAGTTTAACTGGTAGGCTACACACTCATGTGCGCTAGCCAAATTAAAGCATTTACTATGTTTCTGTACCTAATTTCTGCTACTTTGTAAAAAAAAAATCATTGGTTCCTGCCTTTACTGAACTAGAATAGTCCAGTCTTCAGGTATTGCTGATCTCTGGGCTGTGTCATAGTTCCTGTGTTGCCCATATCCTTATTTGGATAGGAGGAAGCTTCTTTGTTCGCCAGTGAGAGTGGGGAGCTCTGAACAGCCTATCTGTCTCTTGAGGAGTGGTTCCAGCCCAGTGACCTATAGCTTATTGGCTGTTTTGGGCCATTTCCTATCTCTTTCTAACCCCCTGCTTTAAAGCCAGCTTTAGCTCACTTTTGCACTTGTAATTTAAAGTTTGTCCTGTTTGTTGCACTCAAGTGCGCTAGCCTGTGTTACATATTTATTGCATTTTTCTGCTGTTTGTTGCAAAAAGAAAAAAAAATATCCTTGTTTCCCATCTTTCCTGACCTAGAGTAGTCCAAATACAGGCTTTGCTGTATTCTGGACTTTTGGAAAGTTCCTGTGTTGCCCATTTCCTTTCTTGGATAAAGGGAGGCTTCTTTGTTCACCAGTGGCAGTAGGAAGCTTAGAGCAGCCTATCTGTCCCAGGAGGAGTGTTCCCAGCACAAGAATCTGGTAGTCTATTGGCCGTTTTTGGCCAATTTCTAGCTCTTTCAAGTCCCCCTGTATAAAACCCACTTTGGCACGGTTTGTGCGCTTGTTACTAGTCAGCCAAGCTCCTTGTGGTCCTGCAAAGTGGTGCTAGCAGCAGAGAGGCAAAAAGAGTGACTGCTAACCTGATAAAAGTGTGTTTTCCTGCTACTACCTGGGCAACTGTCCGATCTAGCTAAACAGCAAGTATTTTGCTTCTTGAACTGTTTTAAACTGTTTAAAGTTGATTTTGCACCTGCACTTTTAAAGTTTGTCCTGTTTGTTGCATTTACCTGTTGAGGCTACACACTCAAGTGCACTAGCCTGTGTTACATATTTATTGCATTTTCCTGCTGTTTGTTGCAAAAAAGAAAAAAAAAATTCCTTGTTTCCCGTCTTTCCTGACCTAGAGTAGTCCAAATACAGGCTTTGCTGTATTCTGGACTTTTGGAAAGTTCCTGTGTTGCCCATTTCCTTTCTTGGATAAAGGGAGGCTTCTTTGTTCACCAGTGGCAGTGGGGAGCTTGGAGCAGCCTATCTGTCCCTGGAGGAGTGTTCCCAGCACAAGAATCTGGTAGTCTATTGGCCATTTTTGGCCAATTTCTAGCTCTTTCAAGTCCCCCTGTATAAAACCCGCTTTAGCGTGGCTTTGCACAATTTTGCATATAGCGCAGCATCAGGCAGCACCGCTTAATTGGGCTTAAACCATTCTTGGCTCCACAAAGTCTGCCCTTCACTTTTTCCCTTAGAACTGATCTAGTTCTCATAATAAACACCCTATTCCCAGTCTAAAGCCTGGCACTTGCTAACTAAAGCAATTATATAAGTCAGCACTAAAAAATAAAAAGCACTACACCCTCACAAACTCCCCTTGAGTACTTTGTTCCCCATTGGCCCTTTTTTACAATTATAAAGGAATTCCCAATACTATTCTAGCATGTCCAAAGGTCAGTTGTCAATCACCTCTCTGGTCCAGCTGGTGAATCTGGGAATCTTGAGGCAATGTTACAACTGCCTCATGTACACAGACAACCCTCTCCTCCTCCCAACAAATTCCAACACATGTGAGTGATGCAACCATATAGCAAAACTGGAGGCTAAGCTCTCTCAACTCAGTACTGGCGTAACCAGTCAGGAGGAGAAGGAAACCACACTCACTACAATTCCAGTCTCACTTAGACCTACCACGACAGCAAACCAAACACATAAACACACAAAAACATACTCGGAGGCTCTAAATAAAAATCTGCCTAAGCAGCAGACCTCCAAAGCAGACATCCAAGCAACCGCTACCCCAAAACAAAACACATGCAACACATAGCTCACAAAGCCAGTGTGCCGAACAGTCACAGCCCTTAAGGCTAAACACCACACCTGATTCACTTGTAATAGGTGACTCTATCGTCAGGCACACTGACGTCCTGCTCACCAGGCTGAACAAGGAGAAGGTCACTGTGAGCTGCCTGTCGGGCGCTAGGATCCACCACATAACACAAGCACTCAGGTCACTCCAAGGCAAGTACAAATATGACTCAGTCATTGTCCATGCTGGTGTGAATGACCTGATATGTAACTCCCTGGACTACATGAAAAGAGACATAGAGGAGCTCTCTGAGCATGTAGCCCAGGCTGGTATGACCCTGACCTTGAGTAGCATCTTACCCTCACCAAGAATGATGCCACAGTATGAAGACAAGATGATCAATTTCAACAATTGGCTTAAGTATTGGTGTCATTCAAAGGAGATCCAATGCCTGTCTGCCTGGGATGACATGCTTGACAAGCCACGATGCTTCGCTAGGGACGGCTTGCACCTGTCACCACTGGGCTTTCGGATATTGGCAAAGGCTCTTGCCACCCCTATAGTGCCTTTTTTAGGTAAGGCTCAAAAGACAAACCCACCTCCATAGGTATCACAAGGGATAAGAAACTAAGAGTAATGCTACTCAATGCCAGAAGTCTAAACCTCAAGATGCACGCACTCGAAACTCTCCTTAGCATGGCGAACATCGATATCTGTGCAGTAACAGAAACCTGGTTCAAGGCTCCTGAGTGCACCCCAGCACTTCCAGGTTATACCTCATACCATGTTTTTCAGCCCCAAAACTTGGACCGAACCAAAAAGGAGGGGGAGTATCAATATTCGTTAAAGATACCCACACCTCCAGGTTGGTGGCACAGCACGAAGCATCAGAGACTATCCATGTGCAACTAACAGTGGGTAAAACTGCCTTCCAGTTTATAGCCTGCTACAGACCACCCTCCCAAACCCAGGAACCCCACTCAGCCTTCCTGAAAACACTGGAAAATATGAAGGTCTCTCCAAACACCATTATTTTGGGTGACTTCAACTACCCTAACATAGACTGGGAGCATTACTCTAGCTCCAACACCCTAGCCCGGAGGTTCCTAGAATTTATAAACTCAAATGCTATGGAACAACTTGTTGCCACTCCCACAAGAGGGGAAAACATACTGGACCTGATCATCACCAACATGGGGACTCTATGCTCCAGAGCAGAAGTGTATCCCTCACTGGTAAGATCAGACCATAAACTAATCTCACTAGATATTCACATCCCGACCCCAGCCCCTGCCCAGAAAACCAAAGTGAAAAACTTCTCTAAAGCAAATTTTACACTCCTCAAAACCGAGGTGGAATCCTTCAAATCCCCAGGGCCTGTGGAAAATACGGCCCAGACTGCAGAATCCTTTATAAACACATTCTATGAACACCTTCAGGAATGCATGGATCATGCAATCCCAAATAAAACCAAGAACCAATCCTCCAAAGTTAGACATCCTGTCTGGTGGACTCCAGCCATAAACAAACTATACAATAGAAGGAGGAAGCTACTACATGATAGAGCAAAATCCCAAAAAGGGAAGGCATCTCTGATCAGTATTAGCAAAAAACTACGGGCACTCATAAAATCGTCTAAGGCCAGCTTCGAGAGAAAAATTGCACAGGGCACTAAGGATAATCACAAGGCTTTCTTTAGTTATGTTAGGAACCTGGGTGGGAATTCCCAGATATGCTCAGAATTAGTCCAAAATGACAAAAAATAGACTGAACCCACAGACATTGCCAACATCCTAGCTGACAGGTTCAGTGCAAACTCCCCCCACTTCCCCACCAAAAGGGCAAATATCTATCCCAGCAGAGTGCTGCCCCCTGACATCTCAGATGCTCAGGTAAGAGCCGCCCTCTCCAAAGCAAAAAACACAGCATCAATGGGTCCAGACAGTGTCCTGGGCTGCGTCCTACATGAACTCCAAGAAGAACTAAACCCAAACATAAAACTACTGTTCAATCTCAGCTTTACTACAGGATATGTACCCAAAGAGTGGCGTACAGCAACAGTGGTCCCTCTCCACAAAGGTGGTGCCTCAACGGATACTGGAAACTATCGCCCCATAAGCCTGACTAGCTTGGTCTGCAAAGCTATGGAAAGGATCATCATGGACCTCATAAATAAAGATATTGGGGACCTACAGACACTGGATCCTACCCAGTTCGGCTTTGTTAAGGGCAGATCCTGCCTCATAAACCTGGTTGATTTCTTTGAAACAGTCACCAAAGCCATTGACGAGGGGAAGGTGGTCCACTTAGCCTACCTGGACCTTGCAAAAGCCTTTGATACAATACCCCACTCAGGCATTATAGATAAGCTCATCAGCTTAAATATAAACCCCTATATCACTAGATGGGTTGCAAACTGGCACAAGTACAGAACCCACATGGTTAGAATTGCTGGAGCCATGTCAGACTCCAAACCAGTTACAAGTGGCATCCCACAAGGCTCAGTCCTGGGACCTCTCTTGTGCAGTATATATTTCTCGGATGTACAGGCTAACATGGAAGGACTGTGGCTGATCAAGTTCGCAGATGACTGCAAACTGGGTGCCATAATCGACTCTCCAGCCGAAACAAGCATCCTACAAAAGGGCCTCATAGAAACAGACAACTGGTGCCAGAGCCATGGCCTCAAGCTAAATGCCAAAAAGTGTATAGTCATCCCCTTTGGCAAAAACAAAGTGCCCACAAATTACCACATAGGTGGTAATCCATTAAGTATGGAAGAAGTAATTAGGGACCTGGGGACCCAAGTTGATAGCAATCTCTCATTTGACAACCACGTGGCCAAAGTGGTTAGAAAAACATTTTATATAGCCCACCGAATCATGAAGGGATTCACATCTAGATCTGGGGAGGTCACCGTGCCTCTTTACTCATCCCTCATCAGGCCCATAATTGAGTACAATGCCCCTTTTGGGATGTACCTTACCAGACACCTGCAGCAACTGGAAAGACCCCAAAATTACCTCACCAAGAGGATCAAAGGGCTCAAACAGATGCCATATGCTGCCCGGTTAAAGAAACTCCAGCTCTACTCAGTGGCATACCGCCTGATCAGAGGTGATCTGTGCCTGACGTATAAAGCCATGTCCAACCCGGAATTAATGGACATGCTGCACCTCAGAAAATCCAAATCCCATCGAGCTACGCGCTCGAGAGACTTGAACCTCAGCACTGAAATAAATAGGACATGCTGGAGGGACAGATTCATAACCCAGAGGCTCCCTTCACTCTGGAATAAAATCCCAGTCCAGGTTAGGCAGACTCCCTCATTGACTCTCTTCAAGAGGAATCTTGATGAGTGGATGGGAGATAGTAGGTTTACCCCGGGTATCACTTCTGTGTCACTGTTAGACAGAGGCACAGTATACTAACCTCGAAAAAGGGCATAGCAAAATTCATTTAAAATGGGTGGTGAAAGCCAAACACACTCGCGCTAGGCTTATAAATGCCCTAGGGCAGATAGCCTAGTATGAACCTATGAACCTAAGAAGTATTTACAAAATTCCAGATATCTGGGCTGGCAGCATGACAGGAGGGATGAATTTTATGACTTGACAAATATTTTGTGGGGCCTTACACACTAAAAGTAATTTTTACAATGTGGTATTAAAACATATATAAAATAGCAAATACATATATTTCTGTATTGGTATTTTTCCTCATTGCCACCGAAGAACTGTTAGCCAAGCATGATCATTACTAATATAGACCATAAAGAGTGCATGGTGCTATCGTTTTAATTAACCATGTATGTGTGTGACATGACATGGTCATGGTTTATGCATTCTCATCTGTGATGCAGGAGTAATATATGGCAATATACTAGAAATGAATATACTTGTATTACTTTCAGAGCAGATTTGTTATATATGGGTCAGACCACATGATACATTCTACTTTACAGCTATAATTGTGTTATGGGAGGTTTGTAGATGAAGCCCATCCCATGTCAGAAAATATTTTTTTTAATTATAGAGCCATAACTGTCATGCTACACCACTTACACATATAATATACATAATACCATGCATATGCACAATCAACCTGCTATACATTATCTTTATTTCATTATTTTGTTACAAATTTAAGTGGGACACTCTGACACCCGTGCACTGGCACAGTAATCAAGGATCCTCAATCCTCACCTTTAAAACCAGTGTGGGGCATCCACATTGGGAAGGAAAACAAATACATACACAATAAAGTAAAATTTCCCTTAAGCACACACAGGGATCACAGTTTGGGGCTCCAGATCCCCAATAAGACTCCCCACTGGCACAGCTATAGGGTACATTTCTCAGCCTAGTGGTCAAGCTAAAACCTCCAGCACCCTGTCATTCCAACCAGTGCTTCGTGTCTCTGCCCAAGTAGCTGACACATGCACCATTTGAGATGTGAGTTATATACAAACACACAGACACTCCTGGAGAAGGTTGGCATAGGTTTTCCAGCTATGCCCCCTTCAGGCTATAAGGTACGAATCACTGCCACGAACCACTATCAGCTACTAATAAGGCCCTTAAAAATGGGTGTCCAATTATTACTGTGCAATATTATCATCCAAATAGTAAGTGTGACCCAGGGCTGAAGCTACTGGAGTGGCTTGGACAGTATCACTTCATATATATATATATATATATATATATATATATATGGCGCGCTGAGTTCATCGAGAGACATGAAGACCCCTCAGCAGATCGAAGAACAGAAGAAGAAGAAGACCGGCGAAGAAAGACAAACAGAGAATCGCGACCGACGACCGCCGACAACACAGCAACCCGAGGACACCCGACATGGGGAAAGGCTGTGTGTGGACGAGGGGATGTGTGATGTGGTTAAGCGGGCCCGGCGGAGGTGTGGAGAGTGACGGTTAAGTGGGAAGGTGGTGTGGGGATAGAGGGGGGGTGATAGAGGATAGGGGAGGGGTGGGTTAGGGGGTAGGTTAAGGGAGTTAGGGTTAGGGGGGGTTAGGGTTAGGGTTAGGGAGTTAGGGTGGGGGGTGGGTTGTTGAGTTAGGGGTTGGGGAGCGGGTAGGTGAGGGGGTGTGGGAGTGTGTATTAGGACCTTAGGGTTAGGGTAGGGTTGAGTGTGGGCTTAAAGGATTGTGTGGTTTCGACTATGTCAGGTAGAACCATATATATATATATATATATATATATATATATATATATATATATGCAATGTACTCTAGAGCTTAAATTATCTGTACACAAAACTGCCACAGTTGAAAGGTTTAAAATATTTAATAATAAATAATAAAAACACAAGACAATACTTCTTGCTACACAGTGCTAGTCAAGAGTTCAGAGATCACAGGAAAATGCTTAAAAATACAATAGAATAGTTCTGACATCAATACTGAAAACAGCTAGACTAAACCTATTATTAAATATCTATATCTAAGAGCAATCACGGTTCTAAATGAACTTACATAAAGGGTAAAAGCAGAGTGCTGGTGAGTTGTTGTCAGTTTTTGACAAAATCCAAAAATGCTCTCTCTCTCTCAGACAGTCTTTGAAATTGATAATACATCACTGCTGACCCATTTTAGATTACATCATTCTTCTCTGGTCTCAAAACAATAGAAAGAATCTGCTGGCCCAGACATCACGGCTCTGAGTTTGAGATCAAACAGTCATACAAGGCTTGACTTATCAGCTTTCTTCCAGCAGAGTGCACTGTTGTTACATTTTTAATGTTCAACATTTAACACAATTTTCTTCAATTAAAGAGAACAAGCTTGTGGTTTATATTAATATTTGCAAATGGCAAAATTATCTACAAAATTTTATCTAGCTAGGCGGGCAGCCTTCACATATCTCCCCCCTTGGAGAACTCAAGCTAGTTTTTCCAGTGACCCTTAAGGAACATTGCTTGAGAGGTTTAGGTCTCTCTGAGTATACCTTACCCCATTCCCTGTCTTGAGAGCCCATCTGTGTTGGCATTGCTAATCCTACTGCAGTGCTGCAGTGACATATATGCTTGCCACACTAGGCTCCATATTAGCAACTTGGCATTTTTCTGGCTGGCTTAGTGTAACCATGTTAGGGAATTCTGGTCAGTAACTACAGTGAATTTTCTTCCATACAGATAAGGCTGACATTTCTGCAGTGCCCACACTATGGCTAGACATTCCTTTTTTTACAGCTGCATAGTATTCCTCCCTGGGTTGAAGTCTATGACTGAGATAAACCACTGGGTTCTTTTCTCCCTTTGAAGTAATCTGGCTAAGTACAGTCCCCATCCCATGGTTTGAAACATCCACCTGCACAACAAATTATTTGCTGTAATCTGGACTGGTTAACACAGGGGGTACTCCCAAAGCTTTTGTAAGCTTCTGGAATGCTGCTCACGTGCTGGGGTCCACACTACCTTATCTGGCCTATTTTTCCTTGTCAGGTCTGTGAGGGAAGCAGCTATGGTACTATAACTGGGGATGAACTTTCTGTAGTAACCTGCTGTCCCTAAGAATGCCCTCACCTGTTTTTTGGTAACAGGTGCAGGCCATGCCTGAATGGCTTCCACTTTTGCAGGTTCTGGCCTGATCTTACCACTCCCCACTATGTCCCAGGTAGGAGACCTCTGCCATACCCACCTGACATTTTCTCGGCTTAATGGTCAGTCCTACCTTCAGTAGTCAGCCCAGCACCTCCATGACATGCTGAAGATGCTCTTGCCAGGAATTGCTGTAGATGGCAATATCATCTAGGTAATCAAGGGAAAACCCTCCTGTTCCTGCTAGGATATGATCTACCAGCCTCTGGAAAGTTGCTGGGGCATTTTTCATCCCAAAGGGCATCTTTGTGAACTCATACAAGCCAAAAGGAGTCACACAGACTGACCTCTCTCTAGCACTGGCAGTCAAGAGCACCTGCCAACAACCCTTGGTAAGATCAGTGGTAGTAAGATACTTAGCCCCCACCCAGCTACTCTAGTGCCTTATCTGTCTTAGGCATGAGGTAAGCATCTGACTCTGTGTGACTATTTAATTTCCTTTAGTCCACACAGAACCTGGTGCTACCATCCTTCTTTAACACCAGCACCACTGGGAAGGCCCAGGGACTGTTGGACTCTTGAATTATCCCTAGTTCCAAAATAACCTGTATCTCCTCCCTCAGAGTCTGTTTGACTCGCTCAGGCACCCTATAAGTGGCCTGTCTAATAGTCCTTTGGGGTCCTGTATCCACCTGGTGCTGCACCAGGTGGGTGCACCCTGGTTTCCTAGTGTCTCCAAACTCCTGTAACATTGCTTGGAGTTCTCGAACCTGGGTAGGAGATAGCTGCTGGGACATTGCTACCCCTTCCACTGAGGTGTCAGTCCTATACTCACTGAGGAGATCAGTCACCAGATCTCCCTCAGTCTCCTACTGCAATCCACTGCAAATGCTCAGCACAAGGGCGTCCCTATCATGGTAAGGCTTCATCATGTTAACATGGTACAATTTGTATCCCTGCCTCCTGCCTAGCAATTTTGCCATGTCGTTAACATCACTTACCTTTCATACCAACTTGTAGGGTCCCTCCCAAGCTGCTTGCAGCTTGTTGTGTCTGACAGGAATGAGAACCATTACCTGCTGCCCTACAGCATACTCTCTAGGTCGAGTATTCCTGTCATACCATACCTTTTTTGGTTGTTGGGCTTCTGCCAGGTTCTCCTGGGCCAAGCCCATGTGTTCCCCGAGCCTTGTCCTCAGGTTTACGACATATGCCACAACAGACTCCTTGTCTCAAAGGGTGAAAAACCTGTGGATTCCTGGGGAACCACTCTGTAAGCAAACAACACATGGGACAAATATTTGTCCCACTCCCTCTTAAACTGGTCTGCAAATGCCCGTAGCATGGATTTGATTTTAGAGTTTAACTTCTCAACAAGACCATTAGTCTGTGGCTGGTCGGGGTGGTCTTCAGGTACTTTACCCCACAGTACTTCCACAGACAAGCCAGTAGGTCTGACATGAAATGGGCACCTCTGTCAGTCAGAATTTCTTTTGGGAAACCTACCCTGCTGAAAATCTCTAACACCTTTTCTGCCTCAATGGAGGACAAAGTCACTGTGTCAGGGTATCTTGTAGCAGAATCTACTACCACTAGGATATACTTTTTCCCTGTGAAAATTTGGGGTACTCAGAGGCCCTACAATATCCATAGCTACCCTCTGAAATGGCTCCTGAATCACAGGCAAAGGCATCAAAGGAGCTCTCTCCTTGTCTCCTGCCTTGTCTATTTTTTGGCACTGCTCACAGGTCCTGCAGTACCCAGTTACATGTCTGGAATTTCCAGGCCAATAAAAGTTCTGCATAATACATATCTTTGTATGTTTTATAGCCCTATGGCCTGCAAAGGGAATAACATGGGCTATGTCTAGAAGCTCCAGATGGTAGGCTCTGGGCACTACCAACTACTGTATCCTCTCACCTTCTAGCCATCCCTCAGGGGTCCACTTTCTATACAGTAATCCTTTGTCCCAGTAAACAGATTCCACCTTCCCTTGAGAATCAGGTGCCTTACTAGCTACCTGTCTCAAGTCTTGCAGTGCAAGGTCTGAGAGCTAAACCTGTCTCAACTCTCTCTTTGTAACCCTTCCCAGCTCACCTTCCACAGGAAGTCTGGCCTCCTCTGACAGTGGTGCCTCACTGTCAGCCTGGCTACTACTACTCACCTCTACCTTTGCAGTCACTCTGGTCAAGGGAACATCAGCACCCACAAGCAGCTGTGGCTCACCTTCAGTCTCACTGCTACAAAGTAGCTCCCTCCTTGAAATAACCACCTCCCCAGTTCTGGCTGCAAGTATGTGGTCTGTCTTTTTCTCCTCCAGGCTACCAGGCCCACATGCTTGTCTCAAAGCCTGAATGTGTGTAACTGCATGAACACATGGTACTGCCTCATCAAAATCCTTCCCTATCAGAACATCTGCAGGATAGTAGTCCAGTACCCTTGTTGTCTCAAAACAACCTACTATTGGCATTTTGTCTTACTCACTTACTGGCTCTCTCATCATTTGTTCCTGACCTTGCCTCTGTGGACATTTGTATGCCACATGGCCCCACTAGTTGTATTCAAAACAATTAACCCTACGTCCTGGACATGTAACTGGACTAGTGGTTTCTACTACTGGCAAATTCTGTTGGGGCAGTCTGGGCTTCCCATCATGGGTTCCTTTAGACCCATGAGCAGTACTGGGGGTCCCTTTCCTTTGCAGGGATGCTCTGCTTGCTAGGTATAGGTCTCCCTTCTTCCCCAACTCATCTGAAGTAGAACGTTGTCTTTAAGCTAACCATATCGTCATGTCCTTAGGCAAAGTGTTAAGGGCTTGTTCCCTCACCAAAAGGTCTGCCAGCCCTTCAAAGTGGTGACCTGACATTCACTCACCCACCTATGAAAATAAGTGCTCAGGTCAGCAACATATTCACACACACTTTCATCTGCCTAGCGTCTATGCTCATGACATGTCTTCCTATAAGTTTCATGTGTTAGCTTAAAAAATTCTAACAGACAATTCTTTGTAGTATAATCAAAAAGTCCGTCATTAGAATGTTTGGACAACACAGTTACAGCTTTACCATGGAGTAAGGGGATCAGGAACAGTACCCACAGCCTTTGGTCAACATCATACTGAAACTATCAAAATTATCCCTCTCTGTAAACTGTGGAAGAAATTTATTGACCTTTTGTGCTCCTGCGGTCTGGTTAATCCCTTCCCCATTACCTTCATGACTTTGACGAAGATTTAGCATCTCCTTTTCATGCTGCCTCTGCCTTTCCTTCTCCTCAGCTTCCAGGAGTTGCACTTTCTCATTCTCCTCAGCCTGTAGACATCTCAGTCTCTCTGCTGCTTCTGTTTCCAAATGCTTGGCCTCCAACTCAAGTATCTTTAGCTCCAGATGGATTTTTAAGTCCATTGCAGAAAGGTTGAGCTGTCCATTCTCTGAGTGTTTTACATCTCCATGGCCAGTCTGATCGCCCTCCTGATTGCTGTTTTCTGATGCACCTGTAACCAAAGCTGCAATCCTGTCTGCCTTAGTCAGGTTTCCATGCACCAGTCCCTTAGCCTGGCACATCTCAGACAACTCGATCTTTGACAGCTTGCCATACTCCTCTGCTGACATGCTTACCTGCTCTCCCTGACTAACTAAGCTAATGAAAGAAATAAAACAATTCTGATCTGAACTCTGAATACTCACTGTGTGGCTGATTTAGAGTACAAAAACACCTTTAGTGATCACTCTACACAAGCTACAGGAATTCACTATCCACACAACTATAAGTCAATTGCCAAACAATTAATATGTGATGTCCATGCACTGGCCCAGTAATCAAGGAACCTCAATCCTCAGCTCTAACACCAGTGAGGGCCATCCACATTGAGAAGAATAACAAATGCATGCACAAACACACACACACACACACACACACACACACACACACACACACACACACACACGCACACACACACGCACACACACACACACACACACACACACACACACACACACACACACACACACACAGTAAAGTACAATTTCTCTTAAGAGCACACAGAGATTACAGTCAGTCTGGGGCTTGTTTCTCCCTTTCTCTCCAGATCCACAATAAGACTCCCCACTGGCACAGCTCTAGGCTACAGATCTCAGCCTAGTGGTCAAGCTAAAACCTCCAGCACCCTCTCTGTCCAACAAGTGCTTTGTGTCCCTGCCCAAGTAGCTGACACACACACCCTTTGAGATGTGAGTTATATACAAATATACAGACATTCCTGGGGAAGGCTGGCAGAGGTTCTCCAGCTCTGCCCCCTTCTCTGCCAGGCTATACGGTAGAAATCACTGCCACCAACCACTAATATCAGCTACTAATAATGCTCTTACTAAAAGGTGTCCAATTATTACTGTGTAATATTATTATCCGAATAGTAAGTGTGACCCAGGGCTAAAGCTATTGGAGTGGCTTGGACAGTATCACTATATACATGCAATTTACTCCAGAGCTTAAATTATCTCTACACAAAACAGCCACAGTTGAAAGGTTTAAAAATATTTAATAATAAATAATAAAAACACAACACAATATGTCTTACAACACAGTGCTAGTCAAGAGTTCAGAGATCACAGGAAAATGCTTAAAATAATACAGTAGAATAGTTCTGACATCAATATAGAAAACAACTAGACTAAACTTACTATTTTCTATCTATATCTAAGAGCAATCACAGTTCTAAATAAACTTACATATAGACAAAGGCAAAGTACTTCTAGGTTGTTTTCAGCTTTAGACAAAATCCAAAAATGCTCTCTCTCTCTCTCTCTCTCTCAGACAATCTTTTAAATTGATAATACATCACTGCTGACTCATTTTAGATTACATCATTCTTCTCTGGTTTCCCAGGCTAACAGAAACTCAGAGTGTAACATAGCTTTGATCTTGCACCTGGTCAGGAAACCACAGCAATTAAAGACATTATATATGTAAAATCTAGGTGGCCACAGTGGTACAGCACTTAGCACAGTCACCTCACAGCAAGAGGTTCTCCCGTTCAATTATCGGCTGGAGCACCTTCTGTGCGGAGTCTGCATGGCCTCCCTGCAGTTGAGTGAATTTGAAGACATGCAGGTAGGTGCGAGCATGTGTGGGTGTTCCTTATTTGAAGGTTGGATGCAGGGCTGGCAACTAAACACTGTAACAATTCACTGCCAATCATTAGTGGACCGGAGTTCCACTGTGACGACCCCTAACTGGGAAAAGCAGAAAGACAGTTTATATATGTCAAATCAAGCAATTAACTCTGGCCTCAAAACAACAGAAAGAATGTGCTGACCCAGACATCACAGCTCTAAGTTTGAGATAAAACAGTCATACAAGGCTTCTCTTATCAGCTTTCTTCCAGCAGAGTGCACTATTGTTACATTTTTGATATTCAACATTTAACAGAATTTTCTTCCATTTAAGAGAACAAGCCTGTGGCTTATATTAATATTTACAAATGACAGAATTATCTACAAAATTCTATCTAGCTAGGTTGGCTGCCTACACAGACACCATTAATAAAAAAGTGCAGTATGCTGGATTGGAACGCTGACTCACCTATCTTCTGGCCATGAACTTATGCCTCGTGCCACAAGGAAAACTAGGCAGCAAGTGCACTTGTTTAAATGAGTACTGTCTAGAGTGTGGACAGTTGCCCAATGCCACTTGGCCTGTTTGTGCAATGGAAGCTGAAGCAAGTAACAATGCCTCTTTTTTGAAAGTAACAATGTTTTTTTTCGAAGCAATGAACCCTGTTTGCACAAAAGTGAGCATTGTTCAGATGAGACAGGCAAAAGGGAACATAGATTATTTTTGCTCATACTCATTATGATCATTCCTGAGTAAAAACATACTGTGGAACTCAAACCACAGTCTACCTATCTTATGTATTGTGTACCTCAATGTCTTTAAAAGTTGTGGTACACACACATTTGATTCGCAGATGCAATCTATGTTGGCATTATCATCCCAGCTGCTGACCACTGAGCAATGTTACTAAGCATAATTGCACTACCTAAGGCAATTGACATTATTTTTTTTAATATTTATGCATTTGACTGCATTTGAGCTAAGCCATGCAAATGTTAGTAAAAAAAGAAAAAAAAAGATAAACATGTTAAACAATTACACAGCTCTGAGTTTGAACTATCAGATAATGATTATGTTCATGAAAACACAGCTGGAGTGTGTTATCTTTCTTTGTCACAGACATAACTTTGCAACAGCAATCAAATCATGTGTTCACAAACAATTCATATTTCCTCTACAATATTAACTGGAGATTCAGTTGTACATTCTCAGCTGCACATGTGTGGCTTACATATTTAGTGCAATGAATGATCACATGACCATTTATGAATATGCTTGCATAAATGCAGCTTTGTCTTCTCTTTGTATTATATTATTGCTTCCATTATCTCTGCTGTAATATCAGTCATGCAGCCTATAGTGCATTGTGTATCATTGTCTTTTAAATGTATGATAAAAATGCATGACAGTGAAAAACATTTTTCAGCAAAGGCAGGAAAGTTTTCTATTAGTGAATGAAAATGATAAATGTCTGCTGTTTTGTTTCATTTAAAAGCTTGCTGAAGTTGGTTCCACACTTTGGAAGTGTATCCTGACACATCCACTGCAGGGAAGGTTATCTGAATTGCTGTTGTGTTTTCCTTCGGTTTCACACTATTTCACAGTTGCAAGCCATTAGCAACTAACACTGGTGTAGACCCTACACTATGTTTATATCTGCTACACAAAGTCAAAAGTTTGGTATTCAGCAATTCTAATGAGTCCATACCTCATCTGCATCTTCACAGTGCTCAGAGGGCTGAATCTTCACTATAAAGAGATAACTGTGTAGCTTGGGAATGTGAAGGTGAGGAGACATTGTATTCTACAGGGTCATGGACTTGGGCACAGTTGTAAGGAAAGCTAGTCCAGCAAACACCGCTCACATTTGTGTAGTACCAGCACATCCAATCATGTGCATGGATGTGCCAGTGCAATTCCTGGCAGAGCCAGTTCTCAAGTTTGAGGGCAATGATGATGAACTGATACCTTTACCATGCATGGCTCATACCTGTCCTCCATGCTAGGATTTAGAGCTAGCACAGAGCTTGCCACACTTGTCTAGTCACTCACACACACATTTACATCAAGAGCACATACAGACACACACATATAACAAGTCCATGAGATATTCATAAGGATTGCAGATCATTCTATCTCAGTAGCCATTTGATAATTAGCTACATTTTTTGCCTGCCTGTCTTTCTTACTTGCACATACTTTTGTGTCAACATTGCCCTCCTGCCCCCCCTCCCCCAAACCTCATCTTGTGCAAATGATAAAAACTCCACCATCACCTTGTTTCTGTCTTTTGGATTCATGGATATATATGTATTTTTTTCTGATGCACAGGGTACATAGCTAATGTATTTAGTATATATGTGTTGGTGACACTATTTTGAAACTTACTTATTTCCTACAGCCTTTTTACTGTTGTGATTAATACCTTGAAATCACTAATACACCAGTGAGGCTTATTGCTCCACTTGTGAGAATGTAGGAAATGTAGTTAGAGAATTTGCACAGCTTTTTGTATTGTGTATTTTCAATGCATGAGGGCTGTTGGCAGATAAATAACAGAAATCAACTTGCATAAGTCAATCCTGTCACATACTGATGTCATTGCTGGACAAGTCACATGCATTCTACTTAAGTACATTTTTCAAGTAACAGCAAGCAAGTATATGACATTCATTTGTGTTGTTACCCATTTAGTTTCCTGCTCAAGGTTCAACATTTCCCTTGATAGTCCTGGTGTTACAACTATTGTAATTCAGGACTGACTCTGTGTGATGCTAGCAGTGCATAGCCATTACATGTGTAAGTAAAAGTTGTGAGCATTGCTTTGAATCAATTTTGCTATATGTATGTGCATATACTGCACGTTGTACCAGTTAGGTGGCCAGCATGTGTGCTATCAGTTGCCTCTTGGCCAGGGTGATGGCATATTGTCCATGCCTATATCTATCTACACAGACAGTGGTTGTCAGTCCCCCCTCTGAGTTTTCACCTGCATGTCATTGTGATAACTTTGCCAGTGGTGGTGGAATTCCCCTTGGTGTGCCTTTCCCATGTTGGTCTCTGGAAGGTTCCTGTAGCTAAAATTCTAGGTGCTACACATACCTCGGTCTCCACAGGTATTTATTTCCTCTCAGTTTACCCCTGCTCTCATTTTAAGATGACAGGGGTTGTAGAATTCCTGGAGTGTGTCTCTATCAACCCTGTAGAACTCTACTATTTCCACCTCATGCAGACCATGAAAAGTTAACAGGGTCTAAACACCCTTCTCCTTCTTGGTCGAGGTCTATTAGCAGCAGTAGCATAGAGTTGAGCCTGTTGCACATACACATGTAGGAGATCAGTAGCCCCTAACCTTTTTTCCATGTAGTGTAGTTTTTGTGGCTGTATTCCAGTAGGTTTTGGAATTTGATGCCAAAACCTACACTAAGTGCATGCAATTGCCTTATAACTTGTTGAATAGTTCCTCCATCTTTGATTGGTTGATTAACATACAGTTGAGTTGCTTATGTTGACTAGCATGCCACAATATATATCATGTCTGCACGGCTCTACACACCATGTACACCATGTTACTGAAAAGAAATCAGTGGGTTACCATGTTAGTGAGCAGTGTAGGGTTTATTGAATCAAGCCCATTTTATAGATTTGGGTCACACCTTTCAACTACCCTATTTTGGAAGAATATTTCTATTTTCAGGCTTGATTTACCCCTGTACATGATGTACTTATTTTTGGAGATATGTACATATTTTCAGGATTGATTTACTCCATTTACACAATTTTCTGAGTCCCCTTCATCACACATGGTTTTTGAAGTGGTCTAGTATACAGCAAACCACACTACATGACCAACATATTAATGGAAACAACTCATCTTATAATTCTATTTTTCAGAGGCAAAAACAAATAAGCTTGTATGGCAGAATTTTGCAATACAGTTCATTAAGGTTTACAGATTTCACACTGTCTCTTTGATAATGGTATTATATTTTTTTTAATTTTGTCAGTCTCTGTTGTTAAAGTTGTGTTTCTGAATATCTCACATCCCTACTGGAAGCAGGAAGAGCTTTGTGCTATTTGGTATTCAATTTTTGTGTTACTTAGATGTCCAGATTTTTTATTGGATGTACCTACTTTTCAAAGGCCTTTGTTTCTATTTTCAGTATTTGCATTGCAAATATTATATATCAGGGTTAATGTATCATATATTTATTTATGTATTGTTACTACATATACAAAGAGTGCAAGATGTCATATAACAGAAGAGGATTTTTTTTAATTTATTAATTTATTTATTTATGGCACTGTTGCCATTGTATTTAAACAGCTTCACATTTGCAAGACTGTGAATTCAGAGAGAGAAAAAAATCATTTAATACACTTGATGTACTGCGCAGTTTTAGAAATTAACAATCTAATGTCATGAAAGGCCTGCAGAGTATAACCTTATATGAATTTCTGTACAACACAATATACATGGATTCATTCATATAAACTGCATATCAGAAATAGTTTTGAGAAGACATGTCAGATAGAACCATTGATACAGACTTCAAACTTTACATCATGCAATCATCTGACAGAATAATATTAGGGCAAGCTGAAGCAGAGACCAGATGGTTTGGTTAGACTGGGCTAGGGGACAGTAGAAGGGGAGCTATTTCCAGATTAAAAAATTATTACAGACTTGATGAAAGTTTGAGGAAGTCAGAGTGCAAGTTCAAGATTAACTAAGTTTTGATATTAGCAGTAAAAATGCTGCACAAGCTTGTTTCTGCAACTAAGAAAATGGCAGTATTGGCACTTGTCTTAGGAGGTAAGAAATCTAATAATACCATTTAAAAGTGGGTTTCCAATCATAACACTGAAGCACTGAATGCTGATATGGTATATATATATATATATATATATATATATATATATATATATATATATTTGTGTGTGTGCGTGTGTGTGTGTGTGTGTGTGTGTGTGTGTGTGTGTGCACACGGGTCCACTTCTGAATCTCAAAATACTAAAATATCAAATTTCAGTACTACGGGACCAGAATGTCAAAAGTACAGTTATTCAAAACTGCACTTTAACAAATCTAAGTTTCCTGAATCTGTGGTAGGTGTGGTGTGGTGTGTACTGTGTAGTGTATTGTGTGCTGTCTTTTTAAGGTTTAGTGTGGTCTGAGATTTCTACATGGCGGCCAATGTGTGGTTATGTATGGAGATTTAGGTAGGTATTTACTTTTTAAGGCTTTTGGGTAGAACTTCGTTACTTTTTATTTTTGGGGGGAGTTTTTAGATGGGAGTGTATATGTGTTAGTGTTGAAAGTGGTTATTTTGTACCGGTGTAGTGTGTGTGTGTGTTATAAGTGACTGTAAATATGACAGTGTGCAATGTGAGTGTAGTGCATGTAAAAGTAGGCTTGTGGAATTTTTTTGAGTTAGTGCAACCTTAGAGTTGATATATATAAGTAGCCGGGTGTAGGGGGAGCATCCCCCCATGCAAAAATATATGGTTTTGTTATTTGTTTTGAGTTTGTTAGTGTTTTTGTTTTTATGTAGGGGAGGGTTGGATTTTTACTTATATTTTGTATTTTACAATGTTTCACTGTTTCTGTATTGTGCATTTTCATGTTTGTGCACTTTCAAAATTCTGTTCTTGAAATACTAAAATTCAACATTTCAGTATTTCAAGATGCAGAAGTGGACCCATACACACACACACATTCATACACATACACACACACACACACACACACACACACACACACACACACACACACACACACACACACACACACACACACACACACACCATACCTCTCAACTGTCCCTGATTTTCAGGACGTCCCTGATTTTGACTCAAATTTTAGCTCTGTCCCATTTAATCCCTCCTAAAACTAGTGACTTTTGGAGGAAAGGTGGTGAATTACACTTAATGAATAATGATAATAATTAAGAGTTATAAACTTCTTTTACTTCAGAAAATGTGTATTAATTCGTATGCTCTGATTCTGTCAATGTTTCGAGTTAATAGCACTAATATTTTAAAAGTGTCCCTGATTTTTTCTTGACTTGTCCCTGATTCTGTTGAAATTTGTCCCCGATTGGTTGAGAGGTCTGACACACACACACACACACACACACACACACACACACACACACACACACACACACACACACACACACACATTCACACACATGGGTCTAATTTGATTCACTGAAAACTCATTTCACTGAATTTCAATTCACCCTCAAGAAATTGCTGAAATCTCAAATCACTGAAAACTCATTTCACTGAATCACATTTCACTGAATGTAAGTATTGCTGGGCAAATAAAATGCATATGCCCTTTTCCCCACTGTAGTGCGATCCTGGAGTTAGTATATGTAGTAGGGGGGTGGGGGGCACAGCCCCCACATTGGGGGGTGTGGGGGGTGTAGCCCCCCCCTGCTACTTAGCTTTTATATTTATGAATCTCATTTCACTGAAAGCTAACAATATAAAACCAAAAGTAGGTGGAGGACTCTGCCCCCACACCCCCCATAAATTAAATGTACCAACTTCAAGGTCACACTACAGTGGAAAAAAGTTAATTTCCTAACCTCACTGTATTGCAATCACCATACAGAATGTAAATATAATGTCTAGATCACTTACCTGTATGGCCAAAAAGCACATACAGATTGGCAAAATAAATGCTTTTTTCCCCTATTCACTTCTCCTAACACTTCTCAGAACACTAACTTAACTTCCATGAAAGCAACACATCCGTATGTTTACATTCTGTATGGTGATCATGTTATAGTGGGGTTAGGAAGTTAACTTTTTACTTCTGTAGTGTGATCTAGGAGTTGGTATATTTAATTTACAGGGGGTGTGGGGGACAGAGCCCCTGACATTGGGGGTGCAGGGGGGCTTGCCACCCTGCAGAAATGTAGTAAAAAGTGTGTTTCTTACTTTGGCGGTGTTATAGGTGGAGGGGATGTTATTTACATGTGCGTTGTAGTTTTCTATGTTATGATGCAGACTTTCAGTGTTCTGAGTTTTCGTTGTTTTGGATTTTCCGTGTTTTGGGCTTTTGATGGTCTCAGTGTTTTGAATTTCAATGTTATTACAATTCAATGTTTTGAAGTATATATATATATATATATATATATATATATATATATATATATATATATATATTATTACTGGTGGTAGGGCATTAACGTTAGATGCAGTTTTCCTTTATATAGCTGAAAATGTTTTCGGAATTCCTGCCCACACTCTGCAATTTTTAAAAGGTTTGCAGCGAAGGATTGTTAATCTTGATACTAGTAAGCTCACTTTTTATGGTGAAAACATGCATGCAATCAGATTTAAAGGAAGCCAATAACAGCTGTCACTATTCCTATTGTTCTTTTAGTACAAGAAGTGCATTATACTAGTAGCTGCTCCGCATTTTGAATGATGCAATCATGTGACATTACACAAGTCAAGTTGGGGGATACCTATCTTTTCCAACAGGGATTATCAGTCATGCCCTACAGGGTTCTCTACTGGGATCACTTCTTTTTGGAGTATTCTTTTCAGATATAAACATACGAAATTGACTTTGGGTAACCAAATATGCTAATGACTGCAAACTTGGTAATACCCTGTTTTAAAAATAACATTCCTGCTTTCAGACCTCATTTACCTCTGCATCTATTTTTGGAGGTATGTCCCTATTTTCAGGCTTAATTTACCCACCCTCCCCCAAAAAATATCTTTTGAATTTCACCTCATTACACTTGATTTTTGAAGCTTTCTGGTACACAGAAAATAATATTATATTGCCATCATACTACTTTTACCAATAATCTAAAGAAAGAGGACACAGATCTTATATTTCCCCTTTTTCAAAACCAAAATGAATGACCTGGTGCAGTAGAATTTTGCAATACAGTTAATTAAAGTCTACAGATTTTACACTATTTCTTTGATAATGTGCCTGTATTTTTCCATTTTTGTTATTCAGTTTTTAAATGTGTTTTGGAGTAGTATCCCACACTCCTAATGAAATCAGGAAGAGATATATGCTACTTGGTATTTAAATTTTATGCTAATCAGGTGTCCAGGATTTTGGCTGGATAAAACTACCTTTTAAGGGTCGTTGTATTTATTTCCAGTGTCTGCAGGTTGAGAGATACAGTCACATTAATTACTTCATTGAAGGAAGCTGAGGATCAATAAGATGGCCTACAATAATACACAACTGATACAATTGTAATGAACTTATATTTAATGTCAGTAAATTAAAAAAAGCAATGAATTATGAATACAAAATATATGACAGTAGCATATTGTCCCTCAACTTTGGAAGACCTTTTTTTGTCTGTAACTTTGGTTTGACGTGGGTGCCAGTCTGAAGACTGTCCAGGGTGGCATTTGACCAAGCTACTGCTCTAACATTATTGAATACAATAATTGCATTTGTAGCACTGAAAAAGACATGCAAAAAAATAAATAAATAAACTTGAAAAGGTACAATGATTCCTTAATAGTAAAAGTACAGTTGGAAAATGAACTATACAGAAAGCATTTCAGACGTCTCATGTATTCTGTTTCTTACAGGTTAGTAAGAAGTGACCACTGCCTGGTCTATAAAGAAATGTCAGATCCACTTCTGTTTAAATGCCTATGGCTGGAACAGAGTGCTGGTGGAGTTAAGAATGAATTAAAAAGCAGAATACTGAATGTAAATACTAGTAATAGAATATAAATACTAGTAACAGAAAAAAGCTATGACTGAAACTCTTATATAAATAAATAAATATATATATATATATATATATATGGATCCCCTTCAGTTTACCGAAACGCCACAACGCCGAAACACAAATAACCGACACCAAAAGACTGACAATACAAAATACCGACAATACACACAACCATACATGCACTAACCGTAACCCAAACCCTAACCCTAAGGTCCGACACAACCGCACACTTACCCTACCCGCACCCTAACCCTAACTCACTTAACCCACCCTTAAACATATATTCCGTCACTATCGCACACTTACCCTACCCGCACCCTAACCCTAACTCACTTAACCCGCCCCTAAAACTACAGTCCCTCACTATCGCACACTTACCTGCCCGCTCCCTAACACTAAATCCCTCACTCTATCCCACACTTACCGAATCCGTCGGGTTCTCACATTGTCGGTCATCTGCGTTGTCGGTCCTTTGGTGTTGGTGATTTGTGTTTCGGCGTTGTGGCATTTCGGTAAACTGAAGGGGATCCATATATATATATATATATATATATATATATATATATATATATATATATTTTGAGTTTTAGATATTTTGATTTTCAGTCTTTTGAACTTTTGATCTTCTGACATAGACTCATATATCTATCTATCTCTACATATCAATCCCTATCTATCTATCTATCTATCTATCTATCTATCTATCTATCTAGCTATACATACATATTTATATGTATACATGCATAAAAAATCCACTTTTCTCAGTCAGGGCACTTTTGTTGACAGAAAGTTGAGCACTTTCATTCCAGGCAACTACAGAACTTCCTCAGAATAGTATGATGTAGCTTCCTACCACTTAAATAATCATAACATTAATATTAATTCACAAACCAACCAATTACTCTTAATTTATCATTCCTTAAAATGATACTGATTAAAAAATTACATGTAAATCATTGCTTTCAACTTCATTCTAATTTGACTCATTGAAATATACTAAAAGCATGCATTCAAAACATAAAACATACTTTTTTAAATACATAACAGACTACAAACAAAAATAAGCTTAAACATGTGTTTAATTAGGTCTATATTAGAACATCGAAGTTTCACAACTTCGAATGTTCTAATATCGACCCCTATTCAGCGAACACTGAAAATAGCGAAGCTGCAGAACACCGAATTTCTTCCTAGGGAAGGAATTCGGTTGGCCATTCCTCTGGCTTCCCTATGTTCAGCACTGTGGTGGAAAGTTACAGGTCGGGATCAGGTAAGTGTGCGATTGTGTGGATGTGAGGGTTAGGGCAGGGTAGGTGAGTTAGGGTTAGGGCGTGTGTGAGGTGAGTGTGCGATAGTGACGGACCTTAGGGTTAGGGTTTGGGTTAAGGTAAGTGGATAGCTAGTGGTGTGTGTACAATTTAGTGTAGGGTTAGATGTAGGATTTTAGGTGTATATGTGTGGATTGCTGTTTGTTTGGTGTGTTTGTGTGTGTATGTGTGTTGTAACAGCAAATTTTTTCCAAGGTAAAAAATTCGCTGTTCTGCACGTTCGATGTTGTCAGCGTTCACCGAATAGGGATCGATATTAGAACATTCAACATTTTAAATGTTTTAAAAAGTCAATGTTCTAATATAGACCCATTTAATTACTGGCAGCTATTTTATTCAAAGTTTACCTGCTGTAAGTATCAAAGTGCTGTTAATGGATACCTTCCCATTTAAACCTGGGGATTGGGTGGCATTCAGGAGGATCTGCCAATGCAAGTCTCTAAATTCCAAATACATTTCACTATACTCCCCTCCCCCAACACACACATTGCATTGCAACTTTTCTAGAACAAAAAATAAAAATCTGATAAAGCTGACACAACAATTTTTGAATAATGCATTATTCATGTCCTTTCTCTTAATAGCATAGGAGTGTTGGTAAAGTCTAAGTCTAAGTGTTTTTTCATTCTTGTCAACTCAACATAAAATGCTGAGCAAAAATGGCATGTTGCTACATATACTTCCCCTACAGTACCACAACTGTGTTTACCATTTGTGGTAATAGTTTTAGCATTGTAAAAACTATTGTAATATTGCTTGTTACATTAATTAAACAGCATTGTGAACAAAAACAACTTGTTCAAATGTGGCTATTGTTCACAATCCCACTATCTTCAATGTTACAAGATTCTGAGGATTCATAGTAATGACTGGTCAACAGCCATTAATGTGTATGCACAATCTGATCATCATTTCACTTAGATGTCTTTAGCCTGCAGCAGCTTTGGTCATATTTTACGTTAATGTCAGTGTGTAACTGGAACTTTCCTTCCTCCCTATGTGCTATGTATAATATTTTCTGGATTATACAAAAGACTATCCAGGTCACATCTATGTCTTATGGAGGAAGGCATGCCCTTTGTTAATTTACCCATTCTAATCAGAAAATTGTTGTCATACATTGCTAAGTATTCCATAACTCTTAACTTCTGTTCTCAAGAAATCTGGACAAAGTCAAAAATAATGTGGGAGGGACTAATGCCGAGAGTTGGGGGACAGACAATTTTTAAATAAGACTCTAATTCACTTCAAAAAGTTAATTGAACAACAAGTTTTGCATCATCATGCAGTTTTCAGAAAAATAAGATGTATGAAACTCTAATGCCTGGCATTATTGCCTGAGTGGAATCCTTAGTAATTTACCTGAAAATTTAAAACATTTAAAGTGGGACAGGCCAAGAAATATCAAGCAAAATTAAGGATGTACTGGAAAATGGGTTCCTAAGTGTTAACAGCCTTCCTCCTTCTTCTATATTAAGGGTCTGACACAACTACATTTTTGCTAACTCAAGTGACATGCTAAAAAAGGCATGAAATGTTTTTAAATCTTGAATGGTTTGGTGGTAAGAAATGAATCACTACTTGTGATTACTTGTGAAATAGTGGTCAAATACTGTGTGTAGTTAAAATGGCTCATCTTTAGGCTGCAAATTCTTAATGTTTCTGAAGCCATGACATAAACAGAATGAAATACTGCACATAGTACATGCTTTCACATGGCTTCTGTCTGTGTTTTCATACTTCATTTTTAAAAACATCTGTATTTAAATCTTCCTGATTATAAGATAATAACATTTATATGATAACACTGTTCTCATGTCCACCTTTTAATGTTACATTTTTTAATTCACATTATGACTTCAAGTTAGGACCATTGTCGCCTCACAGCAAGAGGTTCTCCGGTTTGATGTTTGGCTGGGGTATCTTCTGTGCGGAATCTGCATGCTCTCCCTGTGTTTATGTGGGTTTCCTCTGGGTACTCCAGTTTCCTCCCACATTCCAAAGACATGAAGTTGATGGATTGGACACTAAATTGGCATAGGTGTGAGTATGCATGCGAGTATGTGGTATGGAAGAACAGTTATGGAAAGGCTTGCCACCCAGAGGTGTGAACTTTGACTCTAGTTGATTGTCACTGCTGAAGTAATGCCTCAATCCCATATGAAAAATGGGAAAAAGGGTTCTGGATGGATGGATTGTGACTTCAGTTTATGTCTAAAACATAACATAAGATGCTACTGATTAAACATACTTCTTAAAACATTGTTACACTTCTTTTGGTCTATATTAAAGAAATTGTGGCTAAATAGCCTGCAAACATGTGTCTTCAGTTTGTTAAAAATGATGCTTTGTGCAAAACAGCATGACAGACATCAAAAGACATTGCATAATTTCATGATGTAGATATACTCTGGGACAAATAAAAGAACTACTAAATATTGCAAGTAAAAGCAAGTACAATCTGCTGTGAACAAAGTGCTTTATTACATTTCATAGCAAGTATTATACCATATGACTCAGCAACTAGCAAGAAAGATGTGATGCAAATGTGTTTTCATACTCTGTAACAAAAGACTACTGTCATGGGTCAGACTAGTGATTATTTGTTGTCTGAAAAAATATACTGAAAAGATGAAGACAATGTAATACTCTACATTATTTACATCAATATTTTAGCTGATGTTTAAAGACAGGCAATGATATTAAACAATATATTTTATGGCCTATGAAAAATATCTTTTAGACAGACAAAAACACAGAGTATCACAAGCAATGCCAAGAAGAGATAAAACAGCAATTATCAAATCATGAGTGTAGTGCTTTGAATGAATGCAGTGCTTTGAAAATATTTAAAATATTAATCTTTGACAAAAAATATATATATAATGAACTTAGGCAATATCTGGGAGAACAGCCAGAAATATCACTAGAGGTTATATTTCTGTAGTCTTTGAGAGTTCAGTAAAGCTTGAAATAATCCCTTTCTTCTCAGGGGTTCTTTATGTTCTGTGATAAATTTTCTCAGTGTCTAATACTAAATTATACATTAGGTATCTTCCTTTTATTGTCCATAATGTCTATGATATGACATGCAAAGATTTTTCATGAAAGAAATGTTCTTTCAAATCAAGATCCCAACTGGTAGTTGCCCTACACATCAGTGCTTTTTACAATAAAGCATTCATGAGATGAATGATAAACATGTCATGAGAAACTGTGGTCCACATGCAAATGTTCTAAATAATTTATGCATCCTCCCATTTCTCCAGATAATGGGTGAGATGGTGTGTTTATAATTAAAGTTTGCATAATGCATACACACACACACACACACACACACACACACACACACACACACACACACACACGCAGTTCGGGAACAGCTGTTCTCATTCCAGACTTTTCTTGAAAAGAAACAAATGCTCTTTGTTAGTTCACCTGCAATAGAGATTATATGTTCCCCATTACTATCTAGAAAGCTGCTTTCTGTCCACTGACACAGCATGTGTGATAAGGCCAATAGCCAAAGATAGGCATTCATAAACAACAATACTGTTCTCAAAAGGCACGTCGCTGTTTCAGTTTTAAAGCACAGGTTTCCTAATCTGCTTGAAAAGTATTGATTTCATTCATCCAAAAGAAAAACTCATTTTAAGAGAATTGTTTTATGAAAAACACAAATAATGAGTAATTTTCCAGCAAGTAATATATGACTATGTGATGGTGGTATATCAGTGACAGGTACATTTCATTATTTAGGCTGCCTTATATCTGCTACTCAGACATATTATTAAAGCTGCCCTCAGATTTTAACTGGAACTGTCATAATGAGTACAAATATAAATATCTCTTAAAAATAAATGAGATGGATTTGTTAGTTTCAAGAAGCCAAGTGAAAGCTGTTTAGGTACAGCTGGAGGATGTATAGAGACTCTACCTATCCATCTGTCTGTCTTTCTATCCTTTAAAAAAAGATGCATGGAGGAGCATGAGGGGGAGCAGACATTATTGTACACCCAAGATGCTGTGAGGTACAAGCCCAATGTACTATCATGTTTGCCATACAATACACTCAGTACACAACCTAGCAGTGTTTTTCTCTATACTCTATATTCTGTTTCTACATTATGAAGTCTCCCATTGTTTAACTAGTGAGTTTGTTTGGTTTTTCCTGAGCTTAGATCATAACACAGGCTAGGATAACATATAATAATGTTAAAGATTATGACTAGATCACAGATCATAGTTATTTTGTTATGAGTCTGAGAAATGGATTCAAAGGAATTTATCTCAAGAGTGAATTTCTTGAAATCATGTTTGGGGACAAAGTGATGTTATGACTGACAACCTGATGAGAATACTTTTGTACTATATGGAATTGGTTAAGTATGTTTTGACATTTTCTGGCATTCAGATTACAGTGGTTGAACATTAATTGGAAAACTAATAAGTACTGGAAAAAAACAGTTTGTTCATATCACCCACTACATTTTTTGTTAAACAGATCATGAAGGGCAAGCAAGCAGTCCTCCACAATTTATTAGATGTCGTTTGAATTTGGGCTTGGATACCCCACTATCCATGTTTTATCTTTAAAAGGCACATGTGATACGGCCTGAAATTATGAAATTACAATGATTTTGCATCTTATTTTCACTTTGAGAAAGTAGCCTGTCATTCAGAATGCATTTCTTAACTCACAAAAAAAATTGCAAATGAAAAAAACTGTAAAATCTGAGCTGTTTTTCTTAACTATGGATTGCAGTTTCATGATGTCAAGGAAAATAACCAAGTGCTGTGTTAGCCACAGTAGGATAATGTTAGGAGATAACTGCCTTACCATTCAATACCTATTTCTGAATGGTGCTTCCCTTTAGGAGGTATAGCAAAAGGGCTGCTTAATCCAAATATCCACATAGGTCTTTAATAACCTTATAATGAAGAAATTAGAAAGAAAAAGCCTTGTAAAGGAACAGGGGGAGGAATGAATACCAGAAGATGGTCACGGCTCAGAAAAACAACAAAAACATTGCAGCAAATGTGAGTAAAGTACTAATAATGATAAAAAAATGTGACAAGAGACACAGAGTGCCAAAAATGATACAAGATGAGGCCAACAATATCCTGCAGAAAAATAAGGACAAGTCAAAAAAATATATGTAGTGACTCAGATTAATGGAAGGTGAAGTAGACAAATGAATAATGACTTAGATGATCAAGAAAATAGGTTGTAGAGAGGAAATCTGAGGATCCTGGAGATCATTGAAAAATGTCTAAGACAGAGCTCTCTGAAAACTTTTCATTGTTGATTAAAATGAAATTTGGACTCTCCTTCTTAGACCTCTAAGTTTCATGGTTTCATAAATTCAGGCTATACTGTGTTAGGGACTGACAGCCAAAACTGAACATTGACTCCATCATGTATATTGCAAAGACCCAAGCTTGACAATAAAACTTTTTAATGGTGTCAATGAGTCTGAAAATGTCATAAATATAAGAAGTTTGTTCCAGTTACTAACTATTTAAAAAGAAATCATCACCCCCCAACCAGTCTTCTCTTTATGGATGTACTATGGAAAATTACTGCTCTATGGTGTTCTTGTATCTCAAGTCCCAGCATCATGCTTAAAGTTAGATCATGATGTGCTTTATAATCTAAACATTGTCTACCCCTTTATATATATATATATATATATATATATATATATATATATATATATATATATATATAGTCCATTTCCCTTGCACACTTTCACGTGAAAGTAGTTCTCCTTTAGCACATGAGAGGGATGATGAATTATATTCAACATGTGGCTTGACATATCATATATACATTTTAGTTTATTACTGAGGTGATCTAGATGACATATATTTAAAGATTGTGCCAACAGACCCAAGTGCTATAGGCCTTGATTGCTGTAGCATTAGTTTTAAAGGTGAATTTGTTGTATATTTGAATCCCAAATCATTGATAGTACCAGTAAGTAAAAGTTCTGCCTTATCTAAGAGTACTGAAAAGATTAGTTTTGAAGACTCAAAATAAAATACCTACTACTTGTTTTAATAAGTGCCCCACAAGGTTCAGTTCTGAGGGGACAATTATATATGTCTCTTAAAACACATACTTGAAGATCTACTTACTTTTTTGTTTAATTCGTAGCTTTGCAGTGGTTCAGTTCTAACTAAGTGGAAGTTCACTCAACAATGCTCCCATACACAAAGGAGGTTGTCCTGCTAGGGTGGCTGTTAAAGATAAAACACTGGTAGAGGGGTAGCAAAGACTGAACTTGAATGGTATCTATTATAATAATAAACCATGATGAAATAATTTTCAAGTAGTTACTAAATGCAACAATGTCATAGTTCTGTTGGTTGACATCATTGCCATATTTCCACTGCAGTGTTTGTATGAAGAGGGCAAAAAAGGAAAACACAACATTAAAACAAGTTATTTCTAGGACTGGGCCCATTCAGGAGTTTGACATTGAAAAATAACCTCCAGTCTTCTTTTAGAGTACCAATGTTATCTCCATCTCTTTACAAACAGGTTTATCTTTCTAACACTTAAACAGTATATTATAGCCTCATGAGGAACCTAGCCAAAAGATTTTGTAAGATCAAATTAAACTGCTGACATATTTTATCTTCATTTAGGGTTGTACTTAAAGGATCATAAAAATCAATCAAGCACATCAGTTTTGACCTCCCACTCAAAAAATATTAGTAAATGTCAAAACATTTGATGACTTCCACTTTGTTGGAATAACGCTACTGCAAAGTAACGAATTAAACAAATAAATAATTGGATGTACAAGTCCATCTTTTAAGAGGCATATTAATTGACCTGAAATGTTATTTAGCACTACCATTTAAAATCTTAATGTTCTCCAGGGGCCCCATTACATATCTTTAGTAATAGTAATGTAGTTGAGTTGGTTAGCCCAGGCTGGACAAAAAATATTTATTATGTGATTTGAATTAAACAAGACTCAAAAAAGTAATTATTAAAAACTGATGACATTTTGGGGGGCTTATTTATCACTGATCCTACCTATTAATAAAGGCCCCACATAAAATAACCATATTTCTGATAATCCACATACTTCAAAACTACTATTCAGTTGAAGTTGCCAAGTGTTCGTTATATTTGGCCTTTGTTTTAGTAATAGCCAGTCTTAAAAGTTTAGACACAGTATATTTTGTTGCTGGATAAAGGGGAACATTCAGAAAGACTAACCATATCGCAGAAGCCTCTATCAAAAGGTTTCTGCATTTAGGTAAGCCTTTTTTAAAAAAAACAGACTGCTCTGCTGTTGAGGGTTCCACTCATGTGATATGCAGTACAGAGATTGGTTTTACTGGGGAAACCACATGCTAATAGAGCAGTCTGTGGGTATGTCTAATACTAATTAATTATATCCTCTTGGAAATGTGTTTGGCTCCAGAGTTTTTCAGTTGAACAAAAGTTTTACTCTAGGAGAAAAAAAAATGAATGCTGTCTGTGATGATAGGAGGTACTGCCAGCCATGCCAGGAGAAGTACAGCAGTGAATATGTGACATGTGCCAGTACAGCTAACTGGAATTTTGAAAATAATTATATGTCATTTGTATATCAAACTGAATTGTATAGATGCTTGTGCTAAAAATGTATTTGTGAGATTTGCTTTTGTTAAATGTATCAACAGTGTGCCCTGCTGGAAGGAAAAGAAATATACATTTATATTTAAACTAAATTAAATGTATATATTGTAACAGCATATACTGTAAGGGAAGAGGTTAATCCACCTGTGTTTGAAAAATATTCTTGAAATTAAATTAATTTATGGGTTAAGCCATGAAGATGTTATCCCACTATTTTGAAGGGAGCCAGAGATGCAATATAGCTCCTGTAGGAAGAGCGGAATGGTTTTATAGTTCTATGACTTCCAGCAGCTGCACCACATCTGAGCAAAGCTCTATCTGTGTGTATGGTAATACATAGTTGCTAAAATCCTGTCAGCTTCTCAGGATTGGGGATAGTGTGGGAAGGACTGTCAGATGATCAGATGTGATGTCATTGTGTAATCAACTCTGAAATAATATTTAGATATTAGTAGGAAATGGCTCTCAGCATTCTGCATTCTATCTTAGATCTAAAAACAAGGACTACTCACCCACATCATCTTGCCTTGTGGTAGTAAATAACTTAACTAGGGAAGAGTAACTTTTTTAGATTAGTCAGAAAAATATAGTGAGAGTAAAAGTATTGGTCTTCTATAACTGTGAAACTTTCCATTGGTGTTATTTTTTAATATCTCCTGTGTCTGAAACTTTGGTGTTTACTATAAAAAGATATTTAGTATTTTCTTGTTTTTATTAATTATTAAATATATTTAAACCTTTCATTGTGAATGGCCCTTTTTAGAAAATATTTAAATTTTGAGATTATTTGCATATGTTTATTTCGTGATAACTGTGGTCACTCCTCAAAACTGTGCTGTTTGGTCAACATTACCATTTGATATTAATATTAATTTCACTCAGTATAACTGGGTATCCTTGTAAGTGCCTTAAAGTAGATGGTAGGGGTTCTGTTGGCAGTGACAACTATCTTATAGTCTGGGCAGAATGGGGCACAGCAGGTGAGTCTGTGCCAGCCTTTCCCATGTGTTTGTGTGTGTGTGTGTGTGTGTGTGTGTGTGTGTGTGTGTGTGTGTGTGTGTGTGTGTGTGTGTGTGTGTGTGTGTGTGCAAATTAAATCTCAAAGAGTGTGTGTGTCAGCTACTTGGAGCAGGGACACAAAGCACAGGTTTTAAAGACAGGGTAGAGGCGGACTTACCTTGGAACCACAGATAAGGACTCAGCTCTAAGCTGTGCCAGTGGGGAGTCTTACTGGGGGACTGGACAGATATAGAGTGGAACCAGCCAGGGAAATTGTGCTTGATGCAGAGAGGTCTGCATCTTGAAATGCTCAGTGTATCCATTTGTATTCTAAGTGAACTTCCCTCTCCAGTGTCAGTGGTGAGGATTCAGACTCCTTGATTACTGGCCCAGAGTAGGGATGTCACATATTGTTAAGCAGTGGTATGGATATTGAACTTCTGTAGCATGTAAGCAGTTGTCACTAAAGGTGTGTACTTTCAAGCAGCCACAAGGTGAACATTAAGAGTTTCATATCACAACAGTTTTTTTTTTGTTATTAGTTTAGTAGTCAGGGAGAACAGGCAAATATGTCAGCAGAGGATTATGGCAAGCTGACAAATAACCAATTGGCCAAGGTGTGTGAAGACGAAGGACTAGTGTATGCCAACCTGACTAAAGAGGAAATTATTTCAGCCTTAGTTACAGCTCAAACCAGCATACAGGAGGATAACTAGCCTGGTCATATGAATTTTCAGGCCTCAGAAACAGGACAGCTCACCTTTTCCTCTGAGGCCTTCAAAATCCATCTGGAGTTAAAGAGACTTGAACTGGAGGCCAAACATTTGGAGAGACTGAGGCATTTACAGACTGAAGAAAATGAGAAGCAGCATCAACATGAGAAGGAGATGTTGACTCTTTGCCAGGGTCATTGAGGTAATGGAGAAGGAAATAACCGGACCCCTGAAGCAGTAAAGGGCAGTACATTTCTTCTACAGTTTACAGAGGATGATAATTTTGATAGTTTTATTCATATAGTTGAAACAGGATGTAAACAGGGCTCTGGGTGCAATTCCTGTCCATCTTACCCCACGGTAAAGCTATAACTGCTGTTTCTAAATTGTCTGATATTGATTCTTTAAATTATGACAAAGTCAAATGTTGTTTACAAGAATGTTTTAAATTAACACCTGAAGCTTACAGAAAGAAGTTTTGTGTGCACAGATGCAAGGCAGATGAGTGTGTGTGTGATTATATTGCTGAGTTAAGCACTTATTTTCATAGGTGGGAGAGTGGGTGTCAGAACATCACTTTTGAAAGGCTGGCAGACTTTTTGGTGAGGGAGCAAGCCCTTAGTAAGTTATCTGAGGACATGGGAATCTGGTTGGCAGACCAAGAATGCAACTCTGCAGATGAGCTGGGGAAGAAAGGGTATCTCTACTTAGCAAACAGGGCATCATGGCATAGGAAAGGGATACCCAGTGCCTCACATGGATATAAGGGAACACATGGTGGGCAGCCTAAATGGCCCCAAAAAGTCTGACAGTAAAAGGGGAAGCCACTAGTTCAGGTACGCAGCCAGGATCAAGGGTTAAATGTTTTAAATGTAACCAGTGGCACCATGTAGCTTATGTCCACAGAGGCAAGGTGTGGAACAAAAGGAGGTGGAGCCAGCAAGTGGGAATAACAGTATGCCAGTGGCAAGTTGTCTAGAGACAACAGGAGTACCTAACTATTACATGAGGTTATATCCTATCTTAGTGGATGGAAAACAGGCCACTGCTAAGAAAGAGACAACCTCTGACATAACCATTGTGAAACCTGCAGTAGTTAAAGAGGAGTAGTATTGCCTGGGAAGTCCATTCAAGTCAGAGCTTCAGGAGGGACCCCATTCCAAATGCCTTTGGCATGGGTTGACCTTGACTAAGAGGGTGGAAGAAGATGCAAACAAGTAGGTGTGTTTGAGGATATCCTTGCAGATGTCCTGACAGGGAATTATTTTGATAATGCAGTACCTTGTGTGCAAGCAGTTACACACAGTCAGGCTTGGAGACAGACATTTGGGTCTGGTAGCCTGTGGAAACCCAGACAGACACCACACCTGAAGCCAGGGATGCTGGTGTGTCTATTTCAGTGAGGGAGGTACCCTGTAGCAGTCATCCTGAAAGTGAGACACAGCTACTGGTCGGTACTGATGCTCTCTTGGACAGAATGATTGCAAGGGCAGAAGTGAATGGTTGCACCCAGGCTGACAGTGTGGCACCACTGTCAGAGGATACCAGACTTCCTGTGGAAGGGGAGTTGGGAAGAGTCACAAAAGTAGAGCTGAGACAGGCTCAGCTCTCAGAGCCTACACTAAGAGGCATGAGGGAGGTAGCTAGGGAGGCACCTGATTTTCAAGGAAATGAGGAGTCTGTATACTGGAACAAAGGGTTGCTGTATAGAGAATGGCCCCCTGAGGGAGATCTAGAGGGTGAGGTAATACAGCAGTTGGTATTGCCTAGGGCAGTGATGGCAAACCTATGACACACTTGTCAAAGATGATGCACGCCACAATATTTTGGGTAACATGTCAGCGATCACCAACACCTAAGTTACCAAAGACACTGCTTTTGCATTCTTTGCTCATGTGAAGTGCACTGAATTATTTTGGGTTTGGTGGTTCAAAAGTTCCTGGTACAAAAGGTTCACCATCACTAGTCTAAGGCCTACCATCTGACATTACTAGCCATAGCTCATGACATTCCTTTTGCAGATCATATGTGCATAAACTGTATCAAGAGATGTATTATGCAGAACTTTTATTGGCTTGGGAATGCAAGGGATGTAACAGTGTACTGCAGATCCTGCCAGCAGTGTCAAAAAGTAGGCAAGGCAGGAGATAAGGTCAAAGTTCTTTTGATGCCTTTGCCTGTCTTTTTGGAGCAATTTCAGAGGGTAGCTATGGATATTATGGGGCCTCTAAGTACCTCAAGCTCTACAGGGAAGAAGTATATCCTGGTGGTAGTAGATTATACTACTAGATACCCTGAGGCAGTAGCTCTGTCCTCCATCGAGGCAGAGAAGGTTTCAAATGTTCTGCTAGAGATTTTCAGCAGGGTAGGTTTCACAAGAGAAATACTGACTGACAGAGGTGCTAATTTTATGTCAGATCTTCTGGCTTGTCTGTGGGAGCACTGTGGGGTGATGCACCTAAAAACCACCCCCTACCATCCCAAGACTAATGGTTTTGTGAAGAGGTTAAACTCTACTCTAAAGGCCATGCTACAGGCATATGCAGACCAGTTTAAGAGGGGAGTGGGACAAATATTTACCCCATTTGCTGTTTGCATACAGAAAGGTACCCAGGAAATCCACAGGTTTTTCATCCTTTGAGTTGCTGTATGGGCATAGGGTGAGGGAACCTTTAGATTTGATTCATGATGAGTAGGAGGGTAAGTGTGAATCTCACAAGGAGTCTGTTGTGGTATATGTCCTAAACCTCAGGACAAAGCTCAGGGAGCTCATGGTCTTGGCCCAGGAGAATCTGGCAGGAGCCCAACAGCAGAGCAAAGTCTGGTGTGACAGGAATGTTTTAGCCAGAGAGTATGCTGTGGGGCAGCAGGTTATGGTTCTCATTCCTATCAGACATAATAAGCTGCAGGCAGCTTGGGAGGGACCCTTCAAAGTGGTAAGGAAGGTCAGTGATGTTAACTACATGGTAGAACTGCTAGGCAGAAGGCAGGAGCACAAATTGCATCATGATAATATGATGAAAAGCAACCATGCTACAGAGGTCCTTGTGCTAATTATTTGCAGTGGATGGCAGGAGGAGTCTGACTGGGATCTGGTGACTGACCTTAGTGAGGCTTGGACTGGCACCTCTGTGGAAGTGGTAGCAATGTCCCAGCAGATATCAACTTCTCAAGTTCGAGACATATGAGCAGTGTTACAGGATTATAGGGCATATTCACTGGGAAACTTGGGGGCACCCACCTGGTGTAGCACCATGTGGATACAAGACCCCAAAGGCCTGTCAAGCAGGCCCCTTACAGGGTGCCTGATAGAGTCAGACAGACTATGAGGGAAGAGATGCAGGAAATGTTGAAAATGGGGTAATCCAGGAGTCTAGCAGTCTCTGGACCTCCCCAGTGGTGCTGGTACCAAAGAATGATGGCAGCACCAAGTTCTGTGTGGACTACAGGAAACTAAATAGTCACAAGAGTCATATGCTTACCCCACGCCTAAGACAGATGATGCCTTAAAACAACTGAGTGGGGCTAAGTAACTGACCACTACTGATCTGACCAAGGCTACTGGTAGGTGCCCTTGATTCCCATGGCTAGAGGGAGGTCAGACCTTGTTAATCCTTTCAGATTATATGAGTTCCCAAAGATGACCATTGGGATGAAAAATGCCCCAGGAACCTTCCAGAGGCTAGTAGATTGTATCCTAGCAGGAGCAGGAAATTATGCCCTTGCTTACCTGGATGATATTGCTATCTACAGTTATTTATGGCATGAGCATGTTCAGCATGGCAGGGAGGTCCTGGGCAAACTGCAAAGGTCAGGGTTGACCATTAAGCCCAGTATGTGTCAGGTGGGTATGGCAGAGGTCTCCTACATGAAACATAAAGTGGTGAGTGGTAAGATCAGGCCAGAACCTGACAAAGTGGAAGCCATTCAGGCTTAGCCTGCCTCTGTTACCAAAATATCAGGTGAGGACATTCTTGGGGATAGCAGGGTACTATAGAAATATGTCCAATTATAATACAATAGCTGCTCCCCTCACAGACCTGGCAAGGAAAAACAGGCCAGGCAAGGTAGTGTGGACCCCAGTCTGTGAGCAGGCATTCCAAAAGCTTAAAGGGGCTTTGGGAGCCCCCCCCCCCTGTGTTAGTCAGTCCAGATTACAGCACATAATTTTTTGTGCAAGTGGATGCTTCAAACCATGGGGTGTGGGCTGTATTCAGCCAGGTTTTGTCATAGGGAGAAGAGCAATCAGTGGTATATCTCAGCCATAGACTCCAACCTAGGGAGGAATGTTATGCAGCAGTAGAAAAAGAATGTTTAGCCATTGCATGGGCACTGCAGACCACAATCCCTTATCTTGGCTACATTGAGTCAGCCAGCAAGATGCCAAGTTACTAAGGTGGAGCCTAGGCTTGCAAGCATATGATATGACAGTACAGCACCACAGTGGGGTTCACAATGCCAAATGTAGACAGGCTCTAAGACAAGGTATGGGGTAATGTATTCCCAGACAGGCTCATTCCCCTCAAGAAACATTTCTCAAGGGGCACTTGAAAAACTAGCTTGAGTCTTCAAAGTGGGAGAGATGTGATGATAGGAGGTACTGCCAGCCGTGCCAGGAGAAGTAGGGCAGTGGATATGTGACATGCAGCAGCACAGCTAGCTGGAAATTTGGAAATAATTATATGTCATTCATATATCAAACTGATTTGTACAGATGCTTGTGCTGAAAATGCATTTGTGAGGTTTGCTTGTGTTAAAATATATCAACAGTGTGTCCGGCCAGAATGAAAGAAATGCACATATAGTATTGTATATGAATTAAATGCATACATTGTAACAGCATATACTGAATGGGAAGAGGTTAATCTACCTGATTTTGAAAAATATTTTTGAAATTAAATGACTTTATGAGTCAAGCCATAAAGATGTTATCCCATAGTTTTGAAGGGAGCCAGAGGTGCAATGTCTGTACTAGAGAATAAGCTGTAGCTCCTATAGGAAGAGTGGAATGGTTTATGGTTTTATGACTTCCAGCAGCTGCACCACATCTGAGCAAAGCTCTATCTATATACATGGTAATGCATAAGTGATAAAATTCTGTCAGCTTCTAGTGATGGGGATAGTGTGGGAAAGAGAGTCAGATGGCTAGATGTGATGTCATTGTGTAATCAACTCTGAAATAATGTTTAGATATTAGTAGGAAATTGTTCTTAGCATTCTGCGTTCTGTCTCGGATCTGGCAACAAGGATCACTCACCCACATCATCTTATCTTCTGGTAGTAAGTAAGTTACTAGGGAATAGTATTTCCTTTAGATTTGTCAGGAAACTATAGTGAGATTGAAGTACTGTTTTTCTATAACTGTGTGAAACTTTCCATCAGTGTTATTTTTAATATCTCCTGTGACTGAAACTCTGGTACTTACTGTAAATAGATATTTAGTATTTTCTTGCTCTTTTATTTATTATTAAATATATTTAAACTTTTCATTTTGGCTGGCCCTTTTTAAAAAATATTTAAGCTTTGAGAACATTTGCATATATTTATTTGATGATAACTGTGGCCACTCCTGAAAGCCTTGCTGTTTGATCAACATTACTATTTGATATTAATATTAATTTCACTTAGTATAACTGGGTACCCCTGTAGGAGCCTTTAAGTAGCTGGTAGGGGTTCTAGTGGCAGTGATAACTACCTTATAGCTTGGACAGAAGGAGGCATAGCAGGTGAATCTGTGCCAGCCGTTCCCAGGTGTGTGTGTGTGTGTGTGTGTGTGTGTGTGTGTGTGTGTGTGTGTGTGTGTGTGTGTGTGTGTGTACAAATCAAATGTCAAAAAGTATGTGTGTCAGCTACTTGCAGAGTGGGGGCATCACTGTCAAAAGATGTCATTCACCCATTCACTCATAAAAGTATTCACTATATAGGTAAATGTTGCAAAGTCAGGGGTTGGGTGTGTGCACGTGTGTGTGGAATGTGGACATTGAGCACATTTCTGTAGGAATGTGAATAAAGGCAAATGAATTTGTGTGCGTGTGTGTGTGTGCGTGTGTGTGTGTGTGTGTGTGTGTGTGTGTGTGTGTGTGTGTGTGTGTGTGTGACTATCTAAATGTGTTTAGGTATGACTACCTAAATGTGTTTAGGTAGTATGCATGTGCATATACTCACACATGTACATGAGGTGAGTGTCTTTGCTTGGAAAGTCTAGACTGAGAGCACAGTGTATTATCAAGAGATACGGTAATGAGGTATTATGAGATATTAGATATGGTAATGAGATGTTAATGAGATATTTCTTTGTGTGACTTTACCATGTCTCTGAATCAGAATTTCTCTCCATTGTACTAGCTTATCAACCTTTTTTAAGTAATTAGTGCAGGCTGAGAAGAATTATCTAAATACCTGGCATGTTTTATACTTTTATTATCTTAACCAGGTTCCTTAATCTCTTGTTCTAACATGGTAGAGAAAGATATTTGCTGTTGGTAACTATCATTGATAAACACGTTTCAGGAGTTTATTATACGTTTTCTCAAAATGATCCTATCTGTAAGATGTACCACTGCTACAAATCTCAAGCCAGTTATTTTCAGTTATATTTGCCTTTAACTTACTAATATTCATATTTTTCTAATTATAAGCACCAATTACAATTGAATTATGAAACAAGCAATAAATAAAAAATAAAATAGTGCAATATGGTCAGAATTTCAAGTTGGGGTAATGCTTGTAATTTAACAATTAACCCAGGATTATTGGTAATAAATAAATCAAAGATGTTGAAATTATAAAGTAAAACATATAGAAGAAATTCTTCAGCAACATAAGATCTGTAATTATATTTTCATGTAAGATTTGCAAACATTTGTTGCAAACACTTGCTGTCCAGTTAATATTAGAGTAGCAGAAGTCACCTATAATTATGGTGAGATTCTTGTTAACTGACAAGATAAACATTTAGAATATTTCAATCAGTGATCCACATCTTTCTTTTAATTTCTGTAACAACAGACCATTTGAAAAACATGCCATCATCATTATCAGCTTCAGTAACTATTACTTCTATTTTCATATGTGAATGCATGTATAAAAATAGCAATACCATTGTTGTTGGTTTCAGAATGTAGGTATTCAGCTTTGTAAAAATCAATAAAGTGTAAGAAAGCAGAATGCAAAACCTTAGCAATAATACATTTGTAGTACATGACGCTCCATGATTATGCTTTGAACATTGTGGGAGGGCTAACTTGTTAAGGTCTTCCCTGTTATGCACATGATCTTAATAGTGCTTAGGGTCCCCACTGGGACAAATAGCAGAGAGTGCCATCTGACAAAGAAAAGTGGCAAAAGGTAAAATGACTTTTAAAAGCTGTTAGATCTTCATTTTGCCATAGTTACAAGCAGAAAGAATGACAGAATGGATTGTCTAATAGTTTTAAAAGCCATTTTACCTTCTGCCACATAAGCACTTTATTTCCTCTTGCTGTACCTCTCAGCTATCAATGATTATGCAAAAGGTGTGTACTCTGACTCTCTTCACATTGTTGATTTTCTGGTTAATAGAAATGCAGATTATAGTCAGTTAGCAATGCCAGGCATTAATTTCATACTTTTTTACTCAGAAAGTGTGTTGAGCTTGTTATATTAACCTTCTAAGTTAATTGGAGCTGTATTTAAAACTGTCCCTGATTTTGATCCTTTGATTCAGCATTATTTTTGGATTTGTCTAGAATTCTTAAGGAAGAAAAGTTGAAAGGCATACTGCTGCCCTTTTCACATCACTTACTAAATGGTTCATTGGCTTTCAAAGCAGGTAAAATACTTCATGCTCCTACACTTTCAATCTCTTTTTTTCCTGCAACTTGTATTACATGGAGCAGATAAAGCTCAATTTAATTACAGTGAAATATGAGGGGTCTCCAGTCATAACCCTCTGTTATGTGCTGTCTACAAAGGACCATTTCTCATGACATTACTCGCCTAATAAATCAGGAAGCTCAAATATTTTAAACCCCAAAGACAAACAATGACATAGACTTGGAATGGATTAATTTACACAAAACTGAAGGAAGAACAGTCCTTTGGGGCTAGCCCAGACCATTCAGTGTAAGCCCCATGCTTTTGACATAAACTTGGCCTATAAATTACATAAATGCCTGTTTGTCTCAATAGTATTACATGCAAGATTATACAACACAATACAGCTGAGCTATTAAATAACAACTAGATGGCTGTATATCCCTGCATACACAAGATAAGCTTTGTAAAATGCAGGTCATTCCTGCTCAGCTTGGTTGATTTCTTTGAAGGGGTTACTGACGATTATAGATAGGGAGCATACAATCCAAATTTCCTATATAAACCTTACCATGGACTTCAATGCTATCAGTCATGCTGGGATAATTGACAAACTTACCCAATTCAACAATAAATCAAATATAGCTCACTATATAAGTAATTGCCTATATTATAGACACCCATGCCATTAAAGTATACCATACTATTTGGGATACCATTTGCTGTATCCCAACAATGGCTTACAGGTATATGTCCTGGGCCCCATCATGTTTGTATATACTAATCTGATATGAAAGATGTAATCAAGGAACTATGGCTAACTATGTTTTTGCTGATGATTACTGACTGGGGCAATTGTCAAATTCTATTTTGTTATTCAAATTCTGCAGCAAAGATTGGCGCTTTGCTTGGTGTATTAGTCATGGGCTGGCTCTCAATACCAAGAAATGCAGCATAGTTTCCTTTGGTAATTCTATAAATCACTTCTACTTAGCATATTGATAACATTCCACTTAAATTTGACACTATCTTCAGAGACTTGGGTATCTATCCTGATAAACTCTTTTAACCACCACATCTTTATGGGTCTTAGAAAAAATATCTTGCACAGCTTATTCTTTTTGGTTTCTCCTCAAGGTTCAGATAAGTTATTGTCTCACTCCTCTGTTAATGCGCCTGCCTTTGAATATAACCAACCGATGAGACTTCAACATTTCCTCACCAAAAAAGCTCTCAGTCTCAATACCCTTATATACTTTGATGGACTAAAACACCTATCTCTCTACTCAGTGACATATGGACTCCTCTGGAGTGATCTCCACCTATTTTTCCCTGTTACAAATGATCCCACACACTTTGAGGTCCTTCACCTAAAGAGAACATGTGGTAAGCAAACACCAAGTCTAGAGAGGAGTTGTTATGCTACCAAATGAACAACAATCGATGGTGTGACAGGTACCTAGCCCAATGTATCCCTCATTTCTAGAATAAATTGTCCTTGCAAATCAAGCACACTGCTTCACTACCAGTCTTTAAAAACAGTCTGGATGACTGCATGGATGATCACAAATTTTCACCTTGGTTATGTGGAAAAAAATGTATTTAATGGCAGGCTTTCTTAGTCTGCCACCAGTATTAGGTGATATGGCTGAGCTTCTGAATGGTCTCCCTGGCCATAAGATTAGCAAAATTACATGAATGTAAAGAACAGATCCTAAGCAGCAGTAGGCAGTTCAGGATGGAAAGGCTTGATAGTCATGAAAAAAAAATCAAACCAGACTACTGGTTAACTAGTGGTTACTGCTAAAAGAAAGCCTTTTTCACCAAGAGATAGAGAGAGAGCGAGAGATGAGTTAAGAATATCAGCTGACACTAAGCTACTTTAGAAAATCCACAGAGGCCTCAAACTAACTAATACAGAAATAAAGGAGAACTGGTTCAGCGCAAAAAAAAAAATTCTGTAACGTTATAACACCTGAGAAGAAATTGAGAAAGTGAGTGTGAATGAAAAAAAGGAAGGAATCGATTATGATAAACATACACACACATTGATATACACAAAATATGCAAAGCTGAAGGAAGAAGTAGCCCTGACACAACAGAAAAAACACTGCATCTAATAAATAGTGATCAGATAGCCTGAGTGAACTAGACAAAGCCCTTAAACAGTAGCTTACTGATTGACACCAGACCTACACGGTGAAGAAATGATCAATGAAAAGCCTATGCTCATAGGTTCATAGGTTCATATATTCATAGGTTCATAGGTTCATAGATTCATAGATATGTGTGCACTAGGCTACTGAGCACTGGAGCCTTTTTAAGCCTAGGCATACATCCCGATTCTGTGACAAGTTCTGGTACCCTTGATAAGTGTAAGCATGGGGTTGGGAGGTGAAACATTTACAAGCAGGGGCCTGGGAGAAGAACCATGTACAGCATTATGTAGCTAGGATATATCACATGGTAGAAGCACAGGCACAGCAAAGACACTCTTGTAAAATATCCAGATACGGGACTGCAAGGAGATCCAGTGCTCACAAAAGTGGGAGTGATGAAAGAAAGGAAGAGCACACTTGGAAAGATAAATGAGCTTGCTGGACAGGGGAGAGGGAAGTAGCTCATAGCAATACACGCAGCACTGTTCCCAATGACAGAAGGGTGATAGAATGATCCCTAAAAGGAGAAAAAAAGAAATCAACAGTTTTGGACACTTTGGGCTTACAAGACCAGACACCAGGCAGCCTGATTATACACAGCAGTCACGGTGATGTTTTACAACTGTACCCCCCCCCCCAGTGCGCAGTAGCAAGGTACACCGAAACCCCACCCAAGACCAAGCACATGGTCTTATAATGGTCTTATTTATTGTAAAACATTACTTTTTTCCCCTAACTTTTTGCAGTGGGGAAGCCTTTCTGCACCCCCCTGCTACTTAAATATATCAGGTCCGAGATTGCACTACTTTGAGCAAAAGGGATTAGACAATGAATATTCTTGATATCACCAACAAATCTGCATGGTATGTCAATCATGCATTTGTATAGTACATCACAGCAACTAGGCCTGTCAATAACTCTGGCAACACCAATTCCTGCATGAAACGACTGGGGGGTACTGTTGTAAAACAATGCCGCAGTCACATGATACGACTGTTGCGCTTGAAAGATAGAAGGTGACAGAGGCATTACTGACTAGCCAGAAGAGGTTATTTATTCATTTATTTGCCTTTTGCTTACTAGGAAAGTCCACTGTGACATAGAGAACTCATTTTCAGGGGACAACCTGGGATAAAAGCTCCATAATACAAACATTTAACAGTTAAAATTACAAATTACAAGATTTGAGTTGCAAGGACTAAATTTATACAAAATACATAGTAAAAAACATACGAATAGTATAATCTGTACAGACTCAAGTATCAAGGTACAGTTTCATACAAAATACATAGTAAAAACCAAGAATAGTATAGTTTGTACAAGCTATCAAGTAAAGATTTACATTGAATAATTTCTCTTTGATCTCTTTTTAGAGTAGTATTTTATCACCACATGAGCTAGGGGAGTTAAGAAGTAGTATGTATTTTAATTTGCAATCTTAAAGTAAAATGATTAATGAGCAGCTTAGATACAAAAGGATAGGGGAAGGAATATGACAACTCTATATGGAGACAATAAAGCAAAAATTTAGGGAGAAAGTTTAATGCTGTTTTAATTATAAAGTGAATCTGTCATTTAAAAATGTCACCATGAAAGGAAAGTGAAGGAATTATTTGATTTCTTTCCTTTCAGAAGAGAAAGAAGTAGAAAGTCCTGCAGGACTGTGGGCGATGATGGGAATTGTTGAATCAGACATTTAGCGGAAAGGAAGAGACCAGAGCACTCCAAAGAAGGTATGTAAAATCACAGATGATGCAGAATGACTGTAGGCAAGGCACAGAAGCATGAAATATAAGAGGGGGAAGAACAGAAAAACATGGACTTCTAAAAATAGTTACAAAGGGTAAATCACAGAAGGATAGGAGAATAGGCCAAAGGAAACATACAGACTGCATACAAAACACATGAAACTGTAGTGAGGAAAACAAAAGTAAGAGTAGCTGCTAAGTTAAAATTAGCCATTAAATGGGAAAAGCACAATAAAAAAAATAAATTACAAAAAAGTATATGAAAGACTGTTGCTAAGGATAACAAATAAGAATCAAGGGAGTTACCAGTGGGATAGGAAGAAGAGAGATCAGATTAGCTAATTCATAGGTTCATAGGTAGGTGCTAGGCTATCGGCCCTGAGGCCTATATAAGCCTAGCCAAAAAGATTCCCTGGCTTTTGCCACCCAAGAAAATTATTTTCCTGTGCCCCTGTAAAGCAGTGCTACAGAAGTGATCCCCAGGGTGAATTTTCTATTTCCCATCTAGTCATCAAGATTTTTCTTAAAGAGGGCCAATGAGGAGCTTTGCTTGACATGAATGGGTAGTTTGTTCCAGAGTATGGGAAGTTTCTGGGACAGACATCTATCCCTACATCATGTTCTGTTTATTGTGGTGACAAGGTTTAGGTCCCTGGAGCATGTGGTTTGGAGAGATTCGGATTTCCTTAAGTTCTAAGTGATTGGGATTTCTTTAAGTAATGACAGAACATTACCCCAAATACTTTGTAGGGAGCACTGCAGGCTGGTTTAGTAAATCCAGATGGCATGAAACGAGCACTGGAGGAAATGTGGAAACATGTGTGGTCAACATAATGCTCAGTGGGTGTTTGCTTTACCACTGGTTCTCCTTCAATGAAGGGAAGGAATGCAAGAGAGAAGGGTAAAAAATCAGGAAAGAAAGAAAAAATTAGGATTAGAGCTTTTGAAGAGTAGGACACAAAGAAGGAAGTGACAGGAAAGGGGAAGAAGTACAGCAAAAGAAAACTGGAATGAAATGCTCACAGAAAGTACAGGCTTCAAGGGGAAAAAGCAGAGATAGTGTGGGACAAAAGATGGAAGTGCTTAATAAGGAGGAGTCAGAGGGGAAGGTATGAAATCAGACCAGGGTTACAGAAGTGGGAAGAATACAAAAGAGAAAACAAGAAAGGACATGTAATCAAAGAATTAGGCCATAATGGCTGAGATGGCTTGGAAGGTGGTCAGATTCCTAAATGGACTTGGGCACTGAAGATGAATAATGATAGAATTAAGGAGAAAACAACCAGATGGCCAAGGCAGAGGCTACAATGAATGCTTAGACAGTGATCATGACTTGGATTGTAGGAGCTATATCAAACACAATCAACAATGAAGAGAAGCGGAATAGTAAGGATATCAAAAGAAGAAGAAGTGAGGCTGCATCTTGCCCATGAAGCTAATGTTAACATTAAAGATGGGAGCAAGCTTAAAACGGAGGGCTATCCACTGACAGTCACAGATCATGTGGGGAAGAAGGGGGTAGCCATTTTCTTCAAAAAAAGACTGAAAGTGGTAGAAGAAGAAGAAGGAGTGAAGATTAGTAAAGAGAGAATGATTATATGAAAAGGGAAGAAAGGCACAGGGGTGGATGGATATTATATATATATATATATATATATATATATATATATATATATATATATATATATATATATATATGCATTGAATAGAACTGAAGAAGGAGTCTTCACCTGTTTTTTCAAGGAATGTGAAAGGGTGGATCTGAATACATAGGAAGCTACATTAATGTCACATGAAACCCACATATGGGTAGGAAAAGTAGAGCAAAGAGTACAACTCCAAGAAGCAGGAGGAACTAACAGAAGAACTGAGGAATTAAAGCATTTGAAAGGACAAGAACAGATAGCCAAACAATCTTTTCTAAGTGAGGAAATAGGGAAGTAGGCTTGCCATTTTTTTAAATATGGAAAAGACAAAACAGAAATTAAAGAAGGAGCCATAAGAGAAAAAGCCATCCCTAACTGTAGATTAGCAAACTTAAATAAAAGGTAAGGAAAGGAAGTGGGCAGGAAAAAGAAAAGAGAATGAGACTAACAAATGGGATATAAAGAGTTGTCAAAAAGAACCAACAAAATAAAGATGTGCTGGGAAGCAAGTAGAGAGATTAGAATAAAGTTAATAGGAATGGCTGAGTCATGTAGGATTCAGGAAAATGCATTTGGAAACACAAGGAGATGATCAATGAATTAGTGATATAAAAATAGGAAGTACAAAAAAAATATGTGAGTATGAGAAGAGTTCTAATCTTGAGGATGCCAGGTTGTGAGGGAGCTTTGAAAGAAAAGAAGTGAAAACAGGTAAAAACTCATATAGAAAAAAAGATTTCTGATGGGACTCGAGTGAAAGACCTGGGAAAATAATGATGATGACTGAAGGATGCTAGAGAAACAAGATGCATAAAGTTGTTGAGAAGGAGAGATGGCATAATAATATGGGAATAGATGGAAACAAAGACGTAAATTAAATCTTTCTTTGAAGGCATCTGTTTATCAGCAGTTAGAGAGGAAGATATAAGGAAAATAGCATGCAGAAAACGACAAATTGAAAACTGGAGATACTTCATAGACCAATAATGAAAGAAGAAGTCAGCAGGGCAAATATATGCCTAAAAGTAGGTAAACTGTCATGTGAAGACAGCTAACAAAATAATTTTACACATTGTTTAAGCCCATAGTGAAAACAGTGCTTGTGAAAACATAATTTTGTGAATGGGGAGCTTCCTAATAATACTATGGTAGAGGCTAGCATTATACAAATTCCTAAAGAACTCATTAAACTTTAAGCATGAATGACCATTCAAGTTTATTTCTCTCATCAACATAGATGACAGAATTCTAACAAATGCTCCTAAGCATATATAGGTGGTTCAGCTGGTAAGCTCTTAATATTTTTTTCCTTACAGTTCCTTTGAAATTAAGAGGTAGACAGTAATTATATAATATAAAATGGAAGGATAATATAGTTGTCTTAAATTGCTGATGTTAGCCAAATACTGGTACACGTTAGACTGCATGTGTATGTACTTCTCTGGTATTCATTCGTATATCACTGCTGCAGTACCCTTAGTTATCTGAGTTATACCTGCCTAGGATATAACAACCTGTCAGTCTCCCAAAGCCTTGAGCTCCTTCCACGCATTTGTCCAGGCTGTTGGTTGCATAAGCTCTCCAGGGAGGACACTAGCAGCCCTGGCACCAAAAACTTCAGTACTTTCTCGCTGTCCTTACAGACCACTTCTCATAAAGGCTTTAGAAGATAGGTAGTCAACAGTCTTTCCAATACAGGGCAGACAAATTGCCTTTTGGGAAAACCTTCCACAGTACCATATTTTCTTGATAATATGTGTTGATTTCTGTGAGAAATGTGTTATTAAGGTTGTGTGACAGACTCTTTGCCTTCTGTTTTTTTTTTTTTATTATTACTTTTCCTGTTTCTGTTTATTGTAAACACCTTTTGTGAGAAAACTTGTACTGTTTTATTGGATTTACTGCATTTTATTAGGTGAAAGTTTATTCTGGGATTGTCAGTGTTTATTTTTCTTCTGAACATTGGGAGTCAGTCTTCTTTTTCAGCAGAACAATGAAACAACTTACTGGTCCCATGTTTCTACAACTTGCAAGGAGCCCTTGCCAGCGTAGCAGGCTAAGTAAATGCCTCAGCTTCTGGTGGTTGACTCTGCTGTGGTCACTGTTTCCAAAGACCATTCACATCTCTGGATCCCTTTAATGTAGCCACTTCAGCCACCATGGATTGGGGGTCAGGCACTTCCTCTGTGACTGTTCAGGTGCCCTTAGCAGACATGGTACAGTCACTGTTATTGGTTTCTTAGAAGGAAACAGGGAGTGTATTCCTGCAAATTTGTGCTAAAAGATCTGCTTGGCCTCTTCTATGGATGTTCCTACAAAAAAAATAAATAAATAATAAAAATGTTATAAATTTAGCTTACTCAGTGTATTTCTGTTGATAAGGATGAGTGAGTTTACTGGTTTGGCTGAAGATTTATTGCAGATTTTAAAACTTTTTAATATTGACTCAAATGTTTGTGGAAAAAAAACAGGTCATTTTCCTCAGTTTCTAAAGATTCTCTGTCTGATTAGCAGGGTAGGGATGAGAATAGTGTATCTTCTCTTTTTTTTCTGCCCTGAATCTTGAGTCTGACTCTGAAAAAAGTATTGGCCCAGAATATCTTTTAAAGGAATTTTCTTTTTCTGAAACTGTTTGTAGGATAAGTAACATGTTCCAGTAGGAACAAAGCGATATTTCATTTTCTTAAAGAAATATTATGACTTATTACAAGTGGAATTGCCACAACCTTCTGCTATTCCTCCTATTTTGCCAGCTTTGAAGGATGTTTTTGATATGACCTGTAACTTGCTGATTGCCTGTTTGGGGGCAGCAGGTTGACTGACTTGAAGTTCCTCAGTCTTATTAAGTATTTGATTTCTTATTCCAGATCTGACCCTGCAGCTATTTCTATGTCTAGTCTTGTAGCAATAAAACAAAATGTTAATGCTAATTCCTGTCCCTCTGACAAGGATGGGAAAGCTTTTGACAGGTCTGAGAAGACAATTAATTCTACCACTTTACCCATTAGAAAGGTACATTATGAGGTTCCCATGTTAAAGTATTTGTTGGCTTATTTTGATAATATGAGGAACGTTACTGCCAGTGTTCTTTCTTCAAGGTAAGTCTTGTTTGAATTCTGTGATTGCTTCTTTATTTCAAGTGACTAAGCATGCTTTAAAATGTGCATATGATTGTCCTGACTTTGTGCTCAGAGTATCAAATTCTGCTTCTCTTAAAAGGGAGTTTGCATGGACACGTGCACAAAAGTTTTCTGAATATGTTAAACCTGAAATCATAAATTCTCCTTTGAATAAGGAGTTTTGTTTGGCCATTCTACTATCCAGGTACTCAAAACAGTTTGATGAAAGAGGGAAATCAATTTAGGGAATTAATCAGCCTTTTCAGCCTTCCTTCTCTAAGTTTGCTAAATCTTTTTCTTAAAACTCTGGTTCCTTTTACAAGACACAAAACAATCTTAACAAGCCTCTAGCAAACAGACGTAAGAAAAAGTGGCATAAACAGTCAAAGAAAAAAGCAGGGAACCTTCCAGAAAAAGGGACAGTCCAGTTATAAAGAGTGAGTATTCAAGCATTTCTCCTTCCTCTTTCACACCTTGCCTCATCCCTAAACCTTCCCTTTGAGCCTCAGACCCTCAGATTGTGTCATAAAAATGGGTCCTAAAAGTTGCTCAGGAGGGTTACAGATGGCATTGGAAAAGTCAACTTCAGTTTCAGGGAATTGCCTTCATCTTCCATTATCATGCTTCACTATTTTCCTAGTCATTAGCCAAATGTTTTCTGTGGGAGTCATAGAACCATAGAACGATTTACTTCCGATCAGTGGGGAAAAGGTTTTTATTTAAAAATTTTATAGGTGCCACAGAAGCCTCTCCTAAGAGACCAGTTCTTGATCTATCAATTCTCATTTCATTTGTGAAAGTTTCAAAATTCAAAATGTTGTCCCTACACACTCTATCACTTCTCATTCCTGTTCTGAGTTTCTTTTTTGTAACTCTTAGATTGAAAGAAGCTTATCATCACATTCCTGTTACCAAGACTTGAGATTGTTTCTAGGCTTTTCTGTGTCTGGGTCATATTGTCAGTTCTCTGCATTACCCTTTGGATTATCTACTGCTCCAAGGGTATTCACAAAGTGTCTAGCTCATGTGATAGCCCATTGTGGACTGCAAGGTATTCACATGTTCCTTATTTAGATGACTTACTTATCTATGCAACATATTTCTCAAAGTGCCAGAGGTCCCAAATTTGGGTAGGAAATCTCCTTATCAATCTAGGATACCAGATTAATATTCACATATTTTCCTTTACTTCATCTCACAGTATAGTGGTTTTAGGATGCCTAATGGATATCTCCATTCAAAAGACATTCCTTTCTCAAGAAAAAGTAGACATGTATATGGAATTGTTCCTGAGTTTGTCCAGTCAGTCTCAGATTTCAGTCAGAGAATATCTGAGATTCAATGATTCATGGCATCTAAGTATCTCTTGGTTTCTCTTGCCAGATTGCAAATGAGAAAAATTCAATGCTTCCTAGAGACTGTCCCCAAAAGTCCTAACATTTTCACCCATTGACTTTTCAATTTCCAGTGTTGGGTTTGTGAAAAGAGAGTTACTTCAGTGGAAGGACCATATATCCTTGAAATCCAGGTTTTCTATTCTCACTTACATTCCATGCACAATCTGTAACAACAGTTACATTGCATTTTGTCTGGTGAGCAGTGTCCATGGGGGTAAAAATGGAAGGTCTATGGAGTACAGTACAGAAAAAGTACATTAATATGAAAGAGATTTTGACTCTTACTCATGAATGCAGTTTTCTTCACCATCTGTGGTCATCAACAAAACTACAGTGAAGTAGTACACAAACAAACAGGAGGCCACCAGATCTTATCCTCTGTGCAGGTTAGCTGTGATGGCTTGGGAAGGCACAGTTCAGCACCGTTTAACTTTCCAAGCTTCCTATATTTTGTCATATCAACATGTAGTGGCAGGCAAGCTGAGCAGGACCAGGACAGATAATCATGGACAGAAACTGAATGAGATGGTCTTCAATGGGTTGATTCATTTGTGGGGACCACCTCAAGTAGATCTGTGTGCCTTGTTTCACAGTAAATAACTGAAGAAAATCTCTTCCAGGATTCCTTACAAGCAGGCCTGGAAAGCAGATACTTTATCATTCCTGTAATGGGAATGCTCCTGTATGCCTTTTGATCCTTTTCATTGATATTCACGGTCATCCTGAAGATTCTGAAGAGGGGAGAGTGCGATAAAACCCAATTTCAAACAACTTCAAATGACTGGATAATTCAATCTTGATACCTTTTAGGCACTTTTTTTGATGATGTGTAGCAGGGGTTAAAGGAGGCAAAAACACCTGCTACTTGGAAATCTTATGTTGGTGGAAGAGATTTACTAATTGGTGCCACTCTTACAACCAGGGCACATTCACAGTTTCTGTTCCACAAGGTTTGCAATGTTTGTATGAAGTATTATCCTCTGGCCTATCTTACTCCTCCATCAAGATTTATCTTTCAGCCATTTCAGCATCTGTCTATGGATCTTCCCCTTTCTTCTCAGTCTTTGGTCAAGATGTTCTTGAAATGCTTTTTATGTTTAAGACCACCTAGAAAATAGGTGGCACCTACTTGGGATGTTTGTGCCAAAAAAGTTAAGTCTGTTTCCACTTGACCCAACTTATTAGGCTGATTTACACTTCCAAGACTGTTTCTCTCATTGCTATCATCTGCAAGAAGAGTATCTCAGTTGCAAATTCTTATTGTGAGGCAACCTTATTGGTGTTCCATAGTAATATGGATAGTTTAAGACCAAATCCTTCATTTGTGACTAAAGTGGTTTTGGAGTTTACTTCAAATTGAGGCATCAGTCTTCCTGATGTCCTTCGTGGTTCACTGTTGCAGTCATCACTGTAGGGTTCTTCCTGCCAGCAGCAGCCCCCGATAGGTCAGAATCCCAAAGTCCAGATCAGGCGCCAGCTGAGGTCGCATTTATTCTGACGTCAATGCGCCGGAAGGTATAAAGACCTCAGCTGATGCCATTTCCCCTGTCTTTCTTGCCGCATGGTGTCCTTTTCAGTTCTCTGATGCTGGTCGGCCTGTTCCTGTTTGTTTTTGGATCTAACCCCAGGATTTTTGTTTTTTACAGATAAGTACCCCGTTGAGGAGGTCTTTTTCTTGCTACAGTCAGATGTCAGAAAAAGTTAATAATTGTATTTCTTGTGGGAAGCAAATACCTCATAGGGATTTTCACTCTTACTCTATTCCCTGCCTGGGTCCTGACCACGACATTGCTAATTGTGTGTTTTGTGCTAGATTTAATCAGCGTACTATTAGGCATAGATATAACTTTGCCTTTTACTATTTTGGAAAAAGGTTTAATTATAACATGTCTACAGATTCTTTTCTGGCTTCTGGGGTGTGTAAGAGGCGCAGGGATGCAGACAGGCCTCTGAGGTCCACAGCAAAGGATGTTACTCAGTTATTGCCAGTTGCTGGTTTGTCGGTCGTCAGTGAGGCGCTTTTGCAGCCCATGTCGCCTGCCTCTTTTGAACCAATTGCCTGTACCAACTCCGGTGTGGAGCTGATGGGGTCTTCAGAATTGCCAGGGACTCAACCTTCGGATACTGCTCCCTCAGTTGGGTCCAGAGCCGGTAGGCAGGTACCGGCTTCTGAGGGAGTTCTCAGGCCTTCACAGCTTCCTGTAAATGTGGATTCAGGTTTACATGCTAAATCAAAGTCTAAGGCTCCAGCTAAAGTGAAGTGGCTAGTACAGGCACCTTTTGATCAGGGTCCTAGGCCTCAGAGGCAGATGCTTAGGATGGCTGAAGATCTCTTAACTATGATCAGGGGTTCTCATCCCCCTCCTGACAAGAAGCCTAGATTACAGTCCGATTATGATTCTTCAGACAAAATTTCTGTTTCTTCTGCTTCCTCCTTTGAGCAGAATTATTCTTTTCCTCTTTATGAGGATTCTGATGCTGAAGATTCCTTTTCTTCCACCTCTCCTCCTGAGGATTATTCTTTTGGTGAAACTTTGCATGATATGAGGGTGCATTTTCACTGGGAAGGGCAGGAATTCTCTGAATCCAAGAAAAAGCTTAGGGATTTTCTTCTTCTCCCACAGCATAAGCCTCTGGCTATTCCCCCTGTATTGGACATTGTTGATGATGTTTTTTTGGAAGCTTCTCTCACTCCTGATTCTTTTCCCCCTACTCCGGCCAAACCGGATAGGTATTATAGGGTTCCAGATTCTCATAAATTTCTTTTTAAAAATCTTTCGCCCGATCGGTAAACAATTTCTCAGGGTCCTAAGGTTGTTAAAGTGGCCTCTGCTAAAAATCCTATTCCCTTTGACCGAGAGTCCAGGGCTTTGGAGAGATTGGGTAAAAAGGTTTATACTTCTGCTACATTGTCTATTAGGGCTTTGAACTGTCAATTTCATATGCTGAAGTATTAGCAATACCTTTTGTCTGTATTTCAACAAAAGATGTCAGCTGTGTCTATTGGTGCAGATAATCAGGAGTTACAGGATTTATTGCATGCTATTGAACAAGTGGTTAAACATACCCTGCATTGTGGTTTTGATTCTTTGCAAGCTTCTTGTAGGGCTGCAACAACTGGCGCTGTTATTAGATGACATGTTTGGTTAAGGGATCAAAGCTTGCCGGATCAGATTAAAGCCAAACGTTTGGATACCCCTTTGCAGCACAATGTTCTGTTTGGATCCAAAGCTGAAGAGGTATTGAAGAAAATGGAAGACAAAGCCAAATCTATGCAGATGGTTAAGGATTTTCTACAGGTGCAACCTCCTAGATTTAGCAGACACTGGCCAACTAAACCTTGGTCCTTTCCGGGCTCGGACAGGTCTCAGAGAGGCAGATTCAGGCATTCCAGAGGTAGGGGACAGTCACAATCCCATTTTAGGAATAGGCCATGCAGTGCCCCCTCTCCCAAGGGAGGTGATGAAAAGTCTCAACCCTACCGCAAACAGTCTTTATGAATCTCCCTTTCTGGTTCCAGAGGCTTCTCTCCTGGAAGCTCCTTTGGGGGGAAGTATTTCTCTTTTTTATCAAAATTGGAACCACATAACCCGGGACAGATGGGTTCTGGACATAGTCTCAAGAGGTTACAGATTTCATTTCCACACCTTGCCAAAACTGAACGGTTGGCCAGACCTGCCAAATCATCAGTGGGCAGAGGCACAACGGCAGGTTCAGTCCCTACTGGCTATGAGGGCCATAGAATTGGTGCCAAATTTAGAAATAGGGCAAGGTTTTTATTCCAGACTTTTCCTGGTTCCCAGGAAGGAAAATTTGTGGAGACCAATCCTGGACCTCTGTACTAAACACCTTCCTAGATATACCAAAATTCAAGATGCTCACTCTGCAGCAGCTGCTGCCTATGTTGAGCCAGAATACATGGATGGTGACTTTGGACTTAAAAGAAGCTTACCTGCATATTCCTATAAGGCAAGAGTACAGAAGGTATCTGCATTTCAAATCGGGCTCGAAACATTACCAGTTCTCTGTGCTGCCCTTTGGCTTATCTACTGCACCCAGGGTCTTTACGAAGTGCCTGGCACCAGTAATGGCATTTTGCAGACAGAAGGGGATTCAAATTTACCCTTATCTGGATGAATGTCTTCTTCAAGCGGACGACAAAGACACTCTAGTTCGGCATCTAGCCTTTGTGCAGCATCTTCTTCAGTGGCTCGGTTTCACAGTGAATCTAAAGAAATCAAACCTGGTACCCACATAACAGCATACTTTCCTGGGTGCTCTTCTGAGTACTTCGACCCAGATGGCTTCCTTGACACCAGACAGAAAAGTTCAACTGGCTTCTTTTTTCCTGACACCTGGCTTCAATGAAACAGCTGACTGCAAGAAAAATTCTGCAGGCTTTGGGTTACATGGCCTCCTGCATTCTGCTAATACCATATGCAAGGCTGCATATGAGGAAACTGCAGTGGTACCTCAAGAGTGTCTGGTCTCAGCATTACCACAGTTTGGAAACAGTGGTCACGATTTTGCCTTGTCTCCAGCAAGAGTTTCTTTGGTGGGCCAAAGCCTGTCTACAGAACAAGGAGAAGCTTTTTTGCCCTCTGCTGACCAACCGAGTTCTGACAACGGATGCTTCATATTATGCATGGGGAGCCCACATGCATGGGAGATGTATTCAGGGTGTTTGGACGAAGGAGAAAATGCACCTGCACATAAATTTGAAGGAGATGCTAGCTGCACAAAATGCACTGATTGTCTTCAGGGACCTTCTTCTGCCAGGACAATTGTTGATACGGACAGACATTACTACAGTGATGTGGTACATCAACAAGCAGGGGGGCTCTCACTCTTACCCCTGTGCAGATTAGCCATGAATCTCTGGTACACTGCTCTGACCTGCAGTGTTGACTTACAGGCACAATTCCTGCCAGGGAAAGACAACACTCTGGCAGACGCATTGAGCAGACACATTTCAGATCCACACGAATGGATGTTGGATGTTCGGATATTCAGGATAATTATAAAGGCTTGGGGATGTCCGGACATAGATCTCTTTGCATCCCCTCAGAATCATTAACTTCCAACATTCTGTACAAGGACCTACCACAAACTAGCATGGAAAGTGGATGCCCCCTGATTCAGTTGGAAACACCTCTCAGTATATGCTTTTCCTCCCTTTCCTCTTCTACCTCGGGTACTTCTGAAGATAAAACAGGACAGACAGCACATGATTCTACTGGCTCCCAATTGGCCTCGGCAGTTCTGGTATTCCACTCTGATGAACTTGGTTCAGGAGCCTCCCTGGATTCTGCCTCAAATCCCTCATCTACTGTCTCAACGGGATGGCCGGATACTGCACAGTCATGTCGAGACTCTGCATCTAGCTGCCTGGCGGATCCAGGGTCTGTAAACACCTCTGCCCTTTCCAAACAGGTATTGGATGTAATCCTTGAAGCTAGATGGCCCAGCACTAGAAAATCTTATGTGGGAAAATGGAAAAGATTTTGCTCCTGGAGTCAAGTCTAGGGTGGTGATTCTTCTGTTCCGAACATTCCTCTGATTTTACAGTATCTGACAGAGTTATTACACGGGCCTATCTTTTTCGTCTGTTAAGCTTCATGCTTCTGCTATTTCTGCACATTTCGATACAGATCCTGTGATATTTTCTCATCCATTACTTAAACAATTTTTTAGAGGGACTAAGAATATTCGGCCCCCTAAAAGGGCTCCTGTTCCCACTTGGGATCTTAACTATGTTTTGGAGAAATTAACTTTGTCTCCTTTTGAACCTGCAGCTTCCACGGATTTAAAATGTTTGCCTTGGAAAACTGCTTTTCTTTTAGCTATTACCTCTGCTAGAAGAATTTCAGAATTGCAAGCACTCATGGCTGTGGAACCCTTCCTTATTTTTCATCAGGACAGGGTATCTCTATGGACTAATCCAACATTTATGCCCAAGGTGGTTTCGGCAGTGGTCTTGAATCAGTCTGTTCATTTGCCTACCTTTTATCCTAATCCTCAAAGTGAGGAAGAAAGTCTTTTGCACTCTCTAGATGTGCACAGACAGCTTCATCTATACCTGGACAGGACCAAGATATTCTGGAAATCTGATCAGTTGTTTGTCGCCTATTCTCCTACTGTTCAGGTGAAAGCAATCACTAAGCAAACCATTTCCAAGTGGATTGCCCATTGCATCAAGGTCTGTTACTTTTATCATGGCAATCCGGTTCCTGTTAATGTTAGGACTCATTCTACCCAGGCTACTGCTACTTCAGCAGCTTTTCTTTGTGGGGTTCCTACCAAGGATATTTTGGAAGCTGCTACTTGGAGTTCTGTACATGCTTTTTCTAAGTATTACAACCTCCCTCTCTATTCTAAATCCAGGGAGGGTTTTGCTTCTGCGGTTTTGCAAGGTTTTGTGACTGCTCCCTCTGTTTCTCCTCCAGCCACCCTTTCTTAGCTTTGGGACTCGACCCTACAGTGATGACTGCAACAGTGAACCACGAAGGACATAGTACAGTTGTGTACTCTTACCATAAATGTAGATGTTCGAGTGTGTTCACTGTTGCAGTTACCCTCTCTCCTATCCCCTCTTTTGTTTTTTCCTTGAGTATTGTCTGTTATGAGGTATTTTGGCTGCTGAGGTTTTGGGCATGGTTTCTTTTTTAGCCTTTTCTTTCTGGGCACCTGACATCTGGGGCAAGAAAAACTGGGGAAATGGCATCAGCTGAGGTCTTTATACCTCCCGGCGCATTGACGTCAGGATAAATGCGACTTCCGCTGGTGCCCAATCCAGACTTTGGGATTCTGGCCGATCGGTGGCTGCTGCTGGCAGGAAGAACCCTACAGTGATGACTGCAACAGTGAACACACTCGAACATCTACATTTATGGTAAGAGTACACAACTGTACTTTTTCTTTCTACAGCCTAAGAAACAGGGAGAAAAGATTCTTTATACTCTGGATAAGCACAGGCAACTTAGGTATTATTTTGACAGAACTAAAACCCTTAGAAAAGCTGAGCAGCTACTTAATTGCTGTGAAGGAAAGAAAAAAGGGCAACCCATGTCAAAATAGATTATTTTCAGACAGTTGTCCCTTGCTATTTCGTTTTGCTATTCCCACCATAATAACACACTTCAGGCAGGGTCAAGGCTTATTCTACCAGGGCCTTGGCTACTTTGATGTCTTATTGGAAAGCGGTGACTCTAGAAGCATTCTAGAGGCAGTTAGTCAGTCTTGTATACATATATTTACAAAGTACTATAATATAGATTCCTTTTTGAGATCTTGAACAAGCTTTGGTATGAGCATTCTTCAGTGACTCTTGGACCCTCATTCTTCCTCTGCTCAGTCTCTCTAAGATTTGATAATCTACCTATACAGCTAAGACTACTGCAGCAGTTATATATGCATGAATATAGTATGGCTCTGTAAGTGAAATTATAATATCAGCAGATGTTCAATTAAATCACTGTTGCAGTAGCCACTCCTTCCACCCTCCGCCGGCTTTTTGTGTTTATGTAGGGTAATTAATTGTATACCTATACCTAACTCTACGTTTATTATCAAGACTGTAACCTCCCTTCTGTCAGTTGGCAAGAAAGTCCTGAAGCTTTTGCCACCCAGGTTACTGGTTTCCTCTCTTTTGTGCTTGTACAACCAACAGCCTGGGTGCATGTGTCGAAGAAGCTAAGGCTTTGGAGGTCTGATATATGGCCAGCACTAGGTGAAGCTGTAGTGCAAGCTGTGCTTAGTTTCAAGCATCTAGTAGTGTAATTACATCTGAACTTCTTATCACACATCCAAATAGGATGTAAAATCACATTCGCAGTGTAGTACCTGTTACCACTTAAACGGTTCACCATCTTAAGAAACAAAGCAGGCACTTGTCAAATGAGTCTTACTCCATAAATGGGAGTACACCTTTATATGGGAATGCACCTTTATATGGGAATACACATTTTTAGTAGCTGCTCCCTCCTTTACTAAACACATTTTGCATATTGTAGACAACCTTAAGTAAGATCTGCAGGTTTAGGACTTGTATCAATAAGCAGAAGCAGCATGACATTACTCTGCCCAGTGATGATGTCTGGTTGCCCAATTCCTTCAGGCTTAAACCCTTAACAGGCATTTTGGTATATAAGTTATTGCATATGGACTTCTGTAGATCTGTACACAACATATTCACAGCAAAGCCCTTATCAAGAACCCCCACTTCAAATCATGCAATACCCTGTTATTTTGTTATTCCCAAATACAGTGTTGCATGCACCTCTAAAGCCTTTTAATTTCTATGCCCAAACTTTTTTCACTACATTCCTTAAATAAATCCATACATACATACTTACAATATATTTCAAGCACAGGCATTAATGCCTTTCTAGCTTGCCAATATACCAAAACAGTTGTCCCCATAATAAGTGTTCAGACTGTTCTTGTTCTTAAAAACATCTAAACTGGTGCTTGCTTTAATGTAATTTGGTCGTCTGTTGCATGCATCAGATGCTGTCTCTGAGAACAAATTATTATACTTCTCATTCCTATGGAATCTTCTACATAAGTTGTCGGATGATTCTCTACTACTTTTTGATAACCCTGAACATTCCCAGAGGTAGTTGTCTGTAAATGCCCTATATATTATATATAGATATATATATATATATATATATATATATATATATATATATATATATATATATATATATATATGTATATCTATATATATGGGTCTACTTCTCTTTATCGAAATGTCATTATTTCGAAAAAAGAAAAGTAGAGGACCACTTACGTGAAAGTGCACTTAAATGAAAGTGCACTTTCACAAATATCGGTTCAACAAACTGATAAGAAAGGAAGCAGGAAACACTGAGGCGCCGAAGCACACTACAGCGGGGAAAAGGGAATTTACCTGTTTTCCCACTGTAGTGTGATCTCAGAGTTAGTATATTTAAGTAGCGGAGGTGTGAGGGGTGTAGCTCCCCACATGGGGGATGCAGGGGGGGGCTTTTCCCCTTGCAAAACACTATTTTTGTGCTTCCTGTTTGTGTTTTTTGAATCGATATTCCTGAAAGTGCATTTTCGTTTAAGTGCACTTTCGCATAAGTGGTCCTCTACTTTTCTTTTTTGAAGTAATGCAATTTCGACAAAGAAAAGTAGATGCATATATATATATATATATATATATATATATATATATATATATATATATATATAGATTCACTTTAGAAGCTTGAATTCCCAAAAACCCGAACTTCATATGGTCGAGACCATAAGTTCGATTTTCAGAAACTCGAACTCCTAAAATGAAACATAAGAAAAAACAGAAAAAGTCAAACATCGCTTTTGCAGGGGCTGTGCCCCCCATACCCCTGTACTTAAATATACCAACTCCGAGATCACAGTACAGTGGGGAAAATGGAAATCTCCCATTTTGCACTGTATGCAGAAGCGCAAAACGGGAGATTTCCCATTTCCTGTCATCGCAAAAAAAATGAAAACATTACTTACACACAGGGGTCCTTGTCTCTGTGTGTAAGTAATGTTTTAAGGTAAGTAAATTGTTATTTTTAACACTTTACACATTTGAGTTAGTGAAAGCTCGAGCATATGGTCTTGACCATATGCAATTCGAGCTTTTGGTAATTCAAGCATGTAAAGTGTTCCCATATATATATACATACATATATATATATATATATATATATAGATATATATATATATATATATATACATATATATATATATATATATATATATATATATATATATATATATATATATATATATATATATCTATACATATATGAATAAGATCTCTTTTTAAATATCTGTAAGAGACACTGTACAAGTTCACTTATTATAGTCTTTCATAATAACTTAAATTTTCACATCCATGGGTGTTGTTAGTATATTTCCACTGTACTCTTTCCAGTTTACTCATGCTTGTTTTCTTATAAGGTTTCCATATTGTTATTTCATATTCATGTTTGGGTTTAACGTAATTTACAAACGATGACTTCATCATTTCTGATTTCCTAGACTTTATAAATCTCTTTATACAACCTATAATTTTGTAAATATCATTAAGCAATTGGTTGATATGATTACAAAACTCCAAGCTGAATCTATCCATACAGCTGGGTCCTTAAATGAATCTACAGTTTTAATCAGTGTGTGCTGTATTAAATATTCCCCTTTCAATGTATGTCTCTCAAATCTCATATACTTAGTTTTTGATGTATTTGTCAACATATTATTCTTCTGTGCCCAAATGGTCAATTTAGTCAAGTTCTTGTACAATCATGCCCAATCTATAACACCTGTAATCAATTTACACAGTTTCAGGTCATCTGCATACAGACTGTAAAACACATCAGATGAAAAAGACAAATCTAAAAGATACAATCTAAACAAGTAAGGGCTAAGGACAGGGCCCTGTGAGATATCCTGACGGTATCCAAGAATGTCACCTGTCCAATTTCAGCTATTCATCTTATCAAGAGTAAAGCATTACCTAATTGTTGTAATTCATTGATCTGTGTCTTGTGTAAGACCCTGGCAAATGCTGAGTTAAATCTATAGAAATTACATCACAGCACAATTTTTCATTCCTAGCTATTATTTTGCTATAGAACATCACATTACAGGTGGAAATAGATCTATTTTCAGTATATGTATGCTGATGTATGGTTTCAAGTCCCAACCTTTCCAGTTCTGACAATAACTTTCCAATATCACCTTCTCCATTATTTTTCCACAACACGAAAGTAGACCAAAGGGTCTATATGACTGCTTGTCATACTCCTCTTTCCCTTAAATACAGGTTTAATAAGCAAATGTCTCCAATCTTGAGGAATCTCCCCATATTTATATGACCTAGAAAATAATAGATATAATGGTACTCTAAGTTCTTGCTACAGTGTTCTCAGGTCATTAGTATTTATTCTGTCTCCTCCAAGTGCTTTGTTTGGATCCAGTTTGCATAGTTCTTTTTCAATATAATCCATTTTGTTTCCAGTATCTGAGGTTACCTGGATAGCACTATAATAACTTATCACCTCCTTTATGGCATAGGATTTTCTAAATATATCCATAATATGTTGTGTCTAAGAACTAAGAATACATTTTAGAATCTACACACAGTTTATCAATTTGTATGTCTTTACTCCTTCCACATCTTATGTATCTATAAAATGGTTTCCTGTTATGCTCAATGTCTTTATATACATTTTTCCATTTTTCTTGATCTTGTCTAACACTATGGGCAGGATTCACGATGGCTTGCACGGAGTCTAAGAGTAGTGTAAGACTCCATGCAGCCATCGCTATCCAGGAACAGCCTGCATGTGCGTGTAAGAGAGCACCTAAAATGGCTCTTACACGGACAGGGTGTGGATATGCTAATTACCTCACTTGCAGCTGAAAGGCATGCAAATGAGGTAATTTTGCGATCCAGGAAGCAGAAACCTGCCCATGTAAGAGCCGTGTTATCTGCAGAAATGTACTCAGTTGATAACTGAGTACCGTTCTGCAAATAACACAATGGAGCCTTGTCAGCTCAAAATAAAGGTTGCAAATGTCCCAGGCAGCATGCCAATGGCCAATTATGTGGTCACTGGCAACATACCCCAATGCAAAAATAAAATAAAAATGTTTAAACGTAGCGCAGCGCCACGCAAACAGGCTGCGCTATAAAAAACAGAAAAATAAAAATATTAAACCCACAAATGTGGGTTTTGTGCAAAGCATGAATTTACAATGTAAGGGAATAGGAGGCAGAAAACAACATAGCCACTGAGTAGGGGTTGCTAAGAGGGGAAGCTGAGTGTAAGACATGTAACTAAGCATTAGTAGGCAATCCCATGTAAATGAGTGGTAGGATAGTGAATCATACTGTCACATAGGAAATGAGCGCATTCCATGCAGTGTAGGAGTAGGATAAGGGGGAGTAACAGAGTAGGAGATAGGTGACATCACAGGGGGAATGTATGAAAGAAATGCAGCTCATTGGAGCACAGTGGCATGTGAAAGATGTCAGTCACACATCATGGAAAGAAGAGTGTCAACAAGTAGGCATGGGAAAGCCAAGAAATGGAAGGTGTACACTATGGATAACACCAAAGTTTCTTGCAGGGCGTGCATGCGCATGTGTGCATGCTGGTAGGCACGAGTAAGATAGAGTGCATGCGTGTAAGCATGAGTGCGCGTGTTTAAGGCAGAGTAAGCATGTACGAGCCTGTTTAAACACCTGTAAGCCTGCTTGCGCTGGTGTGTGCACGTTTTAACCCAAATAAGCAGATTCTAGTCCGTCTAAGCATGTGTGCACGCGTGTTAGCCAGTGTGAGCGTGTTTTCGCTGGTATGCGCGTCGCTCCCCCCTGAGGAAACAAGGGAAAAAGGAAGCATGAGAAATAGTAGGAAGCTAGCAGGGATTACTGGCAGAGCTAGCAGATGAAAACAATCAGAAGCAGGCAATTACACAAGCAGAACAGTAGCCCAGCCCAGCACTTAAAACTCTGCAAACAACAGTGCAGAATGTTTCTCTCAAGAGACACTGCAACAGAGGAGTAAGCTATTAGAAGTGAAAACTGAAAAAGCTTCACTCAGACCAAAAATGCTAGGGGCTGCCATAGCTGTTATAAGGAGACATATGCAACTTGCTGAGGGTGGTGACTATGCAAATGCTGCCGGACAGCCCACAGTGAGGAGATGGAGAAGGGTGTACAGGCCCAGGGTCACCTATCAGGGGTTACATGAGCTGGAGATAGTGGAGTGCTATAGAGTGGACAGAGACCTCCTACAGCAAATTGTTGAGCTGTGCAGGCCACGCCTCACACACAGAACCAAAAGAGGGGAACCCATCCCAGTGGAAACGAAGGTATGTGCTGGCCTAAGAATACTAGCAACAGGTACCTTCCAGAGACCAACTGGTGATATGATGGGGATATCACAGGCATCAGCATCCAGGGTACTGCACCAGTTCCTGGATGCCATGTCAGCACATGTTGGTGATCATGTATATTTCCCCAATTCCTGTGAGGTATTGGCCAGCAATATGCATCTCTTCCAGCAAATAGCGGAATACCTTGAGGTAGTGGGTGCAATAGACTGCACGCATATACGCATCAAAGCACCAGCTGGTGAGCGGGGTAGGGCCTACATTAACCGCAAGGGCTTCCCCTCCATTAACTGCCAGGTCATGTATAATAATGAATGTGTGTGCTGGCTGCCCTGGAAGCTACCATGATTCCCATATCTGGCATTTGACACAGCTGTACCAGACATTTGCCAATGGGGACATCCCACATGGTCACTTAGTGGGGGGTGCTGGCTACGGATTGGAGCCGTGGCTGATGACACCCATTAAAAATGCACACACACCTGAACAAGAAGACCATAATGAGGCACACACACAAACATGAAATGTAATCGAGCGTGTGTTTGGGCTGCTTAAGTCATGGTTCCGGTGCCTGGACACATCTGGTGGAGCCTTGCAGTACTCACCAACTACATGTACCCAAATTGTCATGGTATGTGCTATGCTACATAATATGATTCTATGAAAACAGCTGCAGCACGACCAGTATAGGGTTGGGCCAAAGAGCCCCCCATCATTGCCAAGCCAATCACAGGCAGAGCGTGACTCAGAGGAGGAACAACCTGAGCCTGCCCCAGTAGGCAGAAGGAGGCATGCCCAGTATGCCTTGGCCTTGGCAAAGAGGCAATGCATAGCACATACACTGGCTCAGTAGGAACCCTGGAATGATACCTCTCTCTGACTCACAAATATAGTAAAAGGGATGCCTAAGTTGACACAACCTGCTTTCAAACATGTACAGGGAATGTAGTATGTGCATCCAACATAGACAGCCCTGCAGCACCACCTGAGACATGATTGCCATGTGTTAAGCAATGTAACACCATGTAGTATATGCAAACTTGATGACCCTGACTAACATCCTACCCTCACCAAGCATGATGCCACAATATGAAGACAAGATGATCAATTACAATAATTGTCTTAAGTATTGCTGTTAGTCAAAGGGGATCCAATGTGTGCCAGCCTGGGATGACATGCTGAGCAAGACACGATGCTCCACCTGCTAGGGATGGTGTGCACCTATCACTCCTGGCCTTTTGGATACTGGCAAAGGCTGTTGTCACCTCCACCGTGCCTTAAATAGGTAAGGCTCAAAACACAAACCCACCTCCATAGGTATCACAAGGGATAAGAACCTAGACGTAATGCTACACAATGCCAGAAGTCTAAACTGCAAGATGCATGCAGTCTAAACTCTCCTCTGCATGGAGAATGTTGATATCTGTTCTGTAAAAGAAACCTGGGTCAAGGCTCACAAGCGCACCCTAACACTACCAGGTTACACCTCATACCATGCTTTACAGCCCCAAAACATGGAACAAACTACAAAAGGAGGGTGACTATCAATACTTGTCAAGGATAACCACACCCCCAGGTTGGTACCACAACAAGAAGCAGCATGGACTATCCATGGGCAAGTAACAGTGGCTAAAACTGCCTCCCACTTTGTAGTCTGTTACAGACTACCCTCCTAATGCCAGGAACTGCACTTGGCCTACATTGGAACACATGAAAATATCAAGCTCTCCAAACAACATTATATTGGGCGACTGAAAATACTCAAATATAGACTGGGAGCATTAGTCTAGCTCCAACACCGTAAGCCAAAGATTCCTAGAATTCATAAACCAAAATGCTCAGGAACAACTTACCACACCCACAAGAGGGGTAAGCATACTGGATGTGATAATCAGCAACATGGGTACTCTATGGCCAGATGAGAAGTGTATCCCTCACTGGTAAGATCAGACCATAGAGTAATCACACTGGATATTCACATCCTGACCCCAGTCCCTGGGCAGAAAACCACAGTGAAAAACATGTGTAAAGCAAATGTTGCACTCCTCCAAACTGATGTGGAATCCATTAAAGGCCCTGTGCCTGTGGAAAATATGGGCCACACCTCAGAACCCTTTATAAATGCATTCTATAAACACTTTCAGGAATGCATGGATTATGCAATCCCAAATAAAACCAAGACCCAATTCCATACACGCAGGCATCTGGCTTGGTGGACCCCAGCCATTACCAAACCATGCAAGAGAAGGAGGAAGCTGCTACATGATAGAGCAAATCCCAAAAAGGGAAGTAATCTCTGATCAGTATTATGGCAAAAAACTATGGCCACACATAAAATCCACTAAGGCCAGCTACAACATGTTGAATCTGTGAATCTTGAGGCAATGTTACACCTGCCCCATGTACACAGACAACCCCCTCCTCCCACCAAGAAATACAAATATATGTGAGAGATGCAACCATTTATCCAAACTGGAGGCCGAGCTCTCTCAACTCGGTACTGGCAAAACTAGTCAGGAGGAGAAGGTAACCAGACACACCACAAACCCATTATCACATAGACCTATCACAACTGCAAAGCAAAGCCATAAACACACAAAAACATTCCTGAAGGCTCTAATTAAAACTCCACCAAATCAACAGAGGCCTCCAAAGCAGACACCCAAGCAACCACTACCTCAAAACATAGCACATGCAACACATAGTTCACAAAGTCAGTGTGCCAAACAGTCACAGCCCTGAAGGACAAACAACATGCCTGATACACTTGTAATAGGTGACACCATAGTCAGACACACAGATGTCCCACTCACCAGACTGAACAAGGACAAGGTTACAGTAAGCTGCCTGTAGGCCGCTACAATCTGCCACATAACACAAGCACGCAGGTCACTCCAAAGCAAGTACAAACATGACTCAGTCATTGTCCATGCTGGTGTGAATGACCTGAGACGTACCTCCCTGGACTACATGAAAAGAGACATAGAGGAGCTCACTGATTATGTAGCCCAGGCCGGTATGACCCTGACCCTGAGCAGCATCCTACCCTCACCAAGAATGATGTCACAGTATAAACACAGAATGATCAGCTTTAACAATTGGCTCAATTACTGGTGTCATTCCAAGGGGATCCAATGTCTGTCTGCTTGGGATGACATGCTTGACAAGCCACGCTGCTTTGCCAGGGATGGCTTGCACCTGTCACCCCTGGGCGTCTGGATATTGGCTAAGGCTCTTGCCACCTCCATAGTGCCTTTTTTAGGCAAGGCTCAAAAGACAAACCCACCTCCCTAGAAAACATAAGTGGAAAAAACATAAGGGTAATGCTGCTCAATGCTAGAAGTCTAAACCTCAAAATGCACACTGTCGAGGCCCTCCCCAGTATGGAGAACATCGATGTCTGTGCAGTGACAGAAACCTGCCTCAAGGCTCCTGAGAGCACCCCTGCACTACCAGGTTATACCTCATATCATGCTTTTCGGACCCAAAACCTGGACCAAACCACAAAAGGAGGGGGAGTATCCATATTCATCAAAGATACCCACACCTCCAGGTTACTGACAAAGTACGAAGCATCGGAGACCATCCATGTGCAACTAACCATAGCCAAAACTGCTGTACAGTTTGTAGCATGCTACAGACCACCCTCTCAAACCCAGGAACCCCACTCAGCCTTACTGAAGACACTAGAGAGTATGAATGTCCCTCCAAATACCAAACAAGGTACTCACAAATTACCACATAGGTGGTAATCCATTACGTACGGAAGAAGTAATCAGGGACCTAGGGACACAAGTGGACAGTAACCTCTCATGTGACACTCGCATTGCCAAGGTGGCTAGGAAGACCTTCTATATTGGCCACCTTATCATGAAAGGATTCACATCTACATCAAGAGAGGTCATTGTGCCCCTATACTCTTCTCTTATCAGGCCCATAATTGAGTACAATGCCCCATTTAGGATGCACCTTACTCAACACCTGCAGCAGTTAGAAAGGCCCCAAAAGAACCTCACCAAGAGGATAAAGGGTCTCACACATTTGTCATATGCTGCCTGGCTGAAGAAACCCCAGCTGTATTCAGTTACATACTGCCTACTCAGAGGCGATGTATGCCCGATGTACAAGGCCATGTCCAATCCAGAATTAATGCACATGCTCCACTTCAGAAAATCCAAATCCATCAGAGCCACGAGAGCGAGAGATTTCAACCTCAACACATAAATAAATAGGATGTGCTGGAGGGACAGATTCATAACCCAGAGGCTCCCTACACTCTGGAACAGAATCCCAGTCCATGTTAGGCAGAGCCCCTCACTGACTCTCTTCAAGAGGAATCTTGACGAGTGGATGGGAGATCGCAGATTTACACTGGGGGTCATCACTGTGTCACGTCTAGACAGAGGCACAGTAAAGTAAACCCTAAATGGGCAAAATATTCACATAGCAAGGGGTGACAAAAGCCACACACACTCTGGCTAGGCTTATAAATGCCCTAGGGCAGATAGCCTAGTATTAACCTATGAACCTATGAAGATACAAATTGTACAGGACACTAAGGATAATCACAAGGCTTTCTTAACTGATGGTAGGAACCTTGGTGGGAATTCACAGATATGCTCTGAATTACTCAAATATTACAAACAATACACCAAACCCACACACATTGCCAACATCCAACCTGACAGGTTCAGTGCAAACTCCTGGCCCCCCCCCCCCAAATGCCATATATCTATCCCAGCAGAGTGCTGGCCCCCTGACATTGCAGATGCTGAGGTAACAGCCAGCATCTTCAAAGCAAAACACACAGCATCAATGGTACGAGATGGTGTCCTGGGCTGCGTCCAACACAAACTCCAAGAAGAATGGAACACCAAATAACACTACTGCTCAATCTCAGCCTTACCACATGATATGTACCCAAAGAGCAGTATACAGCAACAGTGGTCCCTCTCCACAAAGGTGGTGCCTGAATGGATACTGCAAACTATCACTCCAGAATCCTGACAAGCTTGGTCTGCAAAGCTATGAAAGGGATCATCATGGACCTCAAAAATAAAGATATTGGTGACCTACAGACACTGGACTCTACCCAGTGTGGCTTTCTTAAGGGTAGATCCTGCCCCTTAAACATGTTTGACTCATTTGAAACAGTCATCAAGGCCATTGATGAGGGGAATGTGGTCAACACAGCCTATCTGGACCTTGCAAAAGCCTTCCATACAATACCCCACGAGTTCATTATAGATAAGCTCACCAGCTTAAATATAAACCCCTATGTCAGTAGATGGGTTGCAAACCAGCTCAAGGACAGAACCGACATGGTAAGAAATGCTGCAGCCATGTCAGACTACAAACCAGCTACAACTGGCATCCCACAAGGCTCGGTCATGGGGCATCCATTGTTTGGTATATATTTCCCATAGTTACAGGCCAACATGGAAGGACTGTGTCTGAACAAGTTTGCAGATGACTACAAACTGGGCACCATATCTGACCCTCCAGCTGACACAAGCATCCTACAAAAGGGCCACATAGAAACAGACAACTGGTGCCAGAGCCATGTCATCAAGCTAAATGCAGAAAAGTGTATAGTCATCCCCTTTGAATAAACAGTTAGTGCCCACCAATTATCACATAGGTGTTAGCCCATTAAGTACTTTAGAAGTAATAAAAGACCTGGGGAAACAAGTTGATAGATATCTTGCATTTGACAACCATGTGGCTGTAGTGGTTACAGAAACATACCATATACCCACCTAATCATGAAGGTATTCACATCTAGATCAGGGGAGGTCATCGTGCCTCTCCAGTCATCCTTCATCAGACTCACAATTGAGTACAATGGCCCCTGTGGGATGTACCTCAGCAGACACCTCCAGCAACTGGAAAGACCCCAAAAGTACCTCACCAGAAGGATCAAAGAGCTCTAACAGATGCCATGTGTTGCCTGATTAAACAAACTGCAGCTCCACACAGTGCCATACTGCCTGCCCAGAGGCAATCTGTGCCTGATGTATAAAGCCATGTCCAAGCTGGAATCAATGAACATGCTGCACCTTGTAAAATCTGAATGCCAGTGAGCTATGCACATGAGAGACATGAACCCCAGCACTGACATAAATAGGACATGCTGTAGTGATTGATCCATAACCCAGAAGATCCCTCCACTCTTGAGTAAACTCCCAGTACAGGTTAGCCAGAGAGTCCCTCATTGACTCTCCTCAAGAGGAATCTTGATGAGTGGATGGGAGATGGTAGGTTTACCCTGGGTATCACTGTTATGTCACGGGTAGACAGAGGCACAGTATACTAACCTTGAAATATGTCATGGCAAACTCCAGTTACAATGTGTGTTGAAGGACAAACACACTCTCTGACTAGCATTAGAAATGGCCTAGGGCACATAGCTACTGTTTGTCAATGTCCACCCAAGTTGTGGAATACACTACCAATGGTGGACAAGCCTGGTTTAAGTAGTCCATATCTGAACAAAATGCAACATGGTCATATGTGCACAACTGGCCCTTAACCAGTCTGGTGTGCTCACTATGAATATTTAAAGCAGTGATAGGACTGAAACCCAGGATACTGTCTACCACAGTGAAAGTACTGAACCAGTACACTATACGATATTACAGTGTTTGGTCAGTATGAAAGGATGTTGACAACTGTATGCAAACTATCCCATGGAAACCCTGCAGGCACAGTATAATCCCTGTTGGGTACAGACACAAAGCAGTTGGGCAGTAAGTACACAACATGACTTCCAACACACAACTATAAATGTGAAATATTGTTGAAGTTCACACACAACCACAAATGTGGTGGACCGCAGATTTCAACATATGGAAAGCTCACACTGGGCATGCTCGCACACTTTGATAAATGAGACATATGTCAGGCAACAAGCCATGGAAAGCCTGAACTGGGCATGCTCACACACTTAGGCCATGTCTCAGTTTAGCAATTGGCCACACATATCTGGCATCTGTATGTGTTAATCCAGGAACCTCCCACAATACAGCAATCTGCCCAGTGCACACAGTTAAATGACAACAGAGACATAAGTAAAATAGTGGATCCCTCTCATATTCAAACATCTTCCACAGAAACACAAGTTGTTCATACAAACATGGAAAGCTATGGCAATAAAGACCTGCAAACAGTTTATCAGCAACAAATATTGTGCATCTGAAAATTAAACATATGGGTGTAGAGGTCAATACGAGGCTGTTTGCCCTAGGGAATACATAAGCTTAGCCAGAGTGTGTTTGGCGTCTGCCTCCCCAGTACAGTAAGCTACTGTGCCTCTGTAAAGTAGGTCACAGAAGGCACTGTTTAAGGCTAGTGTGCTGTGCCTCCATCAAGCAGGGACACAGTGAAGATCCCAGGGGTTGAATTTGCAATGTCACATCCATGTGGCTGGTGTTTGCTGGAAGAGGGTTGGCGAGGACTTATAACAGTAATTGGGTGTCAATTACAGACTGTGGGGAGCCTTATGTGCAGTGTCTGGACAATTTCACTGTCAACACTTTGAAGTGATGATTTTGAGGGATTGAAGTGTCTTGCCAATACTGTTCAGAGACGTCCTCCCTCTGTGGGATATTGCTCTGTAATGTATTAGCTCCCTCCTTCTGTTGTACAGCTTATATATGGCTGGTGTACACCAGACAGGTCTCTTGTTGTGGAGGGGTCTTGGGTTTATTTGGGATAGCATGATCAATGCAAACCTTCCGGATGCTCATAGAATGCAATTGTAAAGGATTATGCAGAGTGTCCTGTATAATCCCCCAGCATGGGTCCTTTAAAGTCTTCCACCCCAGTCTTCACAAGTGTAAAGTCTGCTTTTGATAAATACTTTGTTTGCAGTGACTTCCTTGCCTGGGGGTGGGGATGGGATATGGATGTCCAGGGAAAGTTGGTTATGGTCAGATATTAACAATGGTGGTCTACCTCTGGTGTGGAACATAGAGTCCCCATGTTGCAGATGGTCATGTCCAATATGTATTCCCCCTTGTGGCTGTGGTGATTGGTCCTGCCATAGCACATGGATTCACAAATTGTAGTGGCTGTAGGGTGATGTTGTTGAGGCCTGAGTAGTTCCCCCACTCAATATACCTGTACCTGAAGTTAACCACTGTAATGGTGTATGTGAACACCTTCATATCCTACACTGTTCCCAGGGAAGCAAAGTGTGGTTCCTGGATATGGGAGGGGTGGTCTGAACTGGTTGTGTTGTGTGTTACAGGTCCTGTGGTCATGAAGCATGGTATAAAACATAACCTGGCAGTGCTGATGTGCATATGTGACCCTGAAGTAGGCGGCTGTTAATGCATATATATGCTATCCCCCTTACTGACAGATAGTAATAGATGTACATACCTCTTTATAAATAATGATGTCAGCACCCTATAAATACTGCAGGAGAAGGAAAGGTATCCAGTAATTCGAATAGTGTGCTCTGCTAATGTGTCTCTCTCAAGTGTCATAATATAATTAGGGAGGGGTTTGAATCCTGCAAATGCGCAGTGTGTGTGAGTGGAGAGGGGGAGGGCTAGTGTGTGTGCAATTCTGTGTGAAAAAAATGTCCCTTTTGGCAACTAGAAGAACACACTACATGATGTACATTCCTCTTTCTAAACACTGATGATGTCAGCACCCTATAAGTATAGCAGGAGAAGATAAACCTCCCAGTAATGTGAAAAGCGTGCTCTGCTAATGTGTCTCTTTCAAGTGTCATAACATATTTAGGTAGGGGTTTGAATCCTGCAAATGCTCAGTGTGTGTGTAAAAGAAATGTCCCTTTTGGCAACTAGAAGAACACACTACATGATGTACATTCCTCTTTCTAAACACTGATGATGTCAGCACCCTATAAGTATAGCAGGAGAAGAGACTCTTCCCAATAAAGTGAGTAGCGCGCTCTGCTAATGCGTCTCTCCCAAGTGTCATAACATAGTTAGGTAGGGGTTTAAATCCTACCAATGCTATGTGTGTTTTTGTCACACAGTTTGTCCATGTGTGTTGGGTGTTGCTCTTAATATTGTATAACATATATTATATCAGTAATGTCAATGCACACATGAGGCATGTGTGTGTCACATAGACATACGTACCTGTGACCTTAAATAGTTCCCATGTGTGAAGCCTGCCTCATGTGAATACATGGAATTTGCATTACACAACTTTTTGACTGTGGTTTTCTGTGCAGGGGCTGTGGTTGGTATGTGAATATACAGTGAGAGTAGTCTATGGTGTCATCTTACCAGTGAGGGATACACTTCTGGTCTGGAGCATATAGTCCACATGTTGGTGATGATCAGGTACAGCATGTTTTCCCCTCTTGTTGGAGTGGTAACACATTGTTCCATAGCATTTGAGTGTATGGATTCTAGGAACCTTTCACCTAGGGTGTTGGAGCTAAAGTAATGCTCCCAGTCTATGTGTGGGTAAATGAAGCTGCCCAATATATTGTTGTTTGGAGACACCTGCAGATATTCATGTATTCTTAAGTAGGCCAAGTGGGTTACCTGGGTTTAGGAGGGTGGTCTGTACCAGGCTATGAACTGGAAGTCAGTTTAACCAACTGTTAGTTGCACGTGGATAGTCTGTGATGCATCACGCTGTGGCAACAACCTGTGGGTGTGGGTATAGGTTCATAGGTTCATAGGTTCATACTAGGCTATCTGCCCTAGGGCATTTATAAGCCAAGCCAGAGTGTGTTGGGCTTTCACCACCCATATTAAATTAATGTTGCTATGCCTTTTATGAGGTTAGTATAAGTGATACCCGGGGTAAACCTACGATCCCCCATCCACTCATCAAGATTCCTCTTGAAGAGAGTCAATGAGGGACTCTGCCTAACCTGGACTGGGATTTTATTCCAGAGTGAAGGGAGCCTCTGGGTTGTGAATCTGTCCCTCCAGCATGTCCTATTTATGTCAGTGCTGAGGTTCAAGTTTCTCGAGCACATAGCTCGATGGGAGTTGGATTTGCTGAGGTGCAGCATGTCCATTACTTCCGGGTTGGACATGGCATTATACGTCAGGCACAGATCACCTCTGAGCAGGCGGTATGCCACTGAGTATGGAGTTTTGTTAACCGGGCAGCATATGGCATCTGTTTGAGCCATTTGATCCTCTTGGTGAGGTACTTTTGGGGTCTGTCCAGTTGCTGCAGGTGTCTGGGAAGGTACATCCCAATAGGGGCATTGTACTCAATTATGGGCCTGATGAGGGATGAGTAAAGAGGCACGATGACCTCCCCTGATCTAGATGTGAATCCCGTCATGATTAGGTGGGCTATATAAAATGTTTTTCTAACCACTTTGGCCACGTGGTTGTCAAATAAGAGATTGCTATCAACTTGGGTCCCCATGTCCCTAAGTACTTCTTCCGTACTTAATGGATTACCACCTATGTGGTAATTTGTGGCCACTTTGTTTTTGCCAAAGGGGATGACTATACACTTTGTGCATTTAGCTTGAGACCATGGCTCTGGCACCAGTTGTCTGTTTCTATGAGGCCCTTTTGGAGGATGGTTGTGTTGGCTGGAGAGTTGATTATAGCACCCAGTTTGCAGTCATCTGCGAACTTGGTCAGCCACAGTCCTTTTGTGTTGGCCTGTACCTCCGAGAAATATATACCGAACAGGAGAGGTCCCAGGACTGAGCCTTGTGGGATGCCACTTGTAACTGGTTTGGAGTCTGACATGGCTCCAGCAATTCTAACCATGTGTGTTCTGTCCTTGAGCCAGTTGGCAACCCATCTAGTGACATAGGGGTTTATATTTAAGCTGGTGAGCTTATCTATAATGCCCAAGTGGAGTATTGTATCGAAGGCTTTTGTGAGGTCCAGGTAGGCTGTGTGGACCACCTTCCCCTCGTCAATGGCCTTGATGACTGTTTCAAAGAAATTGACCAGGTTTAAGAGGCAGGATCTGCCCTTAACAAAGCCGAACTGGGTAGGATCCAGTGTCTGTAGGTCCTCAGTATCTTTATTTATGAGGTCCATGATGATCCTTTCCATAGCTTTGCAGACCAAGCTAGTCAGGCTTATGGGGCAATAGTTTCCAGGATCTGTTGAGGCACCACCTTTGTGTAGAGGGACCACTGTTGCTGTACGCCACTCTTTGGGTACATATCCTGTGGTAAGGCTGAGACTGAACAGTAGTTTTATGTTTGGGCTTAGCTCATCTTGGAGTTCATGTAGGACGCAGCCCGGGACACTGGTCCCATTGATGCTGTGTTTTTTGCTTTGGAGAGGGCGGCTCTTACCTGAGCATCTGAGATGTCAGGGGGGCAGCACTCTGCTGGGATAGATATTTGCCCTTCTGGTGGGGAGGGGGGGAGATTGCACTGAACCTGCCAGCTAGGATGTTGGCAATGTCTGTGGGTTCGGTGTATTTTTTGTCATTTTGGACTACTTCTGAGCATATCTGGGAATTCCCACACAGGTTCCTAACATAATTAAACAAAGCCTTGTGATTATCCTTAGAGTCCTGTGCAATTCTTCTGTCGAAGCTGGCCTTAGACGATTTTATGAGTGCCCGTAGGATTTTGCTAACACTGATCAGAGATGCCTTCCCTTTTGGGGATTTTGCTCTATCATGTAGTAGCTTCCTCCTTCTATTGTATAGTTTGTGTATGGCTGTGGTCCACCAGACAGGACATCTGCCTTTGGAGGACTGGGTCTTGTTTTTATTTGGGATTGCATGATCCATGCATTCCTGAAGGTGTTCATAGAATGCATTTATAAAGGATTCTGCAGTCTGGGCCATATTTTACACAGGCCCGGGGGCTTTGAGGGATTCCACCTCAGTTTTGAGGGGTGTGGAATTTGCTGTAGAGAAGTTTTACACTGTGGTTTTCTGGGCAGGGGGTGGGGTTGGGATGTGAATATCCAGTGAGATTAGTTTATAGTCTGATCTTACCAGTGAGGGATACACTTCTGGTCTGGAGCATAGAGTCCCCATGTTGTTGATGACCAGGTCCAGTATGTTTCCCCCTCTTGTGGGAGTGGTAACAAGTTGTTCCATAGCATTTGAGTTTATAAATGCTAGGAACCTTTGAGCTAGGGTGTTGGAGCTAGAGTAATGCTCCCAGTCTATGTTTGGATAGTTGAAGTCCACCAACATAATGGTGTTTGGAGAGACCTTCATATTTCCCAGTGTTCTCAGCTAGGCTGAGTGGGGTTCCTGGGTTTGGAAGGGTGGTCTGTGGCAGGCTATAAACTGGAAGGCAGTTTTACCCACTGTTAGTTGCACATGGATAGTCTCTGATGCTTCATGCTGTGCCACCAACCTGGAGGTGTGTGTATCTTTGACTAATATTGATACTCCCCCTCCTGTTCTGGTTCGGTGCAAGTTTTGGAGCCGACAAGCATGGTATGAGGTATAACCTGGCAGTGCTGGGGTGCTCTCGGGAGCCTTGAACCAGGATTCTGTTACTGCACAGATATTGATGTTCACCATGCTAAGAACAGTTGCCAGTGCATGCATCTTGATGTTTACACTGCTGGCGTTGAGTAGCATTACTATTAGTTTCTTATCCCTTGTGATACCTATGGAGGTGGTTTTGTCTTTTGAGCCTTGCCTCCTAAAAAAGGCACTATGGGGGTAACAAGAGCCTTTGCCAATATCCAAAAGCCCAGGGGTGACAGGTGCAAGCCGTCCCTTGCAAAGCATTGTGGCTTGTCGAGCATGTCATCCCAGGCTGACAGGCATTGGATCCCCTTTGAATGACACCGATACTTAAGCCAATTGTTGAAATTGATCATCTTGTCTTCATATTGTGGCATCATTCTTGGTGAGGGTAAGATGCTACTCAAGGTCAGGGTCATACCAGCCTGGGCCACATGCTCAGGGATCTCCTCTATGTCTCTTATCATGTAGTACAGGGAGGTACGTCTCAGGTCATTCACACCAGCATGGACAATGACTGAGTCATAGTTGTACTTGCCTTGCAGTGACCTGAGTGCTTGTGTTATGTGGTGGATCATAGCGCCCAGCAGGCAGCTCACCGTGACCTTCTCCTTGTTCAGCCTGGTGAGCGGGACATCAGTGTGCCTGATGATAGAGTCACCTATTACAAGTGTATCAGGTGTGTTGTTTAGCCTTAAGGGCTGTGACTGTTCAGCACACTTGCTTTGTGAGCTATGTGTTGCACGTGTTCTGTTCTGGGGTAGCGGTTGCTTGGGTGTCTGCTTTGGAGGTCTCTGCTGCTTAGGCATATTATTATTTAGACCCGCCGAGTATGTTTTTGTGTGTTTATGTGTTTGGTTTGCTGTCATGGTAGGTCTATGTGAGACTGGAATTGTAGTGACTGTGGTTTCTTTCTCCTCCTGACAGGTTTCACCAGTATTGAGTTGAGAGAGCTTAGCCTCCAGTTTGGCTATATGGTTGCATCTCTCACATGTGTTGGAATTCGTTGGGAGGAGGAGAGGGTTGTCTGTGTACATGAGGCAGTTGTAACATTGCCTCAAGATTCCCAGATTCACCAGCTGGACCGGAGAGGAGATTGACAACTGACCTTTGGACATGGTAGAATAGTATTGGGAATTCCTTTATAATTGACAATAAAAAGGGCCAATGGGGAACAAGGTACTCAGGGGGAGTTTGTGAGGGTGTAGTGCTTTTAATTTGTTAGTGCTGACGTATATAATTGCTTTAGTGAGCAAGTGCCAGGTAACTTAAATGCAATGTGTTACAGGTAACTTAAATGCAAAAATGAGAAACAGACTTTCTTTCAAGTGAAACAAGGAAATAAGTACAGTAAGCAATGCAGATGTCACCAGGGATCCACAGAAGCACTGAAAAGCCACGTTTTAGGTGGAATTAGCATTTCAGGGAAATAACAAGCAAACAAGCATACAAACAAAGCTACATTCAGCAGGCCTGGCTCTAGTCTATGCTACAGCAAACAAGATGTACCACTTTCAATAAGAAACAGTTCAAATATGCAGGCACTATAAGACTTTAGCCAGAAATTCCCAGCTCAGACGGGCAGAGTCCAGCCTTTCCTCCCACAAGAGTGCAGACCATGAACCTTCTTAATGTAAAATAACTGGCCTGAAGCCCACGCGCTTAAACCAGAACTAATACACTTTTAGAATAACAGACACTGAGCCCTCAATCAGCAATTCCCAACTTAGGTAAGCTACCTGTCCTGCACCACAGTATCCCTGATATTTAATGAGACTCACCCTCCTGTCATAGTTAGTTCCGTGTTTTGGGGCTGTCAAGCATGGTATGAGGTGTAACCTGGTAGTGCTAGGGTGCTCTTGTGAGTCTTGGACCTGTTGTCTATTACTACACAGATATCAACATTCTCCATGCAGAGTAGAGTTTGGACTGCATGCATCTTGCGGTTTACATGTCCGGCATTGAGTATCATTGCTTCCATTTTCTTATCCCCTGTGCTACCTATGTAGGTGGCCTTCTGTTTTCAGCCTTACCACCAGAATGCAAAGATGTGCAGACATTACACTATGGTAATTAATAGTGGTGTACAAAACAATACAATGACAATCATACTGTTAATGCATCAGGCATGCTGGGATATACCCACAATGATATCATTACACTGTACTGTTGACAACATGATAACATTACTACACTTCTATGTAGTCACCCTGTGCATCAGCACCATGTTAACCTGTTCCTGCATCAATGTTACAGATTGCAGGAGTTGGCACAGTGTCATCATATGCACAGGGTGTGTACTTCCTATGCCTGAGTCTGCCACTGATACAACCAATCGACATGTATGTGTGTGTGTGTTAGTGAGGGACAACAGTACAAGATGGGGCAATGTTGATGCGGTGTGTGCATGTATGTGTTAGCCCTAGGTGTTAGCATTATGCATGTGTGTATGCATGCACACAGTTCCACCTCGTGGCTGCCATATACGGGTGTTTGTGGACAGCCACAGACTGTACCTGCCAGGTCATATGGATCACTGTCTCTGGCCATGGACACGGTACCTGTGCCTGGCAGGGGTGCTATGGACAGTATCAGGTACTAAGCCAGACTGGGTACTGTCATCAGAAGCAGTTGGTTGATGACTGGACACATGTCCCTGCTGGGACTGTCCAGAGCCACGTACACGTGGTCTTCTAGGGCGGTCTGCTGACAGCACAGACCCAGAATTGCTGGGGCTGCTACTGGCACTATGGGAGCGGCTGCGGGTTTGTTGTCATCTGCGACGACTGCCAGCTGCTGATGTTGCTGGCATACGCCCACGTCGATGCCTCTACTGTCCTGCATTGCCCTGGCTCATGGACATGTAGTTGTGGAACAGATCTAATGTGTCCCCCCAACATTTGTCAATGACCTTGGTGAAATTAAGGAAGGCAGCCGCAACGTCACGCATAGTGTCATTCATAGTAGTGCTATGTGCTCTAAGCTCCCTCAGACCCTGTCTGGTGTACCGTTTCATATGTGCTTGTGCCTGCATTACAGCCCGGAACATAGCTGAGGTTGAAAGACCTCTGTGGGCACATCTGACAGGGGCAGTACGACCATGGATGCTCCCACGAGAACCCCTGGGCATCTGCCTGTGTGGTACCATGTCAGGACTCTGGCCATGGCTGCTGTGAGGGGATGCATGTGCCACTGATACCACATTACCCTGGTCAATGCCCACTGTATGCTGTCCCTCACCTAAGGACAATGGTGACAATGGATGTATTGGCAGGATGACTGTGTGCATTGATGGGGATGACTGCTGTGTACTGTCGATTGGCTGACCAACAACAGACCCTGTCACACCTCCCTGTGCCATTACACATGTATCATCATTATCACTATCCCCAGCAGTGGATTCAGGTTCCCTGCTGCACACCAGCAGAGCAACACTAGAACCTATGAGAGGAAGACAGGAAACACAGTTTACAATGTGTACACGATGTTACCACAGATGCACACGGGCACATGCACACATGCACACATGCACACATGGGCACATGCACACATGCGCACATGCACACATGCACACATGCACATGGGCACATGCACACATGCGCACATGTACACATGCACACATGGGCACATGCACATATGCACACATGGGCACATGCACACATGTGCACATACACATATCCACACATGCACACATGCACACATGGGCACATGCACACTCCTCAGTACATGAGATACAAACACACCTGCAATCCAACACATAGCAATACTGTTTGAGGGTATTATTACTATTAGTATCATTAGTATTAAAAGTATTGTTATTACACACTCACCAGCATGGATTGGCTGCCTTGCTGTTACACCAGAGGGACCTGCACAAATAAGACATTTATTGTCAGTGGGCACAACTGTGCAATTGATACTGTGAGTATGATACAGTTCAGTAGTACAACATTTGGCTTTCACAGGTCTACTGCTGATATTGAGAATATCAATCTTGCACAATAATTTCCAGAATAACAGCTGCAAACACAGTAAACATCTCACACATGCATGAACTACCAGTGTAGAGAAGAGTCAACTATAGATATGGCATGTTACCTGCACGCTCCATGTCCACGTGCTGGGTGGCTCCAGCCTCCATCATTACACATGTCTGCGGATGTTGTTGTTGTTGGGCTGGAGCCACAACACTTAGGAGGAGCCCCTCCAGTCTGGTGAGGGGGGGTGTATAGCTGCCCCACCACCTGTGGCAAGCTGTTGCCTGTGGATATCAGACGAGCGCTGACGGACATTTCTAATTAAATCACTGCAATGATGGAGTACCTGCTCATATGTCCGGTTATATATGCCTATGTCATTTACCTGACGGACAAGGTCTTGCCACAGTGCAGCCCTCTCCTGCTGGTTCTGGCTGGTGCGGGAAAAGAGTGTGGCAAAATCCCACACCAGGCTCTGGTGTATCTCCTCTTCCTCTGCAGCAGAGTATGAGGGGTTGCGCTGGTGCACCATCACCCTGGAAGGAAAAGAAAAATATATGAGCAAGTGATATGGCACACAAAATACTCTACTGTAGTGATATCACTGAACTGCCATATATAGCATCTGTCTGTCTATTGGGGGATACACATGTAAATGACCACATATCAGTGCTCAGCCAACAACTGTGTGACAGTGCCTGACACACTCCATACAACAAACTACTATACACCAGCAGTCGGCACACTGTTTGAGGTCCAATGCACCTCACACTGTGGATTTGTATCAAGGTAATGGATGGGGAACATTGTCAACCCATGCAATGCACAGTTAAAATTTCAATGGTAATGCACCCTAGTCTTTGTGGCCATACCCCTACTTACACCGCAGTCACATACAGGGAAACACAGCACAACATATGGCAATGTAGTATGTTTGTATCCCAATACCTGACACATCTTTCTCTGGCCTCACACCAAGGACACACACTACCATGACAGACACAAAGTCATGCTGAGCAATCACAACATTACAGACCTTGCACACATTCAGTGGCACACTCATTCCACCTCACATGGTTGGTATTGCTATGAGTACATGTGTGTGTGCATTGTGTCATAGGTGGGTAGTATGCTATTGGCTCTGGGCCTACAGCAGCATACTGTTATGCTACCCTGCCCCTTGGGATACATGTAATGTGATTGTACTTGCTCCTGTCAAACAGTTACACAGGGTGACTCATATGGCATATTACCTATCTGCATAACATTCAACAGGGGTATGTCTGACATCTACTAATGAGGAGCCTTGCTTCTTAATGCTGGGTGGTTTACTCTAGGGTATGGCTTATTTGTGGGTAGGAACCTGTACCTCCACCATGTGCTCTTTACTGCGGTGCCAAGGATGACAGACATAGGTCATTTAGGCTGGGGATATTGTGAGGTGTTACCATGGTTGTTGGACAAGTGTTATGGGTGTGACTTAACTATGTATATCCAGCAGTGGTAACCTCTGTGTAGGTTGTATGAAAGGCACTCTATCTGTGGTTTTGTCAGTCACTCTGCATAGGTAATGTGTTTGAGGGCATTATCACTGTTAGGTATGACTGTGTCCTTCTCCCTTTCTGTAGTTGTCGTGGGAGGTACATACCGTGTAGGACATTGTGAGGTGTAGAGGGGTACAGTGACCTACATTTCCCTAGCTGACACACCATTTGTGCTGACACGTACCATGTACAGGGATTACAAGACTAGTGTGCCACTGTGAATATCAAAGGGGAGGCTATTGTACACTTGTTTCCCATGTTCCCTCCTGACACATCCAGTAGTAGGCAGGCAACCACCTATGTGGTGGTTAGTGGTGTAAGTATTTTGGAATGGGGTATGGTACTCCAGTATCCACACTGGTGTTCAATGCATGCCTTTGTCACCAGGCACCTGTTGCAATACATCTGCACACATGTGCCTCTCTCAGTATATATATATATATATATATATATATATAGAGAGAGAGAGAGAGAGAGAGATATTCATATACATACATATCTGTAGACATTCATATATGTCTGTATATGTGTATGTATCTATATATATATCTATATATGTATGTGTCTGTTACATATATATGTATATACATATTCTATCTATCTATCTATCTATCTATCTATCTATCTATCTATCTATCTATCTATATATGTCTGTCTATTTATACATCCATCTCTATCTGTGTACACATATATGCATATTATACACATATAAATATACATATATATATATATATATATATATATATATATATATATATATATATATATATTTTTTTTATTTACACATACGAATACACACACTAACATACTGCTAAACATCCATTACTGTACAACCTACATTGTACGTTGCACAACAACCTACATTGATATGTGCACATAGCAACCTTCAAATACATATGTATGCCCAGCCTTCACTAACAGTTGCAGTATGTCCCCTGCCCTATGCACATCTTCATATATATATAGATACAGACTGCTAACACATATGGAGGGTTCACAGTATGTAGATTATTAGATTATGTAGTTTACATTACCTTTGTTTCTCACTGCTGTTTGTGATGGCTTGCTGCTTGGTGGCCTGCTGATGGTTAGCTTGATGGTTTTTATTATTTTTTTTTTGGTGTCTCTCTCTGTGTCTCTGTGTGTCTCTCTCTCTCTCTCTCTCTCTCTCTCTTTGTGTCTTCCTCCGGTTGTTGCAATGAAACTATTGCATGTGTGGACTGGGGGTACAGGCTGCTTTTGTAGGTATCTGCACATGTGCATGTGACGGCCTCTGCACCAATTGTTAGCCAGCACTTACTAATTGCATGCAGCCTGTTGTGTGGTAATTGCAGTTCTCAGTGTGATTTCAGGACAGTGCTATAAAATGTTAGGTTAGGTAGGCGTAGCCCTTTCAGATTTTCAAGGTGGGGACCATGCTGGTATGCTGTGGACACTGTTCTGTGAGTGTAAAGGTTGGTATGTCTCTCATATTTAAGGTTGTGTTGTAGGCACTCTAATGCATGTTGTACTGAAACCTGACTATTGCTTCCTCCAGTTCATTCTTCTCAGTGTGTATGTCAACTGACACCTAGTAATACTAATACTGTTTAAATGGGAGTATGTGCTTTCCTGTGGGACTTGTGGATTAACTGGTGTACAGCAGTGGCTCTTGCAATTTGTTGCTATGGCTTCACCACTTAACCTTTACATTCACTCCTTGAAGGACTGCTAGGTGTCTTTACTGGAATGTGTTGCTATGGCTTTCCTATTTTCCATTTACATTCACTCCTTGTAATGCTTGCTATATTTCTTTCAGCAGCAATTCCTTATATGTTTGGTGTGGTTTGGTGGTACTGCATGCAGTCTGGTCTGGCCAAGGTGTGGGGCTTGACACCTACAAGAGTATTTTATTTTGCTGCTATGCAGTAGTGGGGCCTTGTACTTTGTACTAACAGTTATGGATAGCAGGCACATGCAGTGCTTGTAAACCACTATACTGTCCTTATTTTATTAGTTGGCTACATCCTTTGATATTTCTGGGTTGTACTCCTACATGAGGGTGTGCTTGTGGAAGCTATTCTACAGCGATTCACAGAGTGTGTAACAGCAGACAGAATGATATGCCTGTGAGTTTGTGACACTTGCAGGCCTCAGATACTCTCAGGTGTATCTTTTATCAGCCTCAGGGAATGGTACATATCAGTGGGATACACCTGTGATATATTTCAGATATTCTGCAGTTGTGACTGTGGGGTATTTTGAGCATATGTACTACTACACCATTTCTGACATGCAAGTAGTGCATACTTTAAGTAATTGACAGTTACCATTATGTGGGATTCCACACCTTTCTGCCTACTGTTAGTACATTTCACAGGGAGTCAGTGGGGCACAGTTAACATTTGTTTTCAAATCAGGGACATCCCTGTAAATCAGTCACAGTTGCAAGGTCTGGCCTCTTATCTATTCAAATATGGCAGTGTTTATCCTGCTCTGATAGTGTGTGTGGTTTGCAAGGTGCTACTGTCACATTATTACCTACTAGCTACCTACTAGCATGGCTGTTTCTCTTCTCACACTAATGTTATGCAAATCCACAAGAATTGCCAGTAAAGATACAAGAAAAGCTTTGTGTAATAGCCTTCCTATATTCCCTTTGCATTCAGTCCTACTATTTCATGATATATTGCTTTCAGCACAAAACTCTTGTATGTCAGTCATGGCTTAGTGGTAAGTCATGCAGGCTAGTGTTTTCAAGGTCCTGGGTTCGAGACTGACAGAAGAATTTTATTTTGCTGCTGAGCAGACTACAGGCCTTGTCATTCAGAGTGACTAAGGCACTTTTAAGCAGTTGTAAGCGGGTTAGCGCTGGTTTGTGCGGAGCTCACGCATGCGCACTGTTGCTTAGCTTTGCGCACACATGCTTAGCTAAGCGCACACAAGCACACACCCGCTTACAACTGCTTAAAAGTGCTTATTCTCGCACACCCGCGCTAATTTCTTTGAAAGAAAAGAAAATGGGGAGATAGGAAAGTGGTGAAAAAGGGGGCACAAAGAGGGTAGGACAGTAGGAAAACAAGCTCGGGATTTGCAGGAAGGATGTAGGAAAGGCCCATAGCTGCCCATTTCTTTATCAGCAACAGCTGTGCATATGTGTGTAATTTGGTGTGAAATTTGAAACCTTCCACCCCTGAGAGAGGGGTGAGGACAACAAAATCTGTTGTATGGCCAATTGTAATTACCAGTTGACATTTCCAGCAGACATGTCTGCAAAATGGGCAGCTATGTATGGGGCGTAATTTTTTTGTGGGATCAGAGTGCCCTTTTCTTATTTTTTTTTCAGGTGAGAGTGGAATGTGAGGTACAGGAAGTAGGTATATTTGGGGAGGTAGTTTGGGGAGATTAACAGACAAGACAAACAAGATGCATACAGGGGTGGAGTATGACACATGTGGGGGGTGAACACAAATGACGGGGATGGATGATTGGATATCGCGAGCCCATGAACCCGCAGATGGCAACAGTGGAACTGAGATCCCCACCCATAGGCAGTTGCCACTGCACCTTCACTGCCCAGAACAGGGCTGTGTAGGATGGGCAGCAGGCACACCCATGAGTTGCGCCACCCGTGCCTCAAGCTGGTGTAGGGGTTCAAGCACAGAATGCCTGATCTCGCTACGCACCACAGACCGGACACTTTGGAGGGTGAGTGGACGGTCTCCTCTGGCCATGCTTGCAGAGGGGGGACGAGCTCCATCCCCTGCAGCGCTTCCACCTGAAGGTGGTACAGGGCCACCGGAGGAGGTTCTGGCCTGGGCACTAGTGCCAGGTGCACTTGCCAGCTGAGGTGGGAGAGGTGGGTCCACTGGAACCCGCCTTCCCTGTTGTCCTATGTTTAGCAATATTTTATGACATTTTGGGTTAATAACAAACAATACCATTCAAAATTAGTTGTAACAGCATGCATCAGTATTCCCATTAACCAAACACCCATGAATTCCAAACACTGAACAGCAAGCATAACACATGCATATTTTGAACAACAGTACACAATCCAACAGCATGCAGGGTTGATTGATGGCAGCAGGCCATCAGGTTTGGATATGTGAACAAGGCACATGCATCAACGTACGTGCAAATATGTTTGAACCAACAGGACAAATGTCCATAAGAATTAATTTTGAATACACATACCCAGTTTGTTGTGGAATGGCACTATTTGTGAATATAGGGTAGAGTGAAGAAATATTTCATTAACAACTTCAACTACCTATACATATGCTGTACATTTGTAGTAGCTGCAGATATATATACCCTACAGGTCTTAGTACAGTTTCCTATATGTAACCTTAGGAATGTTGGTGATGGGACTGTTACTGCTACATTAATATAAATTGCATTTTTATTCATACACGTTCATATCTGGCTGTGTTCAGGTACAGCATCCTGCTACATTTGATTTATATGGCTCTAGACAACTGTGGATGTTCATTATTTCATACAACCATACTATCTCCATATTGCAAGGGTACAGCAACATATCCAAATTGTGGGACAGACACATTCCAGCTTCAGTACTTTATTACAAACATTTCACTGTTTGGTTGTGGCTGTCTCATTCATTTCATTATGTACTGACTGCAGTATACTTTATTCAAGAGTTATAACAGCTTTATTGGTCATTTCATACCTCTTTCTCACACTCTCACTTGTTTTATTTTTACAATTCAGGATGGTACTTAATTCTAGGTGTTATTAACATGTCTTACTTGGTTACAACAATCCTTTCCAACAGACTAATTTGTTTCATATGGCAGATTTTAAAAGGGGATGTATTTGACACATGTCTATTGTCTTTAGCTTGTTTACCACTAATTTTCAGGCTGCAGCAGGTTATCTGATATTACAATACAGGTGGAAAATCTCTATTTCAGACTTGTTTAATTTTTATTTCTGGATTACAGGCTGCATCACTTTATCTAATCATTCAGTACTAGCAGAATCTTTCTTCTAGTGTTATTTGAACTTTATTAATATGTAACTACACTGAACTCTTTTACAAGCTGTCTCACTTTTATTGTATAACAATTACAGAAAAATAATTACTAACCTGCCTGGTGGCGCAACTGCTCCAGCCTATCACCATAGGCTCGCCGATTCGTGGAACACCCACCTGCAGCTGTAATATAAATGAAGTAATATTGGAACATACATCTCCATAATATCAGCTAGGATAATTTCTTACATACGTAATTACATGGATACTTAGTAGTGGGGCATTGGGCATTTGCCGGGCCTCCTGGATCCAATGGTTCAGTTGGTCCTGCTTTCGTCTCTTCAGGTCCGCATGGTGGTGATGGACCTGTTCATCAGTCCTTGGTATGCCTGTGGCACTGATGAGATCATGTGCCAACCGGTTCCATGCCTCTGCCTTGTACGCTCCCCACAGAACCTGGCCCTGCATGAGTTGAGCCTCATGATCATGGACTAGGAGCTAAACCATATATTTGGACTCCTCAACACCCCACCTCTGTGCTCGGAAGTGACAGCCCTCTCCTACACCTGCCATCCTAACTGCAAATAGGTTCCACAATCAGTTATGCTGTGTATTCCCGCCTATGGGGCTTATATATGCCATTTTTCCCGCACTTATCTGGGATTGGCCATTTTGGAAATGTATCAGCTTAAAAAAACCTGCTTTGTCATGCTTCTATTTCCATTCATTCATATATATATATATATGCTAATACTACATTTCTCAGTACAACTGTCATGGCTTAGTGGTTCAGTACTTTGACTATAGTGCACAGTATCCTGGGTTCGAGCCTGGGCATTGCTTTTTTTTTTTATTTTACTACTGTCTAGACAGGCTAGGAGGTGTGTCTGTGTAAAGGCGGCTTTGATACAGGTTGCTCAACGTTGCCCGCCGGTAAGCCGGTTGGCACGCTGCTCAGCTCCGTGCAAACAGGTTACACTGTTAATGCATTATTTGGCTATGAGCACGCATATTACGCTATGAGGATTGTTGCTCAACTAGGGGCGCACAGTTTCAGCGTGTTAAAGCGCTGCTCAACTCTGGGCACTCATATTAACTTGTTAAACCACTGCTCACCTGCGGGCAATCATACTCAGCTTGTTAGAGCGCTGCTAAGCTATGGGCATTTATAAAATTTTTTTTTTTATTGTGTCAGATTTCTTCAAAAATACATGGACATTTCATTACATTTTACTTAAATTATAGTTATATATATATATATATATACATATATGTCGGGGGATTGTTTTGTGCTTATTTCACTAAAAATAGAAAATGATGTTGTTGGGGCTCGAACCGTGACTACCTCCTCTTTGGCCGACATCTTTACCGCTATGCTATTGCTACTTGGTTTGATTTACATATTTAGATCTTATATGCTTTTCCAATGAGTGCTAACTGTGGCTGAGCAAAGGGCACACCCGCGCAAACGAGCGCAATTACGGGCAAACATTTTTGAGATTATAAAAAAAAAATTAAACTGTTGATTTTTACATTTTACATTACAGTTGGGTTTATAGTCTGTGGGGGCATGTGTGCTGTTGTGCTTCTTGACATTTCCTCGGACTCGCTTGTGGGTGTTTCCTTTTGGGACTGTGATTCTTCTGGGGCGTGTCCCTTTGCAGGACTCGCCGTGCAGACATGCCCCCTACTTTCCTACATGGGCCGTGTTAGCCTAGGGTGTGATTCAGCATGCCCTCATGAATATGCATGGCATGCTGACGTCACACCATTTAACTGCAGCCTCCGTGTAAGACTTGCTAACTCTTACACGGAGGTTTCGTGAATCCTGCCCTATGCTTAATTTGTTTGGCCAGCTTGTTTGTTTCAGTTTTCAAAGTTGTAGTTCGACCTCTTTCCCCTTTCTTATATATTTTATGTTTCTCACTTTAATCAGGTACTTTGCTCATATGAAAATATATCTCCCTGAGGTTGTATGCCTAAATCCTAATGTTAAACATTTTTTTGCATTCAAACAACTTCTCTTTCAAAACTTTCCACATTCCTTCTGCAGTTTTTTTCGATGAACGCATCACTCTATTTCATTTTACATAGTGACTGTTTTGCTTCCATATAATCTGTAATTAATTTTCTGTGTATTGGTTTAGATTTCATTTTGGCAGAATTATCTAGCAATAAATTAATCTTTATAACCCCATTATCACTGCACATCGATGGTGGTAAAACCTGATAAGAAGTAACAGTAATTTCTTTAGGAACACAAACAATGTCTAGTATGTTCTTTTCCCTGTTTTTTTTTTTTTTTTATATACCGTTTGAAGTAATTACTGTTCATGGACATACATTATGAATACATTCCTTACTACTGTTTTTGAATCAATGTTATTCCAGTCTGTTTCTTGGAAATTTCATTCATCAGCCACCTCCTGTTTCATTCAAGTAATGTATGAATTCCTCTCGTCATCAGCACTTGACTTTGGTGGTCTATACACTCCAATTTTTATATGTTCCAGGGTTGTCTTTATTGTCCTAGTTATACAATCTACAATCTGTAGTATTGGCTTATCATTGAACACATAATAATCACTAGTCTCATAACTATCTTTAATCCCTATCATAAAATCTTCACCTGATTTTTTTGTTACAATGTTTGTTACAGTAAAAACATTTATATCCTGACAGAACTGGTTTCCAGCCATTATTCTTTAACCATGTTTCTCAAAAAATAACATCAATCCTGTGGGAATGTGCCGGTTTTCCAATAATATTTCTGATTTTTTGTTACCGAGGATCACTTGTCTGTGATGAATAAAGGCTTGTTGCTTTGGAACACTACCTAGTTTTCATAATTTTTGGAAATTAGTGTGACTGAGCTCATCAAAAAAGTTTTAACACCACTAGTTTCTTTGTTTCCTCAACATTTGTGGTGGTGAGGTTGGAACTAGACAGATTCCTGTGCTTATTCATTTTTTTTAAATTTTGCAGTAATAAAACTTTATTATTAATGCTCCTAGCATCAACAACCAAGAGAGATGCATCAAATGTTGCTAGCTGTGAACTGTTAAGTTTTTGGCCTGGCAAAAACCCTGCTTTGTGTTTATCAAATACTGAAAAATACTTGCTGCAAAATTATCTTCACTGATCTTGACAAATGCATGCCATCTTGCCTGAACACGTGTGCCCAAAATTAGACTCGGATGCTCTACCCATTTCCATTTTTTAATGGGACATTATTTTCACCTAGGTAGGTATTTACCTAAAAAATCTTTTCATTCATGGTGACCTGACTCTCCTTTCAATAACTGATTTGTGAAAACATATGTCCTAACAACAGTAGAAGCTATACTATCTATGAGCACTGTAAGTTCCCTACTAACAGTCAGAGAGTCCTTTTTGTATGAGATCATTTGTGCCAACATAATTAAAATTAAATTCATACTTCCTTACATTAATGTATGTTAAGGCTTGTCTCACATCCTCTAGTTTTGCTCCTGGTAGGTATAACATAATTTGATGTTCATTATCTTCTCTGCAAATATAAGTATCAGTTCCTCTAATAACTAAAACTCCAATTACAAGAATATCTTTTCTGACCATATCTGAAGAATTTTCAACTTGTAATTCAATAATATCTGCTGTATCGTTACAAAGGAATGATGCTCATCACCATTAGTCTTATTAATCCCATGTTTTCATTGTGTATTATATCTGCAAGTGGGATCCATACAGATGCTCGACTGCATCTTTCACCTAATCCCAATTTGGTGAGCATACTTGTGCGAAAGTGCTATTCACCGAAGCAGCACTTACGCGTAAGTATGCTTGTTGTTCCAGTCATACTACGGTGCGGTAAGGGGGAATTCCCTTTTCCCCACTGTAGTGCGACCTCGGAGTGAGACTATTAAAGTGGGGGGGGCACATTGGGGGGGAGTGCAGGGGGGCTTGCCCCCCTGCATTCAAGTAGATTTTGTGTTTTTTTTTTTTTTTAACTTACTTTAATGAAAGCTCTTTTTCGATGAAAGCGATTTCGTTAAAGTGTGTTCAGTGGTAATGGATTCGGGCTTTTGATCTTTCAGTCAAAAGTCCTAGATCCTTGCAAGCATGCAATTCTCATCCAGCTGGCTTTGTACATCCACAGCTTGAGCCATGTTGTCATTGTCTATCTTTCTCTTCTTACAGTAACATTCTCCAGTCCTTCCACATTCAATGTTGATTTCTTTCTTTTCACCTAGCCCTTGCTTTTTTCTACCTTCTCTTTTAGCAACATGCCACCTTTTTCTGTAGACTGAAGGTTTTGTGATAGAAAAATGTTATAATTCTCTGTAATCTGTATGCTACATAATAAATCAGTGTTCATTTTAGTACGTTCTCTCTTTACTTTACATTTATCAGTTTCTGTTTCTTCCTTGTTATTTCTTGTGAACTTCTTCCTTTCTTTCTATTGTTATTTCTTTCTAAACACTCAGAATCCTCAGATTGCTGAATACTAACATACATAATTCCAAAGTTGTCAGAGGCATCATCTTGTTTCATAGGGGATGAGTGATCTTTACAGACAATAGACACATCATTTCCTAAATGTGTTCTATTTGCTCTTTGCCTAACATTATTTACCTCACCAGTGCAGTCATTAATATATGTAACAACAGTTCTCCAAGCCATGCCAATTGCACAAATGCAATAATCATCAATAAGTCTAGATTTACTTCTAATAATGGTAAGCAAATCATCCAGCTTTTGGCATGACTAAGACATATCACCAGTGTTATCAGGTGTTACCTTTAAATATACACAGCATTTGTTACACTGCAAGATATTTGCACTTTAGCAAATCATTAAATGCATACTCATTTAAGGAATCCATATTCAGCTTCAAATGAATAAAAAATTATAAAAGAAATAATGAAGAAAATCAGTTACCACAGAATTCAGAGAACTTAAATCAACTTCAGTGAGAAAAATCACATACAATATACAACTAAATACTAAAGTAAGTACAATAAAGTTGTTGATCTGACTTTACAAGTTCTGAAAGTCAGACAAAAGCAGAAATTTCTTTACACTGAGAATGCGCTCAGTAGCTTCTGCTCATTATCTCTCTCAGTTACATTGAGAATGCGCTCAGTAGCTTCTGCTCGTTATCTCTCTCAGTTACATTGAGAATGCGCTCAGTAGCTTCTGCTCGTTATCTCTCTCAGTTACATTGAGAATGCGCTCAGTAGCTTATCTCTCTCAGTTACATTGAGAATGCGCTCAGTAGCTTCTGCTCGTTATCTCTCTCAGTTACATTGAGAATGCGCTCAGTAGCTTCTGCTCGTTATCTCTCTCAGTCGCACCTCTTTTTAACAGTTAAGATCAGTAAATCACAAACCAAGACAGGATTATTTAGATAAGCTCTGGATTGTCCTCTCTGCTCTTTGTGTGACTTTATTGCTGACTAGGTCCCTTAGATTGTCTAGAGTTTTCCTGCCTAAAACATATCCATTTTTAACAGCAAACAGTGGGAATTAAAGGTAAAACAACAAAATATAAATCAAAATACATTTTCTTTTCTACAAGCTATCCCTTCCTTCCTCCCTATAAACAGTGAAAAACACTGGTAAGAAATAAACTATAAATTCAAATAAAACTTCTCTTAACAGGCAACTCCACAGTAAATCACAAACCAAGACAGGATTATTCAGATAAATTCTGGATTAAATCTAATGGTATGGAAAATACCATCTATTATAGTTGTTTTTCTTCTGGCTTTTCCCTGTTAGAGGTCGCCACAGTGGAACTCTGGCCCTCTAATGATTGGCAGTAGATTTTTACGGTGCAGAGGTGCCAGCTCGAAGCCCAACCTTCAACAGAGGCACGCCCATTTACGCATGTCTTTTGAATGCCACTCGACCACGGGGAGGACATGCAGACTCCACACAGAAGGCGCTCCAGCCGAGAATCGAATGGGAGAACCTCTTGCTGTGAGGCAACAACGCTACCACTGTGGAATGCCATCTATTGTAGTACATACGATAAATCTCAAATCCATCATATGTGATGAGGCCTCACTCAAATGTTTTAAGGTTGCCCATATAATTTCTAGCTATAAATGTTTCATTATCTATGCTGCACTGAGTACAGGACATTCAGGTGTGAAATATGTCTTCAGATGGTCAGACTTGACAATATAATATCTTGGTAGTTTGTTTTATGCTTTGCATCTTCACTATAACATTTTTCTGATGCTGTCACCATTTTTATATTGTATGTTACTTGATATTCTGGCTTTTGCTATTGGATCAAGGTCATGATTGAAATAAAGTTAATTGTGGTCCATTTCAGCTACTCACAATAAGTATGTGGGTTTGCATATTACATTCATGTATGTACTAGCTCAAACTGTTGTCTTAACATAATAAGGATCTCTGGCGTGGACAATCTCCAATGTCTGCTCTCTGATATTCATGGTGACAAGTACATAGACCCTGTCCTATATCATGTGTAGGTGCAGGATCAGGGAATTATACATTTGTGTGAGTATAACGTTCCTGTCCATGACTTAATCATGTCCCTCACCTATCACTGTGTCACTGTATATCACTGCGGATGTGCAGGCTCAAGGAATGATACAGCAGTGTGCTGCATAACGCTCATGTCCATGTTGTACCTATGTCACTGAAAACATCACTGTGCCATGTTAAGGTCAAGAAACAACACATTATACATAATATGCATGTCAATCAAATATCCATCTCCCTATCTACATCCATTAAGTGTAGGATCAGGGACATACTAATGTGTTGAAGGATGTTCATGTATTTGTGCTACCTATGGCCCTGACTGCATCACTGGCACAATGTTATAAGGTGGCTATAAAGATGCCAGAAAACTGAGAAAGCAGGGTTCTGCATCAGGCATTGACATTCCATGTCTAGGTGTTAAGTGAAAGAAATTGTATAGTCAGTGTTTAACGTACAACTAGTGATCAAACATATGAGGGCTGCACATGCATGTATAAGCACACTGGTGGTAGACTTTTTCGTCATTAGGTCTTTGGATAATAGTTTTGTTTATTATCGCTATCAGTAGTATGCACAGCATGTCAGAAATCACACATTGCTGTGTGGGATGCAAGATTTTTCACTGACTTAGCAATCTGTTAGGAAACAGTACTCACAGCTGTGTGTATTACTCTGAAATACTGTCCTCAAAAGGGCATAATGACTGTTATCACTGTGGCAGATGATAAATGCTTACAACAATGGGGAGTTGTACAAATGAGAATAAGGTAATCAACATGCCAGACTGAGTTGTACTTTGGTGTTTTTCACCTTATGCTACTCTCACTGTTTTATTGCTTTTTTTCCCCTAAAGTTTTATTATATAGCAATATGTACATGGTTATTTTAGTCTTGGCTGCTAAAATGAAAGTGATACAGATACAGGGTTGCACCAGTAAGTGTTATTAAATTGATGACTCAGCAGTTCAGGGCTTAGGATTCCATAATTTGCTAGTGAGGTATTTGTGATTTGTAAGGCATATATAAGAGGTGTTGCAGTCAACAGTGAGTTTTGTGACACTGGTATAGGACAAGTGGCCATAATCCCTTATGACTGATAACTCCCAAAGGCCAAACTTTTAAAGCTGTCAGTTATGACCAAAACATAACACAAACATCCAAAATGTCATATCATACACTAACACAATGATTTTGTTGGACTAAGACCCTGCAAACCTTACAATCTCTGTAAACATCTTAGCTCAAGAATTATTAGCAAAGCCAAAAACAATGGGCGGAAAAAAGGTTAAAAAATAAAGATTTTGAATAAGGATAACTGTTTAGAATGTTGGATTCTGGTTGCAGCTAACCTGGCAAAAATAAAAGTCCTCTTCCAGACAACAAACAGTCCAGATAAGGGTTTAACCAGTTCTTTACTCAACAATGGAGCACATGTTAGCTTATTTAACACAAAATTAAAATCCTAAGGAGGAACCACTGTTTTTCTGGGAGGCTTCTTATGCAGAACCCATTTCAAAAACATTTTCACATGAGTCTGCACTGAAAGAGGGAGATCCATCAGCAGACATGATGAAATGACTGACAGATGAACCTTGACTGAGAAGTAAGACATGCCACAGGATAGCAGCTCACACAACTACACTAGCCTTGAATGGGTGCTGGTTCTATTGCTGGCACCAACTAGAACACATTTTCCATTTCCTAATGTATAATTTTGTAATAGCATGCTTTCTTGCCCCCATTAATACCCATTGCATGTCTTAACAAAACAGGTGCATAAAATATATTAAGATCAGGTAGTCAATTGCAGTTGTTTGGAGATGGGATGTATCAAACCCCCCTAATCTTGTGTGACGAAATCTAATTTGTGCGGAAGCTTGTGGTCGATTTCCCTGGCCAGTTCCAAAGAAAGGGGAGCCACTGTTGCTATGGCCACAAGAGAGTCAACACAATGATTATTGCAGAGTCATTCTGAATCTTAAGATGGACCCTGGAAATAAGTGGAAAGGTGAAAAAGCATAAAGGAACACTCCTGTCCAAGGAAAAGAAATAGCATCTGTCTTCCAGGCTTTCTTGCTTGGAGTTCTGAAATAGAAAATTCCCAGTTGATTGTTAAGAGAGGAGGTAAAAAGATCTACCTGAAGTGCTGCCCAGAGATGGATCAAATCTTGCCCCCCCCCCCGATTCAGATACCATTCACGAGGGCCTGATCTGGTGCTGTACAGCTTGTTAGACACAGTTTTGCTCTGGCAGGCTGTACGATTCTTGTAGAGTGAGATTGTGCTGTAAAGTTATATCCCATGCTAACATGGCTAGTCTGCATGGGGGGGGGGGGTAAGTTACATTCCCCCTTACTTGTACCACATCATCATGGTGTTGAAGATGGCCCAAGGACCACAAATGTTTCAGAGAGCTCACTGAGATTATTAGAGCTAGCATCTCATTTATGTTTATGTGTTTTGGTCTCTCTGTTTCATCCCATAGACCCTAAACCTTTATGCCCTGTGATACTGCTCCCCAAGCAAAGTCTGAGACATCTGATGTCACTGACTGCTTTGGAACAAGAAGGAAGAATGTGAGATCTGGATTCAAGAAACTTGATGTCACCACCACATTGTCTTTCTTTTTATAAATCCCAAAACTGGAATTTGAAAACTCAATGGGTGTTGATGCTGGGACCATAGAGATTTCCAATACCACTGTACATTTCTCATGAGGAGTCTTGCCAGAGATATCATGAGAATCATGGATGCTATGAGACCAAACCTCCTGAAGTACACCTTGCTACGACAGAAGTCTTTGTGGAAAATATAATGACTAGATCTAAATACAAATCTATTTTTCATATGAAAGAAACGCTGTTTGTTCTAAGGTGTCCAGTAGGTACCCGAGAAATGCAATCCTATGAGAAGAAGTCAAAAAATGTTTTCTTGGACCTCCAGGCTGTGTAAGAGATCCTTGAAACCTGAATGAATAGGAATTTGATGATATGTATCTTTTAAATCTAAGGTTACTAAGAAACTCACATGAGGAAGAAGGGGTAACAGGTTCTGAAGCAAAAACATTTTGAAGTCGGGCACTATCACAAACTGGTTCAGGTAAGAAAGACCCAAGACTGTTCTCCAAAAGTCTTCTTTGCTTGGCACCAGAAACATTCTTGAATAAATTCCTTCCCCTAACAGAGGAAGAGAAACAGGTTATATTACCTCTGAGGGAGCATATGTTTAATGGCAGGAGGAAATAGAAGAGTTTGGTCTGGGGGATGAGGAGGCAGCACCTGGAAAGGAAGAAATTCCTCCCACTGCCATCTGTAGCTTAGGTGGATCACACTCAGGACCCATTTGTCTGAAACAATTGGTTGCCACAGAGAGAAATGGATAAACAGACTTTTTTGAAGGATTAAGGGACTGCCAGGGGGAAGACAGACAGGGTCCTTATATAATCATTCTGACTTTCATGTCTGTTTTTAGTTCTGAGAGGTTACTAATATTCTTCGTGGAGCCTACTTGCCATAGCCTTTTAAACTTGTGATTACCAACATTTTGCTGAGACTGTTTATTTTACTTTATTTTTTTATTTATTTATTTGTTTGTTTGTTTGTTTGTTTGTCAAAGTTAGATGAGGGAGTAAACAATTTCTTGGAAAAAGTACAGAAGGAGAACTGAAAAATCTGAGAGATTTTCTAAATCAGCTTTCCATTCTCATCACACTTTCTGCTAACTTCTACAGCATAAGGTCCAACAACTAAATATCTGTCCAAGGGGGAATTCAAACTTTCATTGTTTTAACCTTGTGTGAGGTTCTGAAAATGCAGCCAGGCAAAGAGACTTAAAGCAATTCCAGTGGCCACAGTCCTGAAAGTAATATTTACAGAGTCATAAACACATTCTAAGCTATGAGCAGTGACTTGACAAATTGAAGAAACTAAATCACAAAATGCATTTTTTCCCTCAAAATAATAAGCTAAAGCAAAAACATTCATCATATGTTCACAGTTAGCCAAGATAAATTTCAGCATAAGAGAGTGGCAGTTTAGAATTTTTTTCAAATTAAACTTACAGAAGCATATAATTTTACCCCAAACTTCATGTTTTCCATCTTTAGCAGAAGTAGAGGGATTAGAATCAGCAATGTTTAGCAGCAGATGGATTCACTAAGGCTATGTCTTTTGGGATAGTTCTGGGATTGGTCTATAAAAACTTGAAACACAGAGGAACTCTATACAATCTGTTTTTAGAGGCAGCAAACTGTGACAAAAACATCATCAAAAGCTGACAAAACTGGATAGATAGATGAAGTTTCTTGAAAATCCAATTGTAACAAACCATATTATTTTCTGAGGGACTCAGAAACCTCAGTATTATCACACTGAAAACATTGATTTACCTAGAAATAGTCTCAGAGAATGAGAACCCCTCAAGAGAAAGTGAAATATTACATTCCCTCACAATCTGAATCAGAAATATGAGTTGAGCAAACTGCATTTGTCCATTCATATTCTACTGCAGGTTCCATTTCTTAAACTCTTGATGGACAGAGGAATTCCTTTTTCTTTTACCAGTAACACCCTTACAAGAGTGGTCAAGAGCATGCATACGACCCTGTGCCAAGCCCAATAAAGTACTCTTGTACAGAGTATGTGACACAAGAGAAGACAACTGTTTAGTTTTCTCTTTTTAACAGGAATTTCTGAGAGAAAACAGATCCAGTATTGCTAGCAACAACTTCCCCCAAGGACTGGGTGCAGTATTCTAGCTAAGCAGATGCACATTCCCTGCCCTTTCTTCAAGACCTGACGAGTGGTTATCCTTTGCCCACTGAGGGGACTCTCACAGCCACAAAAAAATTGTTTAACCTCCAGACCATGGTGACTGTAGGGATTACACCAGAGGGATCTGAAGAAAAAGATGAGTAGTCTGTAGAACCAGCTTCGGCAACACCAGAGCCAGTCACCTATAGCTGAATCAGAACACCAATCTGCTGTGGTGACAAAGGCTGCTTCACAATTTTTTTCTTTTTGTGGCTGAAGGAAGGGTCCAGCCAAGGAGCCAGTATGTTGTTCTGTGTCAAGCTGAAAATGATGCTTGTTTTCTAGGGTAGCTTAACAGCAATAGTTGGTAAATCAGGAAAGTAGCAAACACAGTAAAAATAACTTTATACACTTTCCTAAGCCTCAAAAGGAAAATAACAATAGTTTGTCCACTGAAAATGTAGTTTTAAAAAACATTTTACCACAAAAATAAAAAAAGTGCATTGTCATTTAAAAGTACATAAAAAGTCAGAAGACAGTCAACAAAACTGCTTTTTCACAGATTAAAAGTACTTGTTTTTTAACAAAAAGTTTTCACAACTAAAAAAGTAATGTGGAAGATTCTTCCCTGAAAGGAATTTAGCTGCTCAGCAATGGAACAGATTTAGATTACTGTAGATCCTTGAAAGCCCACAGAGGAGCACTCTTTTCAATGTCAGGAAAGAGCTGAATGGTTTGGTGCCAAAACCTGACTTTTTTATTCACTTCAGCTTGAGCTGACTAATGGGCTGGGCACATAGAACATGGCTTAAAGCTTTGTCATATCATATGCAGCATATAACATACAGCTAAGGCTACTGCAGCAGGGATCATAATGATGATCATCTGATATGTGAGACAGATACAAAAAATCTTGAAAAAGTCTGAATTCCTTGCAAATAGGAATGTGATGGAAAGCATTTTTTAAGTCTAACATTACCATGAAACTGACCGTGGCTATAAGAGCTTACAAGGTCTGGGGGGATAGAAGTTTGAACTTTGGGAGCTTGATATAGAGGTTGAGAAAAGAGAGGTTTAGAACTTGTCTCCAAGTTCTCTCTTTCTTTAGTACCAGAAAGATCCTTAAATAAAAACTTGTGCCTGTCTGATTTGAAGGGAATCATTTTATGACCCCATGAGACAGCATATGATCCACAAATGTAGGAAAAGGGATATTTGATTTACAGGATGAATAGGAGTCCCCAGAAAAAATGGAGGAATTCGCGTTGCCACTATTTGATTGTTCTCGGAAACCATTTGTCTGGGATAATTTGATGTCACTGGGGAAGGCAAAGACCTAGATTGAGGGATAGATTGCCAATGTATAAGGGAGGGAACTTGAAGAAGCAAGTACTCCTTCTGAATTTTTTTATTGTCCTTGGTTCTCAGGGCTTTCATTTTTCTTTACAGCCTCCTTGTCATTGCATGCATCTGTGCAAACCCTACTAATACATATTGTGAGTTACTGAACCAAAAATAGCAGCAAAGTATATATAGGTTAAAACAGCACCGTCCAAGGCCAGGAATACAGCTTCTATGGGACCTGACAATATCTCTGGTTGTGTTTTACGTGAACTGCAGAGTAAAGTGGCACCTCACCTGTGTGCCCTGTTTAATCACAGCCTCACTTCAGGCTTTATCCCTGCTGAATGGCGCACTGCTGCAGTCATCCCTCTCCACAAATGAGGAGTGACTACAGACCCTGGGAACTATCGCCCCATTAGCCTGATGAGTCTGATATGCAAAGCTATGGAATGCATCATCATGGACCTAATTAACAAGGATATAGGGAATCTCCAAACTCTGGATGCCACACAGTTTGATTTTGTGAAGGGTAGATCATGCCTGCTCAACTTGGTTGACTTCTCTGAGTCAATCACCAGAGCTGTGGATGAAGGCAAGGTGGATCATACAGCCTGCCTTGATCTGGCCAAGGCTTTTGATACCATTCACCACTCAGGAATAATAGAAAAACACACTAAGCTTGACATCATCCCCTATATCACTAGGTGGGTTGCAAACTGGCTCACAGATAGAACACACGGTGTGAAAGAAGCAGATTCCAAGTCAGACTGCCAACTAGTCAGGAGTTGAGTCCAGCAGGGTTTGGTCCTGTGTCCTCTCCCGTTTGGTATCTACTTCTCTGAAGTCCAGGCCAACACAAAAGGGCTCTGGCTGACAAGGTTCACAGACAATTGCAAGTTGGGAGCTATTATTAACTCCCAAGTGATGTTGAGAACCTACAGAATGGCCTCACTGTGACCAACGACTAGTGTCAGAACCATGGCCTTAAGCTCAGTGCCAAAAATGTGTTGTCATCCCCTTTGGGAAAAACCCAGTTCCCATGAATTACCACATTGATGGTAGTCCACTGAACACAGAAGGCATTATAAGAGATCTAGGAACATAGGTTGACAGCAACCTCTCTTTTGATCACTACATTGCCATTGTGGTCAGAAAGTCCTTCTATGTGGCAAATCTCACTACTAAGGGATTTGCATCCAGGAAGAAAGAGGTCATTGTCTCCCTCTATTCTTCCCTCATTGGGCCAATCATCGAGTACAATGCCCCATTTGGCATGTACCTCATTAGACACCTGCAACAACTGGAAAGGCCACAAAAGTACCTCACAAAGAGGATCCTATGCCTTAAATACTTGTCCTATACAGACAGACTCAAAAAACTCCAACTATTCTTTGTCTCATATCACCTATGTAGAGGTGATCTCTGCTTGACTTACAAAGCCATGTCTGACCCAGATCTGTTAGAAATGCTACATCTAAAGAAATCCCAATCCCTCCATACCACATGCTCCAGAGACCTCAACCTCATTACCATAATTAACAGAACATGCTGGAGGGACAGGTTCATATCCCAGAGACTGCTCATGCTATGGAACAGACTTCCCATAAATGTCAAGCAGAGCACCTCGCTGACCCTCCAAGAGAAATCTTGATAAGTGGATGTGAAACAGAAAATTCACCCCTGGGATAACTCCAGTGACTCTACTTGACAGAGGCAGTGGGAACTAAGGTTGGGTGACACTATGCCAGGGTAATCCTATGGCTAGGCTTGTAAAGGCCTCAGGGCTATTAGCCTAGTACATACCTATGAACCTATGATTTTTTTTTGGTCTTCCCTCACTACCTGTTGACCATCAGTGCCCTCATAACTTGACTAGACCATTTGCACCCCATGTCTGAAAACCAATAAGAGGAGAACATCATTCAGGCAGTCATCAGGGTTGTTCTTACAGGCCATACACAGAGTAGCTAGTGGCAGCTGACATGTATCCTTGCTGTGTCAGCCCTCTAATGAATACATGCCTTTTCATATGTATTGATTCTACCTACATTATTAAGCATTGCCTGGACAGTACTGAATGCCTGGTCTTTGCAAGAGATCCATGGACCTGACTTCTCATTAGGTGGAGTACCTTCCAACATACTGTAGCAGACAACATCACCTAACTCCAGCAACACTGCCTGCATTCCTCCCGTCCTCCTAGATGTTCCTTCAACACTTAATCCACCATTTGGGTCATAGTTAGGGCTTCGCTCCTCTAAGCGACTGTGATGTGTATATAGTATACATGAATATTTGGAATCCATAAATACACAAATCTGCACAGTGCATAAATTCCCATTGCCTGAGCATTGTGGTGGCTCTGTAGTGAGATGTCTGCTTTAGAGCTTTAGAATTCAGTATAGATCTCTGGTTGCTGTGAGAAATGTGTATGTTCTTTCATTGCCTACTTGTTTTTTTCTTTGGTTATTTGAGTTTTCCTCCCAACTACCAAAAAGGATACCAGTCGATTTACACACACACACACACACACACACACACACACACACACACACACACACACACACACACACACACACACACACAAGTATATCTGCCTATGTATCTATACTGTATTTATTCTTACCATTGTCTTGTGGTTAGGATTGCGAAAAAAAAAATCCATCAAACAGCCCACTCATCCAGTTTATAAATAATAAATAAAGAGAAAAAATGAACAAACAAGGAAATAAATAAACCAAAATTATGATGCAACATCAGAAATTGTAGCGTCGCACAGGGGCTAACATGATTACCCATAGAAATAATATTCTAGTCCAATCAGTATAACACAATGTCTGCTGATAATAATGGCTAAGATTAACTACAAATTGAATATTTTGGTTTGCACAGTTTTATAATTCGCTTAGTCAAAATATAAAACATACAAAAATATATGCAATTACATTCCATAACTCAGCCTATATTGTCAGAATGAGACATAAAGTCATTACTGAATGCTATTGCATATCTACAACCAATCTGTTTGCATTCACCTTGTGAATAGGAAGTCTCATCTTGTATGCAGTATATCTGGAATAACAATGCTGATAGGGCACTCTTCAAAAAAAAAAAAAATCCATAGCACATCCTCTCAGTATTTTCAAAATACAGTAAACAGGCCGTTATGAAGCCTTCACTATCTGTTTTGCATGTGAACCATGACCCCTTAATATTTCGCAGACATACTGTATGTGACAGTGCAAAGTACATACTGTCTGATCTTGTTCATTGAACAGTTGTAATACTTTCATTAAACATTGCCCTTAATGTACACAAACATTGCATGCATAATTCAGGTCACTGGTCTCAGAGGTACTTGTATTATTTACAGAGGGTACAGCCTCCTGTAAGGGGCTTTGGAGATCTCTGCACCATGTAAAACACATACAAACTATCAATCTCAGCCCAGTGCGCTATGATGGGTTTATCAGTGATTAGATGAACCCTATCTAATACGTATCGGCACTGCTGCAGGAACCATGGCATCATGATCTGCTCATGATGCTTTGCCAGCCCTGGCCACTGCAGAGAAACCAAACATGACAAAGTATATGATGCTTAATATTCATCAGCTACACTAATAGTGAGCTCTTCGGAGAGAGTCGTGCAATTCATATATCATGCTAATAGAACACTTATCAACCTTCCCTTGACTGTATTCTCCAACAGCTTCAGTTTTGTTTTTGTGACCAGTAGTTATTTTTGTTCTTGCATTCACAGATGTTCACATATTACTAATGCCTGACAGTGGAAGGAAAAAGACAAACCTACAAGTTAAAAATGTAAAAATATATATTGCCATGAGTGAAGTAGCACTGTGTAAGAAATAACAAGCCAGTAATGTATTTTATGGTTATCAAAATAAGGCATGTGTGTAGATTCTACATTCCTCGCATTTACAAGAACGCCACTAAACATCATACTACAGTAAACTCAGTTATGTGGCACACATGGGGATTGGTAGATGCCGGATAACTGTAGTTTATGGTTGTTTGAGAGTTACTGTTAAAAACAGGCCTGACTAATACTGTATCCTATACTATTTGTTTGGTTTGACTTGTTTTCATGTTGTGGAGAGAGAGAATTTATTCCTGTCTTCCTTTTTAAATCTCTGAAATTCTAAAAACATAAAGTATGTTTCTGCAGGGGGAAAACAGAAAGTGCAATACATGCAAATTGTACTGTATTTCTTCGATTTTTTTTTTGGCTGGTTGCTTGAGAGTGGCGGTTGCTTGAGTTCCAGTTAACTGAGAGTGTTTAATGTTTGACATGTAATACAAATATACTGCTGCACACACATACTTCCCTTGTTGTTGTTGTTGTATCTTTTGGCTTTTCCCGGTTAGGGGTCACCACAGCAGAACTCCGGTCCGCTAATGATTGGCAGTAGATTTTTACATACCGAGTTGCCAGCTCTGACGCACAGCCTTCAATGAAGGTACGCCCATTCACGCTTGTCTCCGCACAGAAGACACTTTAGCTGAGAATCGAATAGGACAACGTCATACTGTGAGGCGACAATGCTACCGCAGCACCACTCCTAATAAACTCTTATTTTATACATATTCCTCATTGAAAGAAACACGCAGAAAATAAAACTTTATTATTTCATAAAAAGCTAGTATGTCAACCTGCTTCCACTGGTATGTAATGTTAACACTCATCAACTTATATTTATCTCTTTTGAGAATGGTCATTTACAGGCATAAGTACATATTCTACATCGGTTGATGTTTGAAATATGTATGCCACATCCAGAATCAGAATACATAAGAGATTCCTGATAACTCTTCTTCCTATGTATTGTCACTGGCGAATGGCCACGTTTCCTTTTTAATTACACTTGTATGACTCATATGACTCATTAGTGCATTCCTTTAGTTTTTTTAAATGATCTTCATGCTTAAATGTGGCTACGAGTATGGCACTTTCTCTTCAAAACATATTTAATCACTGTTTCATTGTAAGTCTTCATAAGCTGCTTGGCCCATTCCATGTTCTCATTTAACTGATATGCCTTGCTACTTTGTTATGTGAAGAGTTAGCATTCTTAATAAAGAAAAGACATAGAATACATATATAAACAGTAATCATGAGTCAAACAAACTAATTTATCTGTGATTTCATTTATTGTGTCAGTATTCTTGGTGTGTGTGTGTGTGTGTGTGTGTGTGTGTGTGTGTGTGTGTGTGTGTGTGTGTGTGTGTGTGTGTGTGTGTGTGTGTGTGTGTGAGTGTGTTTGTGTGTTTCAACATGAAACATTTGTTCATCCCACAGATTGCATTCACCAGGAGCATTGTCTCATGTTTGCTGTCTAACGTATTATCAACTTATAAACTGTAAAAGCACACTATCACGTAATCAGCAGAATAACAATCACAAATAAACATCACAGAGCTAACTGCAGAAGCATTCAACATTATAGGCACTGTCAATGCAAAGATACATTTCCAAAACAATGTAAAATATGTACACATTGGTTCCTGCAATCTGTCTAAAATGTGCCATACATTGTGTATTTCTGAGGCAATGTGTTTTGCATAATATCACACCCACAATACTGCAATATTCATTTCTGTGGAGAATAAAGCTATCAAGCATATAATGCTTTTACATGTAGTTTTACATAGATTTTGAACATCAAGCATCTTTTTCCTCAGTTATAACATAGTCCAGGTCAAAGTCAGTCACTGAAATGTTTTAACAAGTCTACTTTATAACAATCTGCATAATAAAAGAGTCCACTGTTTAAATATAAATAGCATCACAGACACCCACACTATGTACAAGTATAAACAGACTACTGTCTTTCGGCTTTTCTCAGTTAGGGGTCGCCACAGCAGTACTTCAGTCTGCTAATGATTGGCAGTGAATTTTTACAGTGTTAAGTTGCCAGCTTAGCACCCAACCATCAAGGAAGGCACACCCATGCACCTACCTGCATGTCTTTAAATTTATTCAACCGCAGGGAGGACATGCAGACTCCGCTCCAGCCAAGAATCAAACTAGAGAACCTTCTGCTGTGAGGTGACAACACTAACCACTCTGCCACCACGGCCTCCATACAAGTATAAACAGACTACATTAGCATGATATTCATGGTGAGTGTGCATCCACTCAACACTCATGCATCCATGTGTAAGGTAATAGTACCTGGTCACAACATAAATATAAAACTTTTAGCCTACACTCTTAATGATCCTATTGGAGAATAAGAAGTGTGACCATTAAACAACAAGTGCTAATAAACATATTTCATTCACATATGCAATGATTGCATAAATGTGTATACACTTCACAACATTGATAAATCTCCTGTGCATGGATAGCAAATGAAGCCAGGTCATTATGAAGCATGTTGGACATTTTGGTTAAAATGTTGTCTGATGCAGTGTGAATACTTTCACACAAAACTATCTGGCACATTCTGTCCTGGCAGACCATTGACAATACATGGCACAGACTTCAGCAAAGGAAACTTTATCAGACAAAGCTATCTGGCACATTCTGTTCTTACAGACGTTTGACAAGTACATGGCACAGACATCAGGAAAAAATAAACTTTATATTTTAATAAGGCTGTGTTACAAATTTCTAAGAAAATGTGTCCAGAAACAGTACAGGATATCCATCTTTCATCTAAAAACCCATCATGCCATGCATAACACAACTTTAAACAATCACAGTAAAACTCATCTTGTTTTTAATTAAATCTTTCTCCATGCTTAACTTCATTGAAAGTTCCTTTACAGGAACTGTTTGTTCTTCAAGCCCCAGTTATCAGCAGTGTTCTCTCTTTGTGCCATAGGTATAATATAAACTGAGCTAGAAATGTACCCTGCAATCAAAACAAAATACTACACATCTGTGATTGAACAACTTACCAATGATCTCTGACTTGTCACATAGTAGTACAACCTCAGCTGAACACCACTGCAATATACTTTTAGCAGTGTCTGCAGACATGAAGGCAGTCATCTATTTAAAGCTGCAAATGACCTGCACACATGGGAAGGTTTCCATGAAGTAGCTATGTACAAATGAAGAAGCGTTTACCTGCATTTCATACTTGCTTCTGTTTTGTGTATTTTGTAAGCTGAAAATTATCCTGAGACCTTCTCACCTACACATGTAAGCCAAAGACCATCTACAGTCCTGTAGTACACACATAAATGCATGGGAGATGTACAAGCATAAGATTACAGACATAAAGACTCTTACAGTACACACAATATGCAACAAACACTGTACAGTCTTATGAAATGCACATAATGTCACATACCTTGTACAGTTCTACAGTACAAACAAAACACCACAGTCCCGGTACAATTCTACAATATACACATAACACTGCACACACCCTGTACAAATTACAGAACATACATAATATTACAGACCCTATAGACTGTTACAGTGCACACATAATACAACTGATAACATAGATACCCACAGTATATGCATAAAACCAAAACATCCTTTATATTCCTACGGTGCACACACACACACACACACACACACACACACACACACACACACACACACACACACACACACACACACACACACACACACACACACACACACATACAGACCAACACAGACTCTGTACAGTCCTACAGTACACAAATGACATCAAAGGCCATGCATGTACATTGCTATAGCACACACCGAAAACCACAGAACTTCTACTTCCAATAGTACATACATAAAATCAAAGATCAGCATTACAGACATTGTACAGTCTTAGCAAACACATACAAAGAAGACCCTGTACATTCCTACCAAGCAAACCTAACACCACAAATTCTGTACAGTCCCACAACACACATATAAGATAGCAGACCTTGTATAGTCCTATGGTGTACACACATTATAAAATGCTGTGCAGTCCTTTGAACATAAATAGCACTGAAGAACATGTGGAGTCATAAAGAGACCATATAAGGTTATATGCATACAGTCCTACAATAGTCAAAAAACCTCAAATGCCATGTACAGTCTTCCACATTTTACATAACACCACATACTCTCTTCAGTCCTACAATGTTCTCATAATATCAGAGACCCTACATAGTAATGTTGTACTCACATACTACTACAAACCCTATACAGTCCTACAGTATGCACATAACATATTACACCTTATACAGGGTCCAGTGGAGAGATGATAAGGGTCCAAATGGAGAGATGATGGAATGGAGAAATAAGGGTCAGAATGGAGAGATGATAAAATCAGCAAGCAAAGGAGAGTAGAATTGCTGGAACTGAATTCATCCTCAAGTCTTGTTGAGTACCTTTATGAGGTGGACCCTGTTTTAACAAAATCTCACCAATATGGCACTGATATATAGACTGTATTTTATATAGCATATATCATGGACAGAAGTAGGTTAAAGAATAAAAAAGATGGCTGGGTGCACAAGTCCCAGGATAAAATGGGCCCAATCCTGGTAGGCTTACAGGTGCCAGGACTCATAAAAATGACAGTGTAGAATCCTCAAGACATGGAAACATTCCTACAATGGGATTAGGCCAGGCTCAGGAGGAGGACGGCCTTCCTTTTGTTGAAGGAAGTAGTCCACAAAAAACACAAAAACGGACAGACCAAAAAAGAGCCATAAAGATGATAGAATGGATTTCTAAGGATAAGAAAGAAATTATATATTGTTACTTTTATGCAAGATGCCTAGAATTTCCAGAACAGAAGATATAGAAAAAGATTGAGTGAAATTAAAGGAAAGAAAAATACTTGCACAAGAAAAACTGTCAAAAGTTTCAAATGCAAATTCGTGTTCATTAATACAACAGATTAAAGAAAAACATTGCATACTCCAAGAAACCCTGGACCATTTGGAAAAGGAACAACTGAGGAAGTACAAACATAGAAAGAACAAAATCTAGAGATTTTTGAAAGGTATAAAAATGAAATATGGATATGGGAAAGAAAGAGAGATTTAATATGGTGCAATATTTATGCAAAGGATAAAGCAAAACTAATTAATACAAAAAAGCAGCATCAAAGGTATTTGAAGAGAAATACAGGCAAAGGCATCCAGATGTGAAAAATTTCACAAAACAAAAATATGAAAACAAAGTGGAAAATTAGAAAAGAGGATTAGTAATGGAGACATTAAAGAACTAGAAAATGAAGTTATGGATTACTTGTGAAGTGAAGGATTTAGTGTAGAAAATCCAACTCTGGCAACACCACAGCATGATAGAACAATGAGTCCTCAAATTAAGGAGAAAATGGTGGAATGGGAAGCATCCCAATATAGGTTCATAGGTTCATAGGTAGGTACTAGGCTATCAGCCCAAGGGCCTAAGTAAGCCTAGCTAACAAGGTTCCCTGGCTTACGTCCAGTGATGGGAGTAATATAAGTAATATATCACTGTAATATATTACAATTTCTAGTAACTAGTAATATAACTAGTTACTTTTTCAAAATAGTAACTAGTAATAGTAATATATTACTTTTTATAGTAACTTAAATGTGAGTTACTTTTCTTAAACCAGTAGTTCTCAACGTAGGTGATAAATCCTCCTAAAGAGCGATGTAAAACTTCCGGAGTCCCTATATAGTATAAATAGTAATCAGATGTTAGGAGGTAATAGACACTTTGAAGTGGCAATTTGGATAAAGAATTACAATATAATGTTGGCACAACTCATAGCACATAGCATTCATAATACATCATTAGAATTAGTCTAGAGCAAAATTGACTTCATTTTGTTTAGCACTGCAAGGAGCAGAAAGTTAATGATGACCAGACTCCAGCCCTGCCCTGGTACTATGGGACTCTCACCCACTAAAACATCTCCTAACAGAAGAAAATTCTAGCCTGCCAGAGATCATATCCTTACCTTGCAGTATAATAAATGGCATTGGTTCTTCATGCCACCATCAGTCGGAATCAAACTCATCACTCGTCAGTTGAGCACCTGACGCCCTAACCCACTGCACCAAGCAGGACGCTTCAAGTGGATCTTTGATCAACCAACTTTTGTCCTGACAATATTTTGTTATGTTCTATTCATAATTCTTTTCAGGTTTCGATTTTTAGTTGCCGAAAATAGACAAAATGTGATGGGTTTTTATAGGTCTTGTACTGTTGGCTGGTTTGGTTTAATTATTATCTGTGATGCTCTAGCTATAAAGACTAGTCTTCTTTTTCTCCTTTTAGCTGTACCCATTAGGGATCACCACGGTGGATCATCAGTCTGTAGAACAAGTGGCAGTGGAGTTTTACATTGTTGAGTTGCCAGCCCAGCATTCAACCTTCTTCAGAAGGCACACACATGCACACACTCATACCTAAAACCAATTTAGAATGTCTAATCCACCTGCAGCATGTCTTGGGAATGTGGGAGGAAACTGGAACACCCTGAGGAAAGCCATTTGAATACAGGGAGTGTAGATCATAATGTGTGTGTTGTGCTTTAAAGCCACTGTAGTTCATGTGCCCATGCACAGAAAGTACTGAGCACGTGCAAGCAAAGTGCCATTTTGTGTAAGTAGCTGGAGTGAAAGCATGTATGTGTATAGCAGTCAGTCAGTTAGTTCGCTTAAGTTTTATGTTCCAGTCATCCATCCTGATGTGTTTGTGTGTAATAAATATCTTAAATGAACACCCAAGCCTCGTCATTTTATTTAAATGCACAAGAAGAATGACATGTTCTCAGAATGGGATTCGAAGTCAAAACTTCTTAAAACCATGAGGCACACAGTCAGAAATGGAAGAATATACAAGAGTGACTCAAACGACGCAAATGACTGGTAAACATGTCAAAAAATATTTCCAGGTTCTTAAACTCATTTAAATGATTTTTCCCTCAACGAATATAAAGCAAAGCATTCTAAACAAATTATTGAATAAATAATATATTCAAAATTGCAACATACTGAAAATAATACTTAAAATAATTACGAAAACATTTGAAACAATATCAGAATCATATAAAATGTTCAAAAAAGAGAAAACAACTGTATTTTTTCACAATGTACTACTTTTTCACATTAACTAAAGATATTCAAAGTAGTGTGCAAAGTGTTGGCAGTGTGTGCAGTATTACAGTACAGTCTTTTCAAAGAATACAGTTATTTCAAAGAGTCTGTTGTACAGCTGAATATAATTACAAGTACCTGGTGTGTGTTTGACACTTATTTGACATGGCAGAGGGATTTCACAGACCTGATCTGCTTGTGTTTGATAATAATATTGTTGAAAACTGGAGAGTGTTTGAGCAAGAATATAATATTTTCATACAGGCTCTTTTTTCTGATAAAGACGCACATACAAAATGTATTCTGCTCAATTTAGCTGGTTCAGAAGCCATTGCGAGAGAATATTAATTTCTGTATGCATCTGCTGTTTATGAAGAGAATGGGGAAGACTGCCATGTTATGATACAGGCTGAAATGTGGGAAGACTGAGTGCTTAAAACATAAATTTAGAGAAATGTGCAACCATCAAAAGAATATTATAGTGGGAAGGCACTATTTTACACAAGCGATCAAAAGCCTGGTGAAACTTTTGCAGCATATATAACTGACTTGAGAAACAAGTCAAAACATGCAGATATGGTGATCTGAGAGATGAGTTGATAAAAACAAGCTTGTGTGGTGTTAATGATACAATGAGAAAGATTTTGCTTTGAGACAGTGATTTAACTTTAAGCAAAAACACAGAGATTTGGCCGATATATTATCTTATAGAAAAGTACACAAATATGCTTACAAATGATAAGAACATGCTTGCAGCTTCTTCCAGCATATATGTTGATAGTATGCAGCATACTACAGCTGACATTTGGACCCATTAGAATCGTAATTTCTTTGGTGTCACCTCCCACTGGATCGACTGTGACACACTTCAAAGAAGGTCAGCTGCTTTGTCATGCTGCAGATTACACGGGAGGCATACATATGATCTCATAGCACCAACTCTTGAGAGCATTCCCATCAAGTACAAGATAGAGCAAAAGGTGTGTGCAACAATTACTGACAATGGCAGCAATTTTGTAAAGGCTTTGACTGTCTTCTCAGAATGTGAGAGATCTGAGACTACAGGCATTCTGTGAGGATGACGATGGTGAAGTGATTTACAACAGTGTGACAGCCATGCTGAGTCAGTCAAGGTAAAGCAAGAACATCTATTCACTGCCTCATCATCTGAGATGTGCATCAGACACATTGAATTTAGTTGCCATATAAGATGCTGAATCTGCCTGTAATGATGCACAGTAAAAAAAGATCATGCAAAGCACCTTGTACAAATGCTATGCTGCTTGGAACAAGGCTAGTCACAGCACCCAAGCTGCCGAGGTGGCTCGAAATAAATGTGATCTGGCATTGATTATTCCCAGTGTTACATGATGGAATCTCACTTTCTACATGATGTTCAGCTCACTGCAACTCAGGGTGAATTCTTGCTGAATGAGATATGTGAACAGATTGGAATTATCATCTTCAGGCCTGCAGAAATTACCTTTGTTGCTGAGTTTGTGCAGGCAATGCAGCCCCTGGCAATGGCTCTGAACATCCTGCAGTCAGAGCTGAAAAGCTTCATGAGAATCCTGATCCCCACCATTACATGCCTGAAAAACAAGTTGTCCGATGTCAGGCAGTCTGTGAAGCTTGTTGTGCTGCTAGTTGATGCTCTTCTTAAAGCATTGAGGACTGGTTCAATCATCTTTTGGAGTGTGAAGAGCTCATTCTGGCTAGCATAGTGCATCCACAGTTCCGTTTGTGATGGATGGACACTGAAGAGCAGAAACTCAGAGGCAGGGCTCTGCTCCTTGATGCCATGCAGAAACTGGATGAACCTGCACATGGGTCATCTGAAGCTTCTGTATTAACTGCCAAAGACAGCTTCTTCAGCTTCAAACAGTTGATGCCAGCCAAAGTCAGCATATCTTCTCAGATGAACATGTATCTGGCTTGCCCTTACAGAGAAATATCTTCTCTCAACAATCACCCTATAGTCAAGAAGATATTTCTGAACACTAATACAGCTCTTCCATCTAGTGCATCTGTTGAATGCCTGTTCAGTCTTGGTGGACAACTGCTGACTGCAAGAAGAAATAGACTCACTAACAAACACTTTGAAAAGTTGCTCCTTCTTCGAGCCAACAGAAATGTGTCGTCATTGTGAAGTTATATAAAGTGATATTTTGGTTGACGTTGTTATGCGAACAGTCTTGTTAAACTTATATGACATTTTCTGTAAGCATTTTTGTGTCCTCAGCATTTGTTTTAGCAGATTAGCCTAATGTACATTGTTGAAAATTTGATGAGTTGTAACTTGTTATGGGTCTTGTGTTGCTGGCTGTGCATACTTTGGTTTAAGTATTACATTGTGACTCTGACTATAATGACTAGCCTGTGGGATTTTGTAAAGTGTAAAATGGTATTCATCATTATTGTAACACTGTGTATACAACTTTAATAGGGTCTATATTACCATATTGAATGGTAATAATGCCGAACGCTCATATGAGCGAATATTCATGAGAATGAACTTGTGTATTTGGGATCATGGTACAGTGAGAATTGGAATATTCGCCCTTTCCTCACTGTAGTACGACCTCATAGTTGGAATATATATTTAGCAGGGGGTGGGGGGGCACAGCCCCCCCACAATAGCAATTTTGTTCTTGGGAATATTCGCTCATATGAGCGTTCAGCATTATAACCATTTGATATGGTAATACAGACCCCTTCAGTACACTCGTATTCATGTGCAGTAAGCTTATATTCCTCACACACAAGTACTATGTGAGTAAATATGAACATGAGAATTGATAAACTATACTGATGTAAAAGTAACTCAACAGTAACTAATTACTTTAGTTAGTAAGTAGTAACAGTAATATATTACTTTTTTAGAAAAGTAATAAGCAATTATAACATATTACTTTCACTTAAAAGTAACTAGTAATAGCAACTTATTACTTTTATAAGTAACTATCACAACACTGCTTACTCCACCCAAAAAAGTTATTTTCCTGTGCCCCTGTCGAGCAGAGCCACAGAAGTGATCCCCAAGGTGTATTTCCTATTTCCCATCCACTCATCAAGATTTTTCTTGAAGAGTGCTAATGAGGAAATTTGCTTGACATAGATGGGTAGCTTGTTCCAGAGTATGGGAAGTCTCTGGGACAGGAATCTATCCCTCCAGCATGTCCTGTTTATTGTGGTGACAAGGTTTAGGTCCCTAGAGCATGTAGCTCAGAAGGATTGGGATTTCTTTAGGTGTAGCATGTCCAACAGCTCTGGGTTTGACATAGCTTTATATGTTAGTCAGAGATCACCTTGGAGTAGGCGATATGCTATGGAGTAAAGCTGGAGTTTTTTGAGATGGTCAATGTAGGGCATCTGTCTGAGGTCATTAATCCTCTTTGTGAGGTACTTCTGTGGCCTTTCCAGCTGCTGCAGATGTCTTGTGAGTTACATTACAAAAGGGGCTTTGTACTCTATAATGGTTCTAATGAGTGTCGAGTAGACGGGAACAATGACCTCTTTTTTCCTGGATGAAAACCCTTTTGTGATGAGGTGTGCCACTTGAAGGATTTCCTGACTACTGTGGTGATGTGATTATCAAAGGAGAGACTACTGTCCACCTGAGTCCCAAGGTCTCTTATCACACATTCAGCATTAAGTAGACTGCTGCCTGTGTGGTAGTTCATGGGTACATAGTTTTTAACAAAGGGGATGACAATGCATTTTTGGCATTGAGCTTGAGGCCATGGCTCTGACACCAGGCATCTGTCTCAGTGAGGCCCTTTTGTATGATGTCCACATCATTTGGGGACTCGACTATGGCTCCTAGTTTGCAGTCATCTGCAAACTTGCTTAGCCAAAGGCTTCTGTGTTGCCTGTACATCAGAGAAATATATATGAAACAGGAGAGGTCCCAGGAGTGAACTCTGTGGTACTCCACTTATCACTGGTTTGAAGTCAGATTTGGAGTCTGCATCTTTTACAGTGTGGGTTCTGTCAGTGAGCCAGTTGTCAACCAATCTTGTGACAGGGATTTATACCTAGTTTAGTGAGTTTAGCTATAATTCCAGAATGGGGGATGGTGTTGAAAGCCTTGGCGAGGTCAAGATAGGCTGTATGAGCCATCTTACCCTCATCTACGCCTTTGGTGACTGCCTCAAAGAAGTTGATCAGGTTCAGGAGGCATGATTTGCCTTTCACAAACCTGAACTGGGTGGGGTCCAGAGTTAGGAAGTTACCGATGTCTTTGTTTATGAGTTCCATGAGGATACGTTCCATGACGTTACAGACCAGGCTCGTCAGGCTAATAGGGCGATAGTTTCTGTGATCAGTGGTAGCTCCCCCTTTGTGGAGTGGGATAACTGTTGCTGTGCACCATTCAGTGGGTACAAAGCCTGATGTGAGGCTATGATTGAACATGGTGCTTAGGTGGGGAGCCAGTTCATTCTGAAGTTCATGTAAAATGCAGCCTGGGATGTTGTCTGGTCCCATGGATGCTGTGTTTTTGGCTTTAGAGAGTGCAGCTTTTACCTGCGTAGTTGTGATTACAGGGACTCTGCATTCTTCCTGTATAGATATGGGCCCTTTAGGAGGTGAAAAGGGGGTAAAATTAGCACTGAATCTATCTGCCAGGATATTGGCAATATCAGTTGGTTCTGTAATTTTTGTGCTGTTGTGCTGTAACTCAGAGTAGATTTGGGTGTTGCCAGTGAGATTCTTGACATAGCTATAGAATGCTTTGTGGTTGTCCCTAGAATCAGTGGTGATTTTGTTTCTGTAGCTAGCTTTGGAGGATCTTATAAGGGATCTCTGCTTCTTACTGAGGCTGACCAGGGAGTTCCTTCACTGATCGGATTTTACTCTCTTTTGCAACAGTTTCTTTCTTCTGTTGTAGAGTTTGTTTATGGCAGGAGACCACCAGATTGGTTTCCTTTTTTGGAGGATAGTGTCTTGGTTCTGTTTGGGATAGCACGATCCATGCTCTCGTGTAAGTGCTTATAGATTGCATTTGTGTAGGATTCAGCAGTCGTAACTGTATTGTCCATCTGCATGGGTGTCATGAAGTTCACCACTTCTGTCTTAAGAAGCATGAAGTTGGCTTTGGAGAAATTTTTTACCATGGTTTCTTTAATGGGGGGTGGGGGCAGGATGTGGATATCTAGGGGGGGTTAGCTTATGTTTGGCTCTGACCAATGAGGAGTTGACTTCAGGTGTGGAACACCAGTCACTCATGTTGGCAATGACCAGGTCTAGGATATTGTTGCCCCTGGTGGGGGTGTGGATAACTTGATCTAGGGCATTAGAATTTATGAATTCCAGAAAGCATTGAGCGAAAGAGTTGGTACATGAATAGTTTTTTCAGTTAATTGGGGGTCGTTGAAATCACCCATTATTAGGGTGTTTGCTTGAACCCTAATATTTTCAAATATATCAAGAAAAGAAGAGTGGAAATCCTTGGGCATGGTGGGGGATCTGTAGCAAGCTACAATTTGGATTGCAGTTTTGCCCAGAGTTAGTTGCACTTAGATAACCTCATATGCATTATGCTGAGCAACTAGCCTGTAGGTGTGGATATCCTTAATGAATATGGACACACCTCTGCCTTTGATGTTCTGGTCCAGGTTAAGTGGCTGAAAAGTGTGGTATGAGTTATAGCCTGGTAATGCAGGGGTGCTCTCTGGAGCCTTGAACCAGGTCTCAGTCACTGCACAGATATCGATGTTCTCCATTTTAAAGAGTGCCTCGAGGGAGTGCATTTTGAGATTTAGATGTCTAGCATTGAGTAGCATTACCCTCAGTTTTTGCTTGCCTGTTCCTGTTGCAGTGGTGAATTTGTCATTTGAACCTTGCCTAAAAAAGGCGCTATAAGGGTGGCAAGAGCCTTAGCCAATATCTGGAATCCCAGGGGTGACAGGTGCAGGCCATCTGTGGCAAAGCATCATGGTCTGTCGACCATGTCGTCCCAGGCAGACAGATACTGAATCCCCTTAGAATGACACCAGAAGCTTAGCCAATTGTTGAAGTCAATCATTTTGTCCTTCTACTGTGGTATCATTCTGGGCGATGGCAGGATGCTACTCAGGGCTAGGGTCATACCTGCTTGGGCTACAAGATCAGAGAGCTCTTCCACGTCTCTTTTCATGTAGTCCAGGGAGGTATGTCTCAGGTCATTCACACCAACATGGACAATGACAGAGTCATATTTGTACTTGTTGTGGAGTGACCTGAGTGCGTGAGTTATGTGGTAGATCCTGGCACCCGACAGGCAGCTGACAGTAACCTTCTCCTTGTTTAGCATGGTGAGTGGGACATCAGTGTGCCTGACTATAGCGTCACCTATGACTAGTGTGTTGGGTACGTTGTTTTGCCTTATGGGCTGTGGTTGAGTGGCGCACTGAGTCTGTGGGCTATGTGTCATTTGGGTTGTGTTGGGGGGTGGAGGTTGCTTGCGTTTCTGCTTTGGAGGTCTCTGTTGCATGAGCAGATTATTATTGAGAGCCTCCGCAAATGTTTTTGTGTTTCTATGTGTGGATTTTGGTGGTGTAGGTTTAGTGGGACTATGTGATAAGTGTGGTGTGGTGCAAGTGTTTACCTTCTCCTCCTGACTGTCAAGTTCAGTCTTGGTTGGAGAGAGCTTTACCTCTAGTTTGGCTAGATAAGTACATCTCTCACAGGTTGTAGTGTTGGGTGGCAGGAGGAGAGGGTTGTCTGTGTACATGAGGCAATTGCTACATTGCCCCAAGATGCCCAGATTCATCAGATAGTCAGGAGAGAACACTGGGAGCTGACCCTTGGACATGCCTGCATAAAAAATTATTTCCTCTAGACAAGCGAGGAAAGTGAGTACAAGAGCTGTTTTTCTCTAAGCAAGTGAGGAAATTAAGTATAAAACCTATTTTTCTCTAGGTAATGAGGAATATTGAGTGCTGTAGTAATTTGTAGCTTATTTACTGCTTACAACAAGTTCTGAGCGCAAATAAGCAAATTCAAGTGCTAAAACTAAGAATCTGTATCTGAACTAGACTAGTTACAAGAAAGAAACAAGTGCAAATGCGGGCTTTTAAATCAGGAAGTTGAGAGAGATGGAAAAACTGCCCAAACGGCCAATAACTACAATTTCTGGGCCAGAAACCACTCCATATGTGGTAGATAGGTTAACTAGTTCTTACCACTCCCACTGATAAGCTAGCAGGCTTCCTTCCAACACAGACAGGCCTGGGGGAGGGGCTCAGAAGCTTACAAACAGTCCTGGATATAGCAAATCTGTATCTGGACTAGGCTAGTTACAGGAAAGGCAGGAAACAAGCATACATTTTTTTGTCACAGGAAGCTGTTCTGGAACTTTCCATAGAATGCCAGCAGAAAACAGAGAGCAACGAATGTGTCCTTATTTTAGAAGAAAATGATCTAATGGAAGAGTTGCTTGATTTAATAGAGAAGATCTTTAAAAGAAATAGACTACAAAAAGTCAATAAGACCGAAAATGTTAGAAGTTCGATAAAACAAATGAACACAGTAATCAAGACTTTTCACAGAAATTCATGTGATATAACAGAAGTCAATAGGATATATTGCTATGCAGCTGAATTAATAACACATAAAGTCTTATCACAAAACACAGGGCAATGACGGGAAGGAAGGGAAGGGAAAAAATGAAACGCCATCATAGAATTATTGGATAGAGAAAACTATAAAGCAATTAAAACAAGAAGTATCACCATTACAAGAATACAGAAGAGGGAAGCGCTCAACAAAAATACTTTGAAAGATAGATGTGGTAAAAGCAATGCACAGTATCAGAACAAAACAGGATCTATCATACACTACTGCAAATGTTTGTTTGTCTTTCGGCTTTTCCCAGTAAGGGGTCACCACAGTGGAACTCTGGTCCGCTAATGATTGGCAGTAGATTTTTACGAAACGCCAAGGTGCCAGCTCGACGCCCAACCTTCAACGAAGGCACGCCCATTTACACATGCATGTCTTTCGAATGCTGCCCAATCATACACTATTGCAAATAATAAACTAAAAATATCAGCACAGACAGAAAAAAACTCACAAGATATGCAGATAACTATAAAGGAAAATGACCACATAAGCAATTAATTGATGATCCAAAACAAGTTTTATAGAGAACTGGGAAACAAGGCAAAAGGAATAGAAATACCACCAAAAAAAAATCTTTTGGAGAAATATCTATGAAGACCCTGTGGAACATACCATGCTAAATGGATGGAAGAAGTAAAATAAACAGTAAGACGTTTAGATGTACAGGATACGAAATGGAATGAAGTAGTGGCCAGAGAAACTGAAACAAAATTAAGAAAAGCTCCTAAATGAAAAACCCATGCCCAGATGCTATACTTAACTTCTGGCTAAAAGTATTAACATCTTTACATGAAGATTTAGCCATGGGTAAGAACTATTTATATGTGCATCCCAAACAGACATCACCCTGGTTAAGAACAGGAAAAAATGATACTCCTCCTTGAGAGTGAATATGCAAGTTATCCTAAAACTATAGACCAATACATTGCCTTCTGACTTTGCATAAACTATACACTGGAACTGATGCAAACAGAGTTTATAATCATTTAAAAGAAAACTTGAGCATGGTAATAGGACAAAAGGGTAAGAAAAGAAGGTCATATGGAACAAAAATAATTTGTTGATAAATAAAGTCATAATGGAGATCAGTAAAACGGAGAAGAATGTAAGTATGACATTGGGCTACAAAAAACATTTGACAGCATCCCAAAGGAGTGCTTACAGATGTATAAGATACACCCTACACTGATCAATTACATTAAACTGATCATAAACAGTGGCAAACTACTTTACAGCTAAGCCATGATAAAGGACAAAGCATTATTCTTAGGATAAAAATTCAAATGGGGATATTCCAGGGTGACTCTTTGTCACCTCTGCTCTTTTGTCTTGCCCCAACCCATTAAGCTGTCTTCCTTACAGATTAGATCATGGTTACAATTTGGCACCCAGGAAACAACAAAGTGTAGACTCCCATCTTCTTTTTGTGGATGATTTAAAACTGTAACTTTCTCAGATGATATAAGAATGTCATTTGGTCTTGATAAATGTGATAAAGCAGGAAAGCTGCAGCACCAAGACAATATCAGTCTGGGAAAAGAATATGATATATAGGAATATGAGTAGGAAGGAGTCTATAAATACTTGGGAATTGATAAAGGATCCACAATAATGTGAACAAAACATAATAAGGGAAATTTTAGAAGACAAAAATTAATACTGAAAACAGCCCAGACATCTAGGAACAAAGTCCAAACTATAAACCGATTTGCTCTTCCTCTTCTAAGTTACAGTTTTGGGGTGATTGGCCCCAAAAAGTATTAGATCTATCTGACAGGAAAACGAGAAAAATGCTTCGCAGTTATAAAATGATTTATTGAAGTCAGTGTGTATAGCATGATTAGTATAGGCTTCCTCGAAATTGAGTACATGAATAGATCTGAAAATATAGGACTGCATACATACAGTATCTGCTGACCTCACAAAATCCAAACATAGTGAAAGTTTAAAACATGAGGAGAACAAGTCTAAGATGATGTCCTTGCTTAGTTTAGCAGAAGCATATCACTGTCAAGTGGGAATGGAACTCAAACCAGAAGTAGATACAAATCAGAAAGCAACTGAATGTGCCAAAAAAACAAAAGAAAAAATATAAGATGAAGGATCAGATAACATAGCAAAAATGTCAAAAATTCATAAATATAAATGTAAGCACAGAAAACCCCTGGGATAACTTCATATTGATCAGGACCTGATGCAGGAATGGTTAAGAAGAGGTGAATTTAAACCAAACAATGAACGATTAATATTAGTGGATGAGGAAAATGAACTATGTACACATTGGTTTACAAAGACCATTGATCATGGTCAGTAAAACATACAAATGTACATTTTGTAAAACAGAACTAGAAACAGTCACACATCTTATTACTGGGTGTGATGCACTAATGACAGATGGCCTGTATACTGTGGCAAGACTGTTGCACTGGGGATTATGCAAACTTTACAATGCTGAATTAGCTGATAATTAGCTGAGAAACACTGGCAACATGAGCCACAAAGCATTATATAAAAGTATGAAGTTTTTATCACATAAGATCACCCATTACCAACAGTTCAAAAATAGATGGCCGAAAACCAGATATAATAATCCATGAAAATAAAACAAAAGTACCATTGATCCTTGAAATTGCTGCACCCCTGATTACAGTGTCTTATATGCAGAGAGACACAAACTAATAAAATACCAGGATTTGCAGAAAGAAATGAGGGCAATGTGGAAGAAGGATACCTAGACATTTCCAATAGTGGTTGGTGCAGTGGGTTTCATAAAAAAATACAGTCATATTTAGATATGCTACTGATACATGTTTCTTCTTACAGAAAGAGTCAATTCTGGGTACATCATAGGTGTAGAGAAGAGCACTCTTGGCTAACATCAAAGGTTAATACAACGCTAATTTCATGAACCTTAATCATACTTTGATTTAGGAAGTGGTACATTCCTGTCATTATTTTAAAACCCAAAAGACTTGAAGAAATTAATCCGAGGCAGAAACCCTACACCATGTGCATAAAACCACATAGATTATACAAGTCTTAGACTTCACACAAAACATCACATGCAAATGTACCGTACATGCCCTACACAATACAGACTATGTACAGACCTAAAGTATTCACATAGGTTCAAAGAACCTGCATAGTCTTGTAGGACACAAATAACCCAAGAGACCAGGTGCAGTTCTACAGTATACATGTAACACCCAGACACAGTAGGGTACTACAGTATGCAGGTGTACAGTATGTATGTAACACCTCAGACACTGTGCAATCCTACAGTATAAATATCAGAGACTGTGTGACATGCAATTCATTATACAGACTCTGGGAGAAGTTTTGTGTTTATCAGTCTTAGTTAAAAATCCCCTGGAGCTACACAGCTTTTGTTTTAGGTCTAGGGTATACATATAACACCCTAGACACTGTAGAGTACTACAGTGTGCATATTAATACCATGGACACTGTAGAGCTCTGCAGTATACATATAAAACCTCAAGCAGTCTTACAGTACACATATAACAGACATTGTACTACACTATGCATATAATACCTTGAATAGATCTACAGTATGCATATAACTCCTCAGAAATTGTGCAGTCTTACAGTATACATATACCTCAGACATTGTGAAGCCCTACAGTATACATATAACACCACAGAAACTGTGTGACACACCATTCATTATATAGACTCTGGGAATAGCTTTGTGTTTATCAGTCTTGAGTTCAAAATCTCCTGGAACTGCACAGTTTTTGTTTTAGGTCTAGGGTATACATATAACACCCCAGACACTGTAGAGTACTACAGTGTGAATATAATACCACAGATGTAGAGCTCTACAGTATAGATATAAAACCTCAGGCACTATGCAGTCTTACATCATACATATAACACTCAGACATTGTAGAGTACAGCAATGTACATATAATACCTTCTATAGGTCTACAGCATGCATATAACTTCTCAGAAATTGTGCTGTCTTACAGTATACATATGACACCTCAGACACTGTACAGTCCTGGAGTATACATATAAAACCTCAGACACTGTGTGGTCCTACAGTAGACATATAAAGCTTCAGGCAGTGTGCAGTCCTACAGTATACATATAACCTATCACATAGTGTGCAGTCATACAGTGTACATATAACACTCTAGACACTCTAGAGTAGAAAAGGGTATATTTAATACCATAGACACTGTACAGATCCTGGGTATACCTATTACACCCTTGACAATGTAGATCATGCAGTGTATGTATAATACCACAAACACTTTCTGAGTCTACTGCATACATATAATCCCTCAGACATTGTGCAGTCCTAAAATAGACATACAACACCTCAGAGACTATGTTGTCCTACAGTACTCATATAATACTTCAGACACTGTGCATTTTTATAGTGTACATATACCACCTCAGACAGACATTGTGTAGTCCTACAGTATACATATAACACCTCAGACACTGTATAGTCCTACAGCATTTGTATAATACTTCAGACACTGCATTTTTATAGTGTGCATATAACACCTCAGACATTGTGTAGTCCTACAGTATACATATAACACCTCAGACACTGTGTAGTCCTACAGCATACATATAAAACCTCAGACTCTATGTAGTCTTACAGTATTCATATAACACCTCAGACACTGCAGAGTACTACATTGTACATATAATACCACGGACACTGTACAAATCTGCAGTACACATATAATAGCTCAGACACTGTGCAGTCCTACAGTATACATGCAACACCTCATAGACATCATGTAGTCCTACATTTTACCTATAACACCTCAGGCACTTTGCAGTTCTACTATACACATATAAAACCTCAGACACTGTAGAGTACTTGAGTGTGCATATAGTACCATGGACACTGTAAAGGACTACAGTATAAATATAATACCATAGACAATGTTAATGCCTATAGTAAACATATAACATTACAGGCATAGATTACTGCAATGTACATAAAATACCACAGACACTGTACATGTCTACAGTATACATTTAACACCACAGACATTGTCTTATCCTACATTATACATATAAAATCTCAGACACAGTGTAGTCATACAATGTTCATATAAATACCAGACACTGTAAAGTACCACACAGTATGTAGAATACCACAACCATTGCACAGGTCTGCAGTATACATATAATACCTCAGAAACTGTGAAGTCCTACAGTATTAATATCACACCTCAAACACTATGTAGTCATGCATCATACCTACAATACCTCAGACACTTTTCAGTCCAAGATTATAAATATAACACCTCAGATACTGTAAAGCACTAAAATGTGCATATAATACGAACTGCACTGTAAAGGTATACAGTATACCTATAACACCTCAGACACTGTGCCATCCTACAGCATATATATACCACCTCAGACACTGTGGAGTAATACCGTATACATATAACACCTCAGACACTCTACATTCCTACAATATATGTATAAAATCTCAGACATTGTAGAGTATTATAGTGCACATATAATACCAGACAGTGTACAAGTCTATGATATACACATAATATCTCAGACACTGTAGAGTACTTCGATGAACATACACTAACATGTAAACTGCACAGGTCTATGGTATACATATAACATCTCAGACACTGTGCATGCCTAAAGTAAACATATAACTCCACAGACACTATAGATTACTACAATGTACCTAAAATACTACAGGCACTGTGCAAGTGTACAGTGTATATAAATATATATATATATGTATATATATATATATATATATATGTATATATATAAACACCTCAGACATCAGCAGCCCTGCGGTACAAGTGTTACACCTCAGCCACAGTATAGTCCTACAGTGTACATATAAAACATCAGACATTGTTTAGTCTTACAATACCATGGACACTGTACAGGTCTACATTATACAAATAGCACCTCAGACACTGCACAGTCCTACACTATACATATAACATCTCAGGCACTGTGTAGTCCTATATTATAAAATACAGCACATCAGACACTTTGTAGTCCTACAGTATACATATGACACCCCAGACACTGTGGAGCACTATAGTGTACATATAATGCCAATGGCACTGCACAGGTCTATGGTGTACACAAACCTCAGACACTGTAGAGTACTTGAGTATACATATTCTATGACAAAGACTGTAAAGGTCTACAGTATAAATATAACATCTCAGACAGTCTGCAGTTCAGGAGTATACATATATCTCAGATACCATATAATGCTATAATACCACAGACATTGTACAGGTCTAAAGTATACATATAACACCTCCAACACAGTGCAGTCTTTCAGCATACATAAAATGCCCCAGACATTGTGCAGTACTCCAGTATACATATACCACAGATATTGTATAGGTCTGCAGTATACATGTAACACCTCTGATACTGTGCAGTACTACAATGTACATATAACACCATAGACATTGTAGAGTACTACAGTCTGCATATACTACCATCAACACTGTGCAGGTCTTGGGTATACATATAACACCCATGATAATGTAGATTACTACAGTGTGCATATAAAATCACTTTCACTGCATAGTCTACATTATACATAAAACACCTCAGACACTGTATAGCCCAACAATATTCATATAATACATCAAACACTGTAGAGCATTACATTGTACATATAATACCACAGACACTGTACAGGTCTGCAAATATACATATAATATTTCAGACACTGTGCATCCTGCATTATACATATAACACTTCAGACACTGTGGAGTAATACAGTATGCATATAGCACTTTAGATACTGTACAGTCATACAGTGTACATATAAAATCTCAGACACTGTAGAATACTATAGTGTACAAATAATATCATGGACATTGTACAGGTCTATGATATACACATAATATCCCAAGCATTGTAGCATAATTACTGTAGTGTACATATACTAGCACAGACACTGCACAGGTCTACAGTGTATATGTAACATTTTACATGTTGTGCAGTCCTACAATATACATGAAACACCTCATACATTGTACATTATTACAGTGTACAAATAATACCACAGACATTGTACAGGTCTACACTATATGTATAACACCTCAGACATTGTGCATTCTTACAGTATACATATAACACCTTAGACACTGCGGAATAGCACAGTGTACATATAATATCAAGGGCATTGTACATGTCTACGGTATACATATAAAACCTTAGAAACTGTGTAGTCCTACAGTGTGCATATAACAACCCAGTCATCGTAGAGTACTACAGCATATATATAATGAGTAAGACATTGTACAGGTGCTGGGTGTATATATATAACATCCATGACATATATAACATCCATGACACTTACTGTGTGTTTTCCTAATGGTTCTGTAGGTATTGCTGTTGTAAAACTTGTTTTTCTAACTCTATATAAGCCCAGTGTTTGTGTGGGTCTGAGCTCAATTCCTCAGAGCTCCTCTTGATTGGTCTACTTCATCTATGTGTTACAGAGAATCTGCTGCTTCTAAAGCCATCTGCTGCTAAAAAAATGAAGACAAATATAATTTTGCACTTCTGCTCACCATTTTACTGTATTTCATAGGGATCATGTATTAATTGTTACGTTTCTCACATTTAGTAGAGTTTCAAAGCTGAAAAGATTCCACTGCTGCTGTAGTACATAATTACATTGTGTCTGCTAGTTTTACAGGACAGTAGTATCTAGATTTCTGTGGTTTCCCTGCACTTGAGCTCCAAAACCAGCATTTGTACATTAAGAGAGTTTTCTGACTGCACTCCTGAGGCAGAAGTGTGCTGCAGCAAGCCTGTCTGAGATGGGGGCTACTGGCTGAAAGCTTATTGTAAGTTTTCCTGATTGGTCTGTAGGCCTTAGTGTTGTAAAACTTGTTTTTCTGATTCTGTATAAGCCAAGTGTTTGTACTAGGCTGTTCTCCATGCAACATAAGTTATCAGTGCCCTTTTTAGATGCAAATGCTATTCAGTTAAAGTTAGAATACCTATCTCTGCATCCTCCCACATCCCCCTGCTGCTCTATGAGCATCTGAGTTATGTGCAGAGCAGCATCACCTTGTTGGATAGCTACAGCTAACACTGAGTATAGCTCCCACTCTTTATCCGTGTGCTATCATCCCAGGCCACTTAAATCTCCCTACTCTTTTCCCTGGTAAAACCCATAGTAAAAAAGCTGAAACCATGGATAGGCACTTTCTTGCTATCTCTGTGGACAGCCTGGTTGACTTGGTCATCCTGAGGCAATATAGCAATTGTCTCTTGTATACTAATGATTACCTAATCCTGAAACAAACACACTATGTTACGTATGTAGTGATACTATGAAAATTGAGACAGAAATATCACATACTGACAAATCAAATGGTGCACAGGTTGTCAGCAAGCATACATCATTTCCCTCACTAAATAAGGTCTCATCACATAAACCCACATATGTGGTGGTACTCACAAATAACTTACCAAAACCTCAGATACCTCCCATACACTGCCCTCACAAACCACATGCAAACAAAACCAAGTCAACACCAACAAATACACATAAAAATGCACATCAACTGTCTGCACAAGCAAGTCCCCAAGGTGAAACAGCATACATTCAAACATCTTGGTCATATCAGACTCCTTTATAAGACACACAGATGCCACCTTCACCAGGTTGGATAATAAGAAGATTGTCTGTCAGGGGCCAGGATTTGCCAGATCACACAGGCACTAAGGTCACTCAAACACAAGTACCTGTATGACTCAGTCATAGTCTATGTGGGTATGAATGACCTGAGATTTATCTCCCTGGACTACATGAAGACAGACATGAAGGACCTCCCTGAATAAATGATGCAGGCTGGTATGAGTCTCACATTGAGCAAAGTTCTACCCTCGCCAAGAATGATACCACAATACAAACAGAAAATGATTGACTTCAGTAATTGGCTTAGCTACTGGTGTAATTCCAAGGGGATCCAATATTTGTTAGGCTGGGATGAAATGATTAATAGACCACACTGCTTTGCCAGAGATGGTCTGTACCTGTCACCTCTAGGCTTTTGAATATTGGCCAAGGCATTAGCCACCTCCATAGTGCCTTATATAGGCAGTGCCAAACCAACAATCCTACCAACATAACTTTTTCTAATGCCAAGCTGAAGGTACTACTGCTCAATGCTAGGAGTCTTAACAAGAAACTACAATCCCTAGATGCTCTTCTCATGCTGGAGAATGCTGACATCTGTGCAATTACAGAGACGTGGTTCAAGGCTGCAAAAAGCACCCCAGCAATTTATCAATTCAGACCATGCTATGAAAAGGAAAAAAAGGAAAGGAGGAGCTGTTTCATTTTACATGAAAAACAACAACACCTCTAGACTGGTCAACCAGAGGGACTTGCTTCAGCTACTCCATGTCCAGCTGACCATAGGGAAAATCCCCCACCATATCATCACTAACTACAGGTCCCCAACCAAGAAACATGAAAATCACTCTGCATATCTAAAATTACTAGAATCACTTACTATTTAGCACAACACACTACTCATGGGAGATTTTAACTACCTCTCCATAAACTGGGAAACACACACAACCACTAACATGCAGGCTCAATGATTCCTGGACTTTGTTAATGCAAATGCTCTTTAATAGCTGTTCTGCACTCCCACTAGGGACTCAAATATCCTTGACATAGTACTCACAAACATGGGGGAGCATTGCACCCTCCAGTGTAATGTCATCATTGATAAGATCAGATCATAACTCAGTCTCCTTTGAAATAACTGTAATGGTAAAAACTCCCATCAAACCCTAAAACCCTTAAGAATTTTTCAAAGCCAAATTACCTTCTGTTAAGTGATAGCATAGATCATTTTAAATCTCCTACAACCCCCCAAAAACATGAAGGTCTATGCAGAAGAATACATGAATGCCTTATACAACCACTTAAACAACTGCATAGCAGTACCTGACCAAACTAAACCCAGGTCTAGCTGGAAAAACAAGCC